>NW_004949099.1:21939778-21956749 GCF_000317375.1 Microtus ochrogaster | reverse complement strand
GATAGTGTTTTCTATTTCCATCCATTTGCATGCAAAATTCGAGAAGTCATTGTTTTTTACTGCTGAGTAGTACTCTAATGTGTAGATGTTCCACATCATAGCAGTATTATTTGTAATAGCCAGAACCTGGAAACAACCTAGATGCCCTTCAATGGAAGAATGGATGAAGAAAGTGAAGAAAGTGTGGAACAAAGCTTTTGGTTTTAAGAAGCTACCAGGTCTTCTGAACAGGACCATGATTTGCTTTGAGAGACCACCCTCTCCTGTGTTGGCAGGGGAGACTTTCAAGAGCCTGTCTTCCTCTATGGAATTGGAAGAATACAGAGCCTTTCAGCCTTCTTCTCTCAGCAGGTGAATGTGCGACAATCCTCAGGAGTTCTTCCTTCAATCTTTAGTGATTGATTTAAGGGCACAAAAAGTATACTTGGATATCATCCATTATGAAGAACAGCTGTTGTGGCATATTGGTCTGACTGTCCTGGCACCAGTGTGCTCGATGTGTTTCTCATTTCTTGGCCTCTGGCGGTTCCTGGCTTGCCTTGCTGTGTGGTACCAAGTCTGTTCTTCCAGGCTTCTGTTGATCCTACAAGGCTGTCTACATTTGATTTTTTTATTAAGCCAACATTAGAGCTATTTCTTACAACCAAGAACTTGAATGAATGTATCTCAGTCTGGCTGCTTCAAATGGACTCCACTTTTATTTATCAGTTATTCTGGGAAGAATATACACGAGATACTCACTAGCATTAGTTACTTCTGATTGTTAAATTAATTCTAAAACCATTGTACAATTTGCCAGCTGACAGATTAAGAAATGTGTTTCTTCCCCAGACTTAATATAACACACAACAAATTCCTCTATAATGAGCACATTGTGGGAGTTAATATATTCTTTACGACTGTGACACAAATGCACACGATTTTTATTCCCATCCCAATTTTTGCTTGTCATTGCCAGGAGTCTCTCTTGCTTGGAGAATATCAAACAGTTGTTCACATATCTTCAGACAAACACAGCAATTTTCCAACAAGGGATCTATGTTATCAAGGCATGTTGGTTTCTTAGAAGGCTGTTATCTCTATCATAGGCTGCTCAAGAGGACATCCTTGTGTTTTACCCACAAGCAGGAAGGGGTGCTTGAAGAATAGCAAACACCTATTACCCGGTCTTCAGAATCATCTTCAAAACCTACTTCTCACAGATTAGATTGTTACTTGGTTTGTGTAACAGCAGGTGGTGCGGCTAGAAACTGAAATAAAATACTGTGCTTTTTGTTTGCAGTGTGGGGTTCTTTGAGAAAAGTTCTCTGTATCATCATTCAATGACAGTGATCGTCTTTCTAGTCCTTGAATACGGGCTAGAAAAGTCTTCTGCATGCACTTACCTTGTTTGACAGTTAGGAGACTGAAGTCCTTAAGGATTGTGTACCCTGGCTGTGATGACCAAGCTGGTTATATCCCAATTCTTTCTTACAATAAATATAATCTCATGACACAAAACCAGCTGTAACTAGCTCTTACCATACAAACTCTCTACACGATTTCTAGATAGAAAATTTCCTTTTTCTCTCATTCTTGTACATGGAGAATTATTGGCTTGCCTCTGGAAATGAACAGTTAGTTTTGATAATATTCTTATTCCTTGTTGAATTTTTTTGTGGATATGAGTTACTAAGCACTGTAATTCAGGTATAATTTGCTTAAAATGACTGACTTTCATGGAAAGCTAACTTTTGGGCTAAGCAAAAAAGTAAGTAGTCTCTCACTGCTGTTCCTGACACAAAGTTCCTAAAACACTTGTGGTCATTAAATGCTAAATGACTCATTTTCTTGTTACTAAGGAGATAGATGTTGGTTGGTAGTCCCTAGATAACTTTAGGTTGGTAGGGTGGCATCAAAAAGGCTGGCTGAATCATGATTTTAGTCAGTCCTACCTGTCTCCAACCTCTGGGGAGGGGATGAAGGACTCCGGAAGTCAATATACTCATCAATGACTTATAATTTGAGCAGTCATATCTATGTAATAGGGTCAATATAAGCTCCTAAACGATGACATTAAAAGAGTGTCTATGTTAGTAAATGCAGAGAGCTTTTTGGAGGATGGAGTAACAGAGATATTATGGAAGTTCCACGTAACCTCCTTCCTCCTTGCTCCAATACATCTCATCCATTTGCTTTGCCTGAATTATAGCCTTTATATCTTCATGCCTCAGTTCTCATCAGTAAATGCATTCCTCGGGTTCTGTGACCCTTTTTAGCAAATCTCTTAAATAAAAAGGAGATAGAGTTCTGCGATCCTTCTCCTTTGTAGGTGTTGTAGTTTGGAGCTGTAATATCCTCTGAAGACCATGTGTTAAATGTTCCCAGTTTAACGATACTGGAAAGTGGCAGAAAACTGTGAGGTGGAGCCTATCGAGATTCTTCCAGTCACCGGGGCTAAGATCTTGGAGGGGGTTGTTGGACTTCTCTTTCTTTTCTTTCTTCCTTAACCTGACCTTGAGTTGAATAGACTTCCTTCAAGAACTCCAGCCACGTTATTGCAGCCCCGGGCCCAATGCAGCAGTCAGCTATGTCTCAAATGTGAAACAAAATAAGACTCTCCTCTGGTAACTTGTCCATATCAGGTACCTTACTATGGTAACAGCAAGCTATCAGGAGATTCAGGTCAGATGAAAGTGTGAATCCACTCAAAGCCAGTAGTGATAATTGGCATCTCAAGGGATGATATTATCATGGAACTAAATCCTTAAAGCTATGGAATGTGAAGCTAAACTGAACTGAATTATGGGACATCCTCTTGGTTTCTGGAAAGATGGAGAATGAACTGGATGGAGGAAATGCCCTTACACATTTAGTTGTCTTAGTGTTATGTATAGAAACAGAAATTGTGTCACATTTGTAACGATCTAGGGAAGTTTCTAATAAAAATGAACTCACTGTAAGTCTTTAGGATATCAAATTTCTTTGAATGTAGTTAATAATCTTTCATGTGACTTTTGAAATCCCAATTTTCATACATCCTACTTTCTTAGAGTAAATTATACGTGATAGTATGGCCAATAATAGGTGAAATTTATTAAACATTTATTACACTGTGCCAAGATGCCAAATATCATGTATGAATTGTTTTATACAGTCTTCACAGCAGCATCATAGGAAGGAAGATGGGAGGGCTATAGCTCAGAGGGGCTAAAGGTTTTGAATTAATTACATAGTTAGCAGTCAGTGGGGCAAAACTCTCAGAACAAATGTTATCAGTGGATATTTATTGGAGAGGTGAACTTACAGAGGTTCATTAGAGGATTTCAAAGGAAGAAATGTATTCAGACAGACATTTGCTAGAATTTTATGAAGGACAATGGGTTGGATAGGTAGCAAAGCCCTGTGATAATTAAAAAAGAGTTCAGGATGAAATTGGCTTTCTCTTAAGCCATAAAGATCAGCCCTGAAGAAATTGTCCTTAGGGTGTGTTTGTTTTACATTTTACTTATCTCCCCTTCCATCCTTTCCTTGTTCTGTTTCACTTGGAGTTTGCATTCCTGAGGGCTGGTTGCTGTCTTGTTCTGAATTGTCCTGGGTACCAGTCAGCACAGGTTCTTCACGATAGAGGTCACAGAATATAGCCGTCTTGAGCGTGCTTGTTGGCAGCTCAATTTGAATCTTATTTCCCACCTTTATTGTTGGCCATTTTAAGTCACAGCAATGCAGTTTTCTGAGCCATGGTTTCTGTGTTGGTAATTTGGCAACAATGGTAATAACCACTGTAGATACTGATGAAGCAAAAGATACTGGGTCTTCTCTGCTGATATAGGTATTGCTTGTCACTGATGCTGTCACTGGTTCTAGCTAAAGTAGCTGACTAATAAAGTTAAACAACTGACATGTCAGGGTTTTAGGATGTGCAGACTTGGAAGAATGGAGGATAGAAACTAAATATCCTATACTTGGAAGAAGAATTCAAATGTCTCAAAGTTGCATTTCCTACCACCCTTAAATTTCCCTGAGCTAGTGAAGCAGAGCTGTGTAAAGGCAAGGGGAGGGAGAATCAGAGAACATGACCACTGGTATTGTTAAAAGTTGGTGTTAATTGTCCCCATAGGGTCTACTTTTCATAACTTAGTTATTGGTACGGCAGCGTTATCCTGAGTGTCTTTTCTCTTGCCATCTGCTACCAAAGGACTATGTTTTTCTTTAGATTAGAATGAGAGAAAATGTGGGCCTAGAGTCAGTCGGCTGCCATAGGAAATGTATACAGAAAAACGTCAGTGAAGACGAGCAGAGTGGCTGGGTTTATGGAGAGCTGTGTTTTGAGTTGGAGCAGGTGTCAAAGAAAATTAATATTGACTTAAATAGAAATTTAGTTCAGGTCATAAGATTAAATGTGGACTCATTGTCATAACTGATATATTAAACATGGGCTATAAAGGCCTTTCCCTAGACTGCATAATCTTGCTCTTTTTTCATCTTCAACCATCCCAGCCTCCCAGGTGTCCTCTGCGTTTTTGTTCCTGCAGGAAGCCCCTTTCCAGGCCAGTGCCTCTACTTTCTTTGTTGGAACTTTAATTCCAAACTGTCCTCTCAATACTTCTGCTCATCTAATCACTACTTTTTAAAAGAGGCCTTCCTCTCAGATATAAATTCGGTTAGTATATTTGACATGATTGTTGTTACTACAATAGTGGAAATGAGTCAGGGTGTGGAATCAATTGATTCTTGAACCAGAGCACTCAGGGAAGGTGCAGAGGTGACTGGATCCAGAGACTGGAGAACAATTTCTCCCTGCAGCCTGGCTCTGCTCTTGTTCCTCCAGCCCCTCAGCTCAGTGGCTCACTGTTCCCCTTTCTCTCCAGCAGGCAACTGACTTATCTCATGTTGTAGGGAGAAAGTAAGGCATGGCTGGAGACCATTTCATCCCTTTCTTTCCTGGCTCTGGGTAGGATTGGGCTAGACTAGGCCATGGAGCCCTTTGTTTGAGATCATTCTTCTAAAGGATAATGGAGAATGTGGAGCAGGGAGGATGAAGGGGGCTAAGAAAGAATGTATGTATACAAATGCTAAGAGATCTCTGTTTCCGACTCCTTTTAATAGATGTTCCTTTTCTTAACTTGTCAGTTGTGATGATCTTGCACATGAGCCTGCCAAGTATGCTTTCAGGTTGGAAATCAGTGTTGCCGCATTCATGGCTGCATTCCCAGTGCCTGTGGGTGCTACATAGTAGGAACTTGGTAATTACATGTGGAATGAAATGGATTAAATAGTCAAGAAAATGAGAATATGTATGAGCAGGGGTGAAGTTTAAAAATAGTCATGATGATGATGATAGCCAGCTTCATTAGACTCTTCCTAAGTATTTAAGTACCATGATTTTAACTAATTTTCAGGTGTTAATTTTTCTAATGCATGCCCACCACAGTGCCTAGCACGTATTAGCATTTATTGAGTACTTATTAATCACCTACAAGGGGAAAGTGAGTGGGTTCTGTATGCGTGTAATGGGATAAAAGCTTCTCCAGGGACAAAGACCATGATGGAGGGAGATTAGATCTCTATCAAGTGGAAGAGGGTGGGCATAGTGTTCTTGCTCTGTTACTCCCGCAGCCATCCTGATCTCTCATGAGTCATCCATCTCACATGCTTCTCTTTTGTCAGCTGTCTTTGATGCATGACTGTAGAGTAAGCCAAACAGAGCACACTTAGTGATGCCCAACCATGATTATTTGGCTATTTTGATTTACTCTTTATTTTTTTGGTTCCCTGTATCGGTTTTTACTAAGTCTAACATTTTTGAGTGTTTGAACTTCACGAACTTTTCTTAAAGGCAATGATCTCACTGAAATATATAACCTTAGGTGAGCTTTCCTCATTGCTGATGTGATGAGGACCACTTGGATGTTGAACTGATAAACTCATGATCTTTGCCTACTTGCTCTCTGGTCCCAAGAGGTTTGGATGGCTAACCAGCTCTATTTACCTGCATGTGTAGCAGCTGGACTTTAATCATGGGACTGAGAATCATCCTGCATGGTCAGGTGGTAGAGGAAAGCTTACCCTGTGGTGTGTGGGCAGTCTTATAAAACATGAACACTCATTGGTGCATTAGTATATGTGATACTATCAACACTAGCCAAAGAGCAGAAGAAGGAGATTCTTTCATCCAAGAACAAATCCCCAAATTCAGTTTTCTTCCTCTCTCCTTTTACCCGTTTCTTCTCTTTCTATTGTGACTAGTTTGACACATGCACATCTTTGTGCACAGCCAAGGTTTGCCACAGCAAGTGGAGGAGTTTTAACCAGAACTTTTGATTGTATGTGGCAAAATACAACTGAGATGACAAAAAAGATTGTAGGCTGAGTTTTTCTGTCCTGACTGCCTGCTTCCAAATAATCAGCAGCCAGTTCCCAAGTAGCTGACTTGGAGCTGTAATAGAAATTATAAATGCTCAGCTAGTAGCTCAGGCTTGCAGCTAGCTGGTTCTTACAAATTAACCCATTTCTATTAATCTATGTGCTTCATCTGACTCAGTCGTCATCTGCTGGTGACTCCTGATTCTGCCCTTCTTCATTCCATCATTCTCAGTTTGGCTTTCTTGCCTAACTTTATCCTGTTCAGCTTTTGGCCAGTCAGCTTGTCTATTAAACCAATCATAGCTACGTATATTCACACAGTGTGCAAAAGGATTAATTATTCCACAGCAAAAGACATTTAGGAGGAAGAATAAAGAGTAGATTGGTTAAGGTGACTGGGGAAATATGATGGTGCTGACCATGGGATTAAAGAGATAACCACAGACCCAGGACCTTTAGAGTTCTCTCTGCTCTTATCTCTTTTCTCATTGTCTGAATTCATTCTTCTCTCACCCCAAGGCTTCCTATCTTAGCTGCTATAATAAAAAGAGCCTCCAAGTCTTTACCTTACAGGCTGTTTTTCTTTTCTAGCTAGTGAATGAGCAGATATACTGTGATTTTGGATCCAGTGTTGGATTCATCTTGTGCTGGGGGGGGGAAGGGGGAGGGTGTGTGTGTGTGTGTGTGTGTGTGTGTGTGTGTGTGTGTGTGTGCACTAATACAATTAATTCAGTATAACTGTACAGAAGCCCGTGCTTACAAGTGGCATTCTTGCTTTGTTGGCTGTCAAATATTTTAAGTAGCATCCCTAGAAATGGGATATTCTGCTTAACTAGATTTGGGGTATTTTTTCCCCCTGTGAATCTAAAGTAGGGATAATAGCAGCTCTCGCATTGCATTCTATAAATGTAGGAAAATAGACTAGGGAGCCAAAAATTATTACTGACAAAATATGCCTTAAACATTAAGTGGTTGAATTCAATATAACACATCATGGAGCTTGTAGCTAGGCATGTAGCTGTACATTCCACAGGGAAAGTTATAGTAGATTCTCCCCCTTTCAGGTCTTTTCCTAACTAGTACCAGGCCTAACGGCTTTGTTTTCACGTAGAAAACATCATCTTCCCCAGTCTGGTGGCATGAGACCCCTCTGGCTCTGCTCACAGGCACCATAACTGACTTTTATCCTGAAGACAGACGTATGGTCTTTGCACCATTTCCTCCCACTGAGCTCCTTAACCTCCATCACCCAGAACCTTCCATCCCCTCTCGGTCTTTTCGCCTGCCCTTGACTCCTCCTATTCTCTCTTGCTTTCTATTGTCTTTTCATTGTTCTATGTTGAATTTCTCTCAACAAAGAAAGGAGGAGTGGCTATGGTGATGGTTTAATAGATGAAGAGATGACGGCTAGAGATATTAAGGTGATTTGTTCTAGGTCCCTGAAAGGCTTTAGTGGGCTAAAGCCTGGCAAACACAGGTCTGAGTATAGCAAAGATGGTGCTGACAGATTTTGCTTTTTATCTTTCTCCGCCCTTGCTAAACCATTAGATTGCATTCCTAAAGTTATCCATCAAGGTCTGTTCCCTTATTTGGCCACTGACTCATTCTTGAGACTGATCACCAAGGTCCCACTATCAAAACCTTAAGACCCAGTAATCAATATTCATTATTTTGACTAAACTAAACAAAATACTCAATTAGAACTTACCAAAAACATCCTTGCTCATTCTAACACAGACCTCCCCCCTTTTCCCCTCTTAAAATTAATACCTGCAAAGCTATTTGCTGTTTCTGCCTGAATCAGATTCCTTTGCCTTGCTTAATAAAGGACCTCTTTAAATTTAATATGTGCTCAGTTATTGGTGTTTTATGTGTTCTGTGCCTAACCCGGGGTTCAGAGGGGGAGCATCCCACAATAAGAGGGTTCCTTCAGTCATAAACCTGGTATTTGACGTGCAGGGAATTTTTACTCCAAATCTCAGGTTTTTATGATTACTGTTTTCTTTTACTATGTCTATTCATACCTTTGGTTATCATTGCCACCTCCCCAAGGCATCCTCACAGAGGGTGGGCTACATGTGTGCTGATGGCATCCTCACAGAGGGTGGGCTTCATGTGTGCTGATGGCTTAGGTGTAAGCTTGGAGAGGTGGATTTTGAAGTGATTCTAGAAGAAAATCCAGGCCTTTGAGGAGGCAAAAAAAGAGACATGGGCCACCTGAATAGGGTGACAGAATGAGAAGCGGCTTCTGTCATCTGCCATGGATCCATCCCTCAGGTAGCTGCAGCAACAGCACAGCCTTGAGGAACAGGATGACAGAAACAAAGCCGTAGAGGGAGCAGCTGCTGTGTTCAGAGCCCCCTTCTGAGGACGGCCATGTGTCTTCCTGTTTGATACTTGGGGTAACCCTGGGAGCCACTGAATGCCATTATCTCCTTTCTGCTAAGGGAACAGAGGCACAGAGGTTAATTAACTTGCCCGCATTGCACATCTTGTAAGGCTTACACTTGACCCTCACACTTGAGTCAGTCTGACCCCAAAGTGCATTTTGTGTCTTAATTGCATGCTTAGCTATTGCTGGAGGCTGCTGTTGGAAGCTGGTGACCAGTCAAATATGCAGTCCTCCAAGTACACTCAGAGAGCCATTCTGTTTGTGAGATACTTCATTTCTGGAAGGTTCATCTTTATTAGGACTGGCCACTCATTATCAATCCATAAACACTGAGGTTTTCTGGTGGGAGAAGCAAACTCAGAGCGATTCCTGTTCGTTTCCCTTACCACTATCCTCCTCTTTTTTGTGCATGGCATTTTGTATTTTATTTATTTCTTGGCTTGTTGCAGCAGAACAGCCACTTGGCCACCAACTTGCTCTGGGATCCAGGGCAGGCTGCTCACCGTCTCTAAGCCCAATGCCTTCATCTGTAAGCCTGAGCATCTCATCTCCCTTCCAGGCTCAACATTCTCCCAATCTCGATTTCCTTGTCCAGTGAGTGACTTAGGAATCCCATGGGGAATAAATCATGTTCTGTAATAATGAGCTTTCCCTCAGTTCCATCTGAGGGTTCCACTTTTCACAGTGAGCCTTGATGTGTTGAGGATGAAAAACTGTTTAGGAATGAGTGCCCTACCCCTCGAGCTGTGCTCTGTGGTGGAAGATGAAGGTGGCAGGTGCTCTGGGAGAGACTGGGAACAAGGTTTTGGGGCTTCAGGGGACACTTCTGCTGTTGCTCTCATCACTCACCGCCCAACCCCAAGCCCTCACAGCAGAATCAGTGTGGCATTGGAAGTAATCAATGAGGCTACTGCTATTTGCTGATTATGATCAAGTACCATCATGGCAGAAAGAAATCAAACACCTGGGGCATCCCTGGCACTCAGGAGAAAAATAACAAGTATTTCTAAGCTTGGTGCTAAGGAGGTAAGATATTCAACAAGTTTCCCAGGGGTTCAGCAGATGGTGGCAATCTGAGAGGGCTTCTCAGAGGTAATGAGAGTCTATAAAATAAATAAAATGCTACATGCCCAATTTGGGTAATTAAGAAAACGAAAAAGAAAAAATTTTCTTACCCTGGCAAAGATAATCGCGATTAGCATTGTGGCACATGCCTGTTTAGTTTCTTATTATTACCTTACAGAATCAAAATGAAATCTCATTATGCATGTTGTTTGGCAACCTTAGAGTTTTTTCAATATATGACATTTCACTATGTTAATAAATCCTCAAAAGCATATAACTTTTCCAATAAAAATTGCTTTTTTTCTCCTTTAGTGCAAAAGTATAGTGCTTGTAAAACATAGCATATGCAAAATGTTATAAAGAGAAAGCTTCCATAATTCTAGCTCCTAACATTATTACTGTTACAACTTGAATACATGTAGCTTCTAAAGTTTATTTCTAGAAGCCTCTTTATGATGTGAAACATTATGTATAATATATTGCACTTTATGTCCATAGATATTTGATTATTGAATCACACCCAGATGGAGATGTAGATCAGTGGTCGAACATGCATTCAACATGCACAAGGTTTTCCACGGATTCAATTCACATTACCAAGGAAAACAAACACACACCCCACTCGCAAGACTTTATGCATCATAAGGACAGGAACCCTGTCCATCTCACTCTCTGCATAGTTTCTTGCTCCAGGCTCAGCTCCTGAAGTACAGTAGGTGTTCATTTTACAATATTTACCAAGTGAGAGAATGAGTGAATGTCAGGTTTGTGCTTTGATGGATCTGGAACTGGGAGAGAATAACTTGAAAATGGGATAGGCTTTTGGAACTATAGATAACAGGTTATGGATCTTTGCACATATATCTGTTTATTACCAATGCTTTAAAGATTAAAACATTCAAAATAAATATACAAATCCCCCAAGACCATTTGCTGCTTCTAACTTCATGAGAAGCGTGTGTTGGGCTGTATTGGACTATTCAGATCAATCACACTTCCAAGCTAGCTCTAGGAAGGCAGGAGCATGTATAATTCCTCTTACTGCTGCCAACATGGTGCCATATGTGTCTCTGGCATCAGTGTGTGAATGTGGAGGAAGGAGGAGGAAGGTGACGGGAAACCGACACTGTGGGGAATAAAGCCATGTGCCATTGCTGTGCTGTGACCAGAAACTGAAAACACAGTTTATCTCATTAACATTCCTCCTCCTTATCTCATTTTGCTAGACCTAATTGAAGAAGTGAAGCCAGTTAAGGGGCTAAACTAACTTTGTTATAGCTGTCTTGTTGTAATGGAAGCAAAGAAACACTTCCAATGTTCCAAACTCAAAGAGACCAATTCATAATTTGGATCTGGAGATTTTTAACCTCCGTGTTGCAGGATAGGATCCAAAGCTGTCAGTTTAAGGATGTAGAATATGTGTGTGTGTGGGGGGGGGCGTGGAGTGCCCTGTGGTTACTAATTACTCCAGCCCTCTTATTTTATAGATGAAGAAGAAGCTGAGCTGTAGAAGGGAGAGCTGAAGAATTCCAGGTCCCACTGTGGTCAGTGTAAGACTGGAACAAGAGACCAGGCGTTCTGAGTCTGGGGTGATAATGAGCGCTGAGTGTGAAGTTAGAAGTTTAAGACATCCCAGTGCAACTCATGAGCATGATGTCATTGCGCTATCTCCGTATGAGGGAGAGCAGGAGAGAAAACAAATGAAAGAATGGAGAGGGAGTGGGAGGGAGAGGAGGCGGAGAGTGGGGGAGCGGAAGTGAGGGCAAAGAGACAGACCGTCCTTCCTAGGTAACACATTCTGCTTTAGCTCCTGGAGAATAAAACGTGGGCTACATGGAATACTTGGGAAGTGAAGCTCTCATCGACTTGAGCACATGGGAAAAACCTGGAGGGTTGTAGTGTTGGAACTGACGCTGTGAGATGCTTTGGACATGAGAATCGAACGCTCACCGTCTTCTCTTGTAACATAGATGAACTTAGCAGAGGAACTCCGTTTTGGTCACAGGAGACTAAGCAGTCCACCAGGAGCCACCGTTAAACTTCCTTGCATGAAGTGCAGCACGAACACAGAGGAGCTGAGCTGTGGAGCTGATGACACACGCTCCCAGAATTAACCTGGCCTCTTAGCAAGGCTAATGGAGTCCAGGTGAAATGAAGAAGACATTATGGGAAGCACAGAAATTTTATAAACAACAAAGACATTATAATGGTTTGTGCAAAGCTCCTTAGCTGTTTTTATTTCCATACACATTTATCCTTCATTTTCACCCCAACTCTCAAGCCAGCTCAGATCACTGTAATGATATTAGATACCTGTAGCCTCCTCTCCCCTTTCTCCCCTCCTTCCTTCTTCCAGGGTCTCTTCTGCAGCCTCTGAAACTGGTGGCGAACCCCAGTCTCCCAGTTCTGGGATTGTAGACCTGAATTACTACACCTGGTTGCTCTCTTTCTGCCTCAGCTCATGTTAAACATGGCTTTTAATTGATGTTCTTAAAGTAGCTTTGAAAAAAATGATTCTGGTCTTGGGCCCAGAATACTGCCAATTTCTCCTTGCTGAGAGCAATGTCTTTCAACCCTAAAGCTGGTAACAGTCTAGGAGAGTTTGCTAAAAATGCAAATTCCTAAAAAGGATCCAGGGAATGCCCAGGAGTTTCGATATTTCTAGCTTGTTTCCAGTGCATTTCCAAAGAACAGCACTGGGCAAACTGGCCCCTGTGGGGAGGCCCAATTCATTAGCCATGGTAGTGACTTCAGATGGTAGATATTTAGGTCTGGGACAGACCGATGAAGAGCGAGAGATTGGTGTGTGGCGTATCTGCAGATGTTGGATACCACAGACAGACTCACAAAGAATGCGAAATTATAGTAAGGAGAATAAGTTCCTAAACTTATGGTTCTTGGTTTGAGCTTCTCAGGCATCTGGCATTGGAACAGTGTCAAAAGCCTAGAGTGCAGGTTCGGCCACTTAGGAGCTATGGAATATTTGGTTAGGCATTTACATCCCAGAGTCTCAACCATCCTCATCTCTATAACCGGAATCATCATACCCACCCTAGCTCCGCGTAGATCATTAAAGGCCCACTAGGTTGAAATGGGAAAAGTAGTGACTGGAAAGTGACATGTTTATTTATAGCCAGTTGTCTTCATCTGTGCCGGGGGGTGGAAGGAATCTTACCCGAGAGGGTGGGTGTGACTAAAGAAGCTGAGCCTCCACGGGAGCCCTGTGTGCTGTCTTCACTCCTGCTACTGCTACTTGCAGGGGGAGAGAAAACATGTCCTATGACAGAATGTTTTGGATGTTCCCAAGGACATGGGTTGCTTGGAGACCCGCTGTAAAGCGGCTTTCTCGGAAGGGATTTGGCTGAGTTGAATAGCGAGAAAGGTCTAAGAAAACTCTTCCCCACATGCTGAACCCCAAAAGGCCAATGAGGAGAAGAAAAGGCATATGTAATTAGACCTTGTGCTTTTCCATAAAAAGAGATCATGAAATATGTACAAAATGTTGTCTTTGAGGGTGTCATAGTAACTCAGTCGCATTTCCAATTTGGAAACTATGATCCAGCCTACAGCTTGTGCAAGAAGAATAGATTTCTGGCTTGGTTATGAATTGTTGGCCTCCCATGAAGCCTGACATTTCACGCTCCACCATTTACTGGTGGAGGGCACTCATGGGGCCTCCATTTGCTCTGTTCTCAGCCAGTATTCACAGCTTAGGGAGACCCTGGTGGTTCTATTATGACTTCTTGATGAGCCAATTTTTAAGATGTTTCTTCCTTCCTTGTATTGTTTGTCCACAGAGAAAACAATGGAGTTCTTTGAATTTAAAAGATCTTTTGTTTTCAGAGGTTGGAACTATCCTCTATATTAAAAAAGTAGGACTTGGCTGAATGTGCTTTTTCCTTTTCTGCCCATATTTAAAACATCTTTGCCCTCTGCCACTTCCAAACTGTTAATACAAATTCCTCGTGCTCCTCACCTTCTGGCGTTTTCACCTCCATCATGTTGCAAATACAGTCTTCTTCAGCAGAGTCTTTGATACCTGTGGAGAGTGTGTACATGCATGTTCATCCTGCCTTTGTCTCTGCTGTTATTATTTTCACTATGATTATTATCTTGTGGCTTAAACAATAGAAATATGTTTTTATTTTTTATTTATTTTTTAACATTTCAGGACAGAAGACCAAGGTAACAGTGTGGCTTGTATCATGTGTGTGTGTGTGTGTGTGTGTGTGTGTGTGTGTGTGTGTGTGTGTGATATTTTCAATAAAGCATATGCACATGTATCTCTGGCCCCTGAGAACTCCTCATCACTCTATCCTTGTCTCTTGTTCTCTTCTCAGATTTGACCACTGTACTGTATTATTTGAATAACCATGTAGACAGAATGCTGTGATCAGGGTTAGAGAACTTTCCCATCTTTACCAAAACACAAGAAGGATCAGTATGTTTCTCAGTTAAGACAAACCATCATTTCCCCCTAGGTCAGTTCCAGTAGCTGCACTTTGAAACATTTAAATGGTTCAAAGATCAAAATTATTTCTCAGTAGTATAGACTGAGAAATCTTCCTTTAACCTTGTCTCACTGATTTTGTTTCTCTTTCCCTTTATCCGAAGGGATATATATATAGTTTCTGTTATATATATATATATATATATAGTTTCTGTTTGGCCCACCCAGTATTTTATGTTCACAGAAGAAGATGTGAACACATATTCCCATTTTCCTGCTTTCCTAAAATTCAAAACATCAAATTCTACAGCTAGCATTCTCTACTGGCATATGTCATCAGGTATCCTAGATATCTTTCCATGTTAGTACGCAGGCACATTTCTCCCTTGTTTTTCTGATTTCTCACTTTTGCAGGTACACACTATTTCATCCAGCATATGATAATGGTATATAACTGTCCTTCTGTCTTCTTACATTTCTGTACTTTCCATGAAGGGTATAAGATAGTTTTCTTTGTTTTCTATTTTTATTAGCATTTTCAAGGTAGTATGCAAGATGGGTTTAGCATGATACTTTCATACACATGTATTGTTGTATGTTTCTTGTAGCGTTTCCTCTAATACACTCTCCTATCACTTCTTTTCCTCTTTGCCCCACCCCCTCATTTCTGTGAGCAGTTCTCCGTTGGCTTTCATCCCCTTGCCATATGGACATATTTGAATATAGATTCTGTATGTGAGGCAAAAACATATGGTGCCTTATCTCTCTCCTCTCCCTGTATTTTCAATTATGTACTTACCACTCCTATTGGTGAACGCTTACTTAGATCATTCTTTAACTTTTGACATTTCAAATAATTGTGTTAAGATACACTTGTATATATGTGACTTCATATACACGCAGGCATGTGCGTAGAATTTCAGAAAGGAGACTCCCAAAGGGCAAATGTATGGTTTTATGTGGATTCCAACACCCTCTGTCCCTAATAACCAAGTTAATTTGTGCTCACTTCAGCTTCATTTGTAGAATATATTAAACAGCTTTAGTATATTTTTCAACCAAATACAAAAGTAATGGTAATTTATGTTTATATTTGTGTCACTTCAAGTGAGATTGAACACTCTTAAAATTTTTGTTAACTGCATCTAAAGTGCACAAATGTTAAGGCTACATCATCTTAATAAACTTTGAATAGATAGATCTCCATATAACTATCATAAAAGGAAGATAACATTTCCAGCACTCTGGAGAGCTGTCGTTTGTCTCTGTATCTGTCCCCTGCTCAATACTAATCATGTGCTGAATCCTATCATATAGATCAGTACTTGCATTTCCTATAATATGAATTATATGATATGTGCTCTTTTATTGTCTGGCTTCTTTAGCATACATTGTGTTGGTATATTTGTCCTGGTGTTTTTGAATGCAAACATTAGTTAATCCACACTGCTATTTTTAGAAGCTACACACACACATATTAAATTACTTGATAATATGCAAAATTTTATCTACATCAAATTTCTAGAATGAAAGTATTTTGATTGTTTTTTTGATTTTAGCTTTTATGAGTAGCACTTCCCTCATCACATCTGATGCACTCTTTAGAGGAAATGCATTCATGTTGTGAATTCAAGACTGGAGCTGCAGTTTGTATTTAGCTTTGGTAGGTAAAAAGTTTGCAAACTGATTGTATCAGTTGATTGCTAACATTTGTCTTCGTAATTCTGGCCAATCCAGTAAGAGGTAGGGGCATTTAACTGTGACTTTAATTTTTATTTCCCTGGTGACTGCTAAAGTTGGATTTTTGTATGCTTATTGATCTTTTGCATGCTTTCTTTTAGAAAATGTCTTTCAAATCCTTTGCTCACTTTAAATTGGTTCATTTGTATTTTTACTACTGACTTGTAGGAGTTTGTATGTGGAGGCCAGAGGTTGACGTGTCAACATTGTCATGTATATTTTACTGCTTTCCACATCTTTTTCTGGAAACAGGGTCTCACACTGAACCTGGAGCCCAGTTTTAGCTAAGCTTGTAGCGAGCAAACCACCGGCATTCACTATCTCTGCTTCTTTAGCTTTGGGGTTATAGATGTGTACCGTTATTCTTGGCTTTTACACCGTGGCTGAGGATTTGAACCCAGTTCCTCTTGCTTGAGCTCAGCAAGTGCTTTAGCCATCAATCCATCTCTCCAATCATGTATTTGATTTTTCTATTGAAGTAAGAGTTTTTCTTTTTTGATTTCTAGGATGTTATAGTTTGAATGTAAAATGTCCACCATAGCTTCATGTGCCTGAACACCTAGGTTTCAGCTAATAGAACTCTATTGGGGATTATAGAGCATTGGAGTTTATGATACTTAGCTGGCAGATGAACATGAATCACTGCGGCAGTCCTCTGGGAGGTATAGCCAACTCTATTTCTGATCTTTCCTCTCAAAGGTTGTACCTCAAAGCCTTTACTGAGTAGGAATGAGGGCTGAGTTCCACATAGATGGAGATCCCTTTCCTGAGTCTTCTCCATTCTATTTATTTATTTATTTGTTTATTTATTTATTTATTTTTCTTGAAAAAAAATTTCTGCCTCCTCCCATCCTCCCATTTCCCTCCCCTTCCTCCCACTCCACTCCTTCTCCCCCCACTCCTTTCCTCAGGTGGAAAGTCCAAGGTCCTCCCCCCTCCATCTAGGTCTAGGAAGGTGAGCATCCAAACTGGCTAGGCT
>NW_004949099.1:21937070-21939102 GCF_000317375.1 Microtus ochrogaster | reverse complement strand
ATTCTTAGTGTAGATCTAGCTTCTTTCTCAGGCCATGTGCAATTAAGACAGACTCGCATATAACAGGGAGCAGCTAGATACTCAAGTGAGGGTCTCGTGGCACTCCCAAGCCCTCCTTGAGGGAGTGTAGACAGTCAACAAGCCCAGCTGGAATGATCTTTTCAAAGGTGTGCAGCTTAACTCCCCAAATTGCTTGGTTCAGGAGTACAGTTTCTCACAACATCCAGGAAGATATGAGGAGGCCTCAAGCATGCTGTCACTGCCATAGTTTCTTCCATGCCTTCCAGCCATTGTGGGCCATACCCTTAAAAACATGAGCTAAATGATAGTTTCTCATTTAAGGTGCACCTGCTAGCTATTTAATCACAACAATTTGGAATATTTTGTTTATTTTATGAGTTCTGAAACTTTCTTAAATGTGATTTTATCATAGGCAAAATAAAAATTCTGTGTCTTGTAAGTTCAATGCAATTCTTTCATTTTACAGTAAGAAAATATGATTTTGAATATTTAGTTAATTGTATTTAATTAACAGGTAGTAATAAAATTTGGCTAAATCCACAGCATAATTCTTTGCCTATATTCATGACTGTATGTACTCAAAAAATATATCAGATGCAAAATTATACTCACATAGATAACAGATCTACAAATAAGGGGTAAAAGGATATTACTCCCAAAATTACAGAGGGAGAAAAAATTGTGACTTTGGGTTAGGCAACTATTCTTTAATTAAAAATTTAATATTAACTTTTTCTTTATTCTTGAGACTTTAACAATGAAACATGATCATGTAAAATCCCCACTTCTCCCCTCCAGTTCTTCCCCCAAAACAACTCCCTTCCTTCTCCCTCTCTCTCTTTCTCTCTCTCTCTCTCTCTGTCTCCTGAGCACCATTAGTGCTGCCCATGTATTTATGGATATGACACCATTCACTGAAGCATGAGGAATCTCCCTGTGGTCAAACATTCATAAAAATAAGAAAGAAGAAAGCAAAAAAAAAAAATAAAGAAAAGAAAACAGACAAAAAAAATCTCCCCTCCCTGCAAGAATGGTTCTCTCTTCCCAGCAGCTGTCAACCACCTAGCACCTCAAGGTTAGAGCCTGAAGTGCAGGCACCTCCTCCACCTGGTCGGAATGATCTTGAACAAGTAAGTATAGCCCTTAGATATTCACAAGCGTGGCAGCTAATCATCTAGAAAGTTGTAGTTCACAGTTCTCCCCATCATTCATCTTATATTTGTATAACTCCCCACTTCCCACAGTGTTCCCCAAGTGTTGTTGATTTGAGAACAATATCACACTTAGGGCTGAACATTCAGTTTCTTGTTTTCACTACTTTGAGCAGTTATGCATCTCTCCATTAACTGCTGCCCACTTCAATAAGAATTTCCCCTGGCAAAGGTTGAGAGCAGCCTCTGTCCTGGATCTGATCCAGTCTGTTTCCTTGGTCTACAGCTTCTGCTGGGCCCAGGTGACTCTAGACAGATATTTCTTCTGCATGATGCAAAACCATGAACAATAATAGAGAAATTAAACTATTTTGCTATAGTTAACTACTTTTGATGGTATTAAGGAAATAGAAAAAAAAATGAGGGAAAATATTTTCAATGACAAAGGGGTTCTATACAGAATATGAAAGACACTCATACTGTTAAATGATTAGAAGATACACAATACAAGTAAACAATTATAAAGAGCACTAGAAAAGACACTATATATAAAAAGATATGTGAGTGACAAGCATATAAAAATGATCAACCTCATTAGAATTAGGGAAACAAAAGCAGAAACGCTACTGCACATTTACTAATGTATGCAACTCAGGGATGACGCTGTGGCTCAGTGGCAGAGAGCTTACCTAAACACAAGTCCCTAAGTTTAGTCCCCATGTATTGAAAGAGGGGAGAGAGAGAGAAGAAGAGAATGTGATGTATGCAATAAAGAAACCCAGGGTGTTAAATGTTATTGGGAATATAAGGAATCTGTGATGGAGGAAGGTCATTGGCTAATAAAGAAACTGCCTTGGCCC
>NW_004949099.1:21936468-21936970 GCF_000317375.1 Microtus ochrogaster | reverse complement strand
GGAGGAAGGTCATTGGCTAATAAAGAAACTGCCTTGGCCCATTTTGATAGGCGATCCCTTAGGTGGGTGGAGTAGGCAGAACAGAATGCTGGGAGGAAGAGGAAGTGAGCTCAGACGCCATGCTCCCCTCTCCCGGGTAGACACGATGAAGCTCTGACCCAGGATGGACGTAGGCTAGAATCTTCCAGGTAAGCGCACCTTGGGGTGCTACACTCATTATTAGAAATGGCCAGTCCAGGTGCAAGAGTTAGCCGAGAAGAGGCTAGATATAATGGGCCAAGCAGTGATTAAAAGAATACAGTTTGTGTGTTGTTATTTCTGGTAAAGCTAGCTGGTGGCTGGAGCTGGGTGATGGAATGCAACCCGCAGCTCCTACAACAAATCTGGAAGCATCATCTATTGTTTGTGAAAAGGAAAGGACACAATTGCTTTGAAAAAATGAGCTAACGCGGCTCTTGCCAACCCTAAGGTGGTTCCCTTATCTAAGAATTAAGCTTCCGTG
>NW_004949099.1:21929255-21935598 GCF_000317375.1 Microtus ochrogaster | reverse complement strand
CCTCACAATGTCTTTTTCTTTTGTATTTATCCCCAAGAGAAATGAAATCATGGTCCATAGAAAGACTTGAATCTGATTGTTTCATGTTATTCATAATACCTTCAAACTGGAAACCATCCAAATATCTGTTGCCTAGAAAAGAGGCTCAAAAGTGGTGCAGCCGTTTAGCAATGAGGAGCCAACTACTTTTACTTATAGCAATGTGTATTAACTTTATAACACGCTGCCAAAATTATGGAGATGGAAAGAACACTGGGAAAGAGAAACATCATTGGAGGCCTGGCAGGAATAGAAGAGACTGATGGAGAAAGGACACCGCTGGGGGTAGGGGTGGGGGTGTGATGGGATGTTCTAAAGCTAGGTTGTGGCGATGGCTGCAAATCATTTAATTCATTAAAACTCATTTGATCCAGAAACCTCAGATGGATAAATTTTTGAGTATGACAGACTATGCCTTATGTTTTGTTTTGTTTTGTTTTGTTTTGTTTTTCAGAAGAAGATGCTGTATCAGAGAAAGAATAGCTGGGAAGGGTATCCTTCATTTTCTTCCTCTTAGAGTAAGTAGGATTATCTTTTCTTTCTTGTTGAACAGGGTGGTTCCTGATGTTTGCTGAGAGGGCTTATTCCCCTGAGCAGATGTACACTACAGCTCATGCCGAGTCTCTTCCCAGTGGAGACAGTTGCCAGCTCTGAGTGAGACTCAGCTGGAGAAGGCCGAGTGAGGCTTCAGGCGCAGACTTCCCTTAGGTTTCTCCTCTAATTACTCCAGCTGAGCACACCAGAAGAAAGGCAAAGCCACAGGGAAGCATATTAATTAAAATGTCTGCTTTTTCGTGGGCCATTGTCAGTCTCTTCATCTCTCCGAGGGTACAGTTGTGAGTTTACACACCTCCCCAGCATCGCTGCAGAATGAGAGCATCCCACACTTTAATTTTCAGAACAGCCACCGGGACAGGATTAAGATGCAGGGATATCTAATTGCCAACTGGGGTCAGCGAAGGAACAGTATCTACTTTGAAAACGAGACTATTGGGAACTGCCTTGAAGAACAGATTTTAGAAAGTCAATGACGACTTCCTTCAGAGAGATGGCTGCAGATTTCTTTATGGTGCAGCTAGCTTAGACAAGGCAAGGGAACATCTTGGCCCTTGAACTCTTGGATGTCTGGCAGCATGTTAATACACAGGAGCCACACTCATTGGATTTATTTCCACCATTCCCGCCTTCACTGTCAATTAATAGTGAACAGCAGCAAACTGACTCTAGGGGCTCAAGCTGGATCAGACATTGGTTGGCCACTCCCATAATTTCTGCACCACTTTTGTGCCGTCACATCTTGTAGGCAGGGAACATTGTAGGTCAGAGGTTATGAGGCTGGATTGGGGGGTCACAATCCCACCATTGAAAGTCTTGTTTGGTTACTATATTCGTAGCAGCTTTATTCATAATAGCCAGGAACTGTAAACAATCTGGATGTCTATTCAACAGTTTCTTCTGAGGAATACTTTTACCTGTCTTTTCACATGCAAGAGAAAAAAAAAACCCTTAAGACAGAAGGAGAATCAATTGAATTCATTGTTACTTGAGATCATTTTTTTAGTCTGGTATTTTAATTTAAAGATTACTTTGTTGGTCCTATGATCAAAAGCTTCTCTTTCTAGGGCCTTGTGCTGCTTTGGTTCCATGGATGAATACCTGTGGATCACAGTGGGGTGTAGAAGACACAGCAACAGAATGGGGCTCTCCTCTTCTATTCCATTGGTGTGTTTTCTTGGGCTTAGTTGAAGCCCAAAGTGTGATGTGCATGTATTCAGGTCACTTCTTTGGCATAAATGTGATTGGATATATAATAGCAAATCTTTTTTTCCCTTTTCTTTTGTGGCATTTCTTACTTCACTTTTCCTATAGTAGACTTGCTAAAGATTTCTTCATGAATGGCATATTCTGTCATCCTGTAGAAGGCAACTATATACTACTTCCTGAAGCAAAGCCTCCTTTCTTTAGAGACAGGGAGGCTTCTTCTCTATTCCAGAAACTCATTTATTCCCAATACCTTTTTTTAGTCTGTCTATTCCCTTACTTTTCTCAAAATCTTATCTATTGTTTAGAGCAGTTTAAAGTTTAATTGCTACAAAAACATCTCCCTGAAGTTCAACCCAGACTACCATCTTCTGCACTCATAAACCTATAATTCACACGTAGACTATATTTCCAAACTGTGACAAACACTCATGGTTTTTGACCAATCATTTCTTAGTCATCTGAGAACAGTCATGTGTGTTTTAGCATGACCTAGTATGTGTTGAAGGAGAGAGTGTCTGCAGTGTCTCTGGGAAGGTTTGTTGTTGGGTCCAGCTTTCAGGGGTTGAATTGGCCAGTTAGGACAACAAGGCTAGTTGAAAGGAACAATCAAGCCTTTATTGATTTACTCTGTAAGAGCATCCAAGAGGTAGAAAGTACAGCTGGCTCCCGATTACATTTCCCTTCATGGAATAGCATTGCAAAGGTCAGCAGATAAAGTGTATAAGGGGAAGGGAGAAGGTTTTTTTTTTTTTAAATGGGGGGCACTTACTTATTCACTTATTATTTTAAAATGAAGAGTCCTGAGCAAAGGGCTTCTGACTTTAAATGGATCCAGAGGGTGGAGAAGAGGAAGAACAAGAACACCTAAGATAAAAAAGTAATTTGGTCAAGCTGAAAAATATATGATAGCCAAGGCCTTTGATAAGGAGAGGTACTTACAAAATATAGCAACCAAAGCTCCTGATTGGTATTGGGGAACCTTGAATGTATATGAGAAATGTTGAGATACATGTGAGTATGACTGAGTTGACTGCATGGGAGGGTGTGCCTCAGTCCTTGACTGCATGTTACTCAGGGATTTGGAATGCATTGTCTATGTATCAGTTCTGAGACAGGGAGGAAAGCTTATCCCTATGAATCCTTGCTGTTGCTGATGGTTGTTTGAATGATCTCAGGTAGACCTTAGGGCTTGGTTGCTCAGCAGCTGCTGCCACCTTGTCATCTACATCTGTTAGGCTCTATTGCATACCGATGGTTGGAATTTTGGTGTCCAACCTGGCTGTGTCAGTGCATTATGTCCCAGACATTATATGGCTCTGGAGATAACTATATCAGAACCATCAATGACATGCCTCTGGACTTCCCCTTGTGTAAGAAGAAGGTTCCAAATATTAAAGAAAAATTATGGGTAGCTGTGGATTTTGACTTGGAATCAACAAAGGGCCCAACACACCAAACAACAGAGGTAAATAATAGGAACAGACCTGTGGATGGTCACAGAAGGCTCTGTAGCTAATTAACTATAAACAGTAATCAGTTAAGTTGGAATCAAATGACAAATCTAGCAGGTTGTGGCTAATTTTGTTGTGTTTCTGAGTTTTCCCATGAAGGCTACCCAATTTTATGGTGGTTTGAGTTCTCTTGACTTATTTTGGGTGTTTTGTGAATTGTTTTATTTTCCTTTTGTCACATAGACCAGTAAGCTTAATTAATTAAGGTTAATTCTTGGTATAAAGAATTAACCTTTAAGTGTATTTAAATCACAATATGTATGTTTTTCCTGTAGCCCTTATCGATACAACACTTATCCATGTACTGGTTTCCCAAAGCTGGTGTGATCTAAATTATATATACTTGGGGCTGGAAAGATGTCTTAGAAGTTAAGAACACATTAGTCTTGCAAAGAACCCAGATTCAGTTTCAAATACCCCACATAGTGGCTCACAACTGCTTGTAATTCCAATTCCTGGGTATCTGACACTGTCTTTTAACCTCCAGAGCACCATGCATACACATGGTATAAAAACATACATGCAGGCAAAACAATTTTACACATAAAATATCTAAGTTAAAATTTTAATGTACTTAATTGTACCCCAAACACCAAATTCAGCCACCTTCCTCTACTACTCTCCTCTGATCTTAGTACATTTTATAGTAGCATAGTTTGAATATATCAGTTTTTTCTTCATAGTTAATGCATAAAAGATGTAACTATGAAGATCATTGGATCTTTAATTTTTACTGTACAAGAAGAGTGATACTAAACAAAGTTCTTGTTTTTAAAACCAATGATCAATTACATTAAAATGAAAAATCCCAGCGTGGGGTCCAGTGCTAGTCTCTGATGAACAAAGCACAAGCAGAAGTCATTTGCTGTTGCAATACTCAGTACTATTTTCCACCATGTGCTTAGATATGTGAGCAGGACTGTGTGTGCCCTGGAATTCATGGGGAGATTTGAGTACAACCTTGTATGTTGGGCCTCACCTTTCACTGGTGTGGGATGTTCTTTTGTATATGTGTTGCTTTTATTGGTTAATGAATAAAGATGCTTTGGCCTATGGCAGGGCAGAATATATCCAGGCTTGTAGAGATATGTAGAGAGAGTAGGCGGAGTCAAGGAGACACCATGTAGCTGCCAAAGAAGGACATGCTGAACCTTAGGAATCTTACTGGTTGGCCACAGTCTTATCGTGATACATAGATTAATAGAAATGGGTTAAAATGTAAGAGCGTGACTGTTGTATGACTGGGGCAGACTGTGGGGCCACTGGTAGTGGCATCAGGATTTATCCCTACTGCGTACACTGTTTCTTTGGAACCCATTCTCTTTGGATGGATACTTTGCTAAGCTTAGATATAGTAAGGAGGGCCTTGGCCCTTCCTCAAAGGAAAGTGCCTGAGGAGTGGATGGGAGGGTGGAATGGGGTGAAGGTGGAGGGAGTGGGAGGAGAGGAGGGAGTGGGAACTGGGATTGGTATGTGAAATGAAAAAAAAATGGTTTTCTTTTTAAAAAAATAAAAAAAGAATAGGCATGAATTGCTGAGGAATAATGGTTTTACCCTATAAAGATTTGTTTTTTGTACTTGTTTAATAAAATGTTGATTGGCCAGTAGCCAGGCAGGAAGTAGAGGCAGGGCAATCAGAACAGGAGAATTTTGGGAAGAGGAAAGACACAGTCTGTAGTCATCACCCAGACACAGAAGATGTGACTGCCTTCCTGAAAAAAGGTACCAAGTCACGTGGTTAATACAGACAAAAGTAATGGTTTAAGATGGAGGATATAAGAATTAGTTAATAAGAAGCCTGAGCTACTAGGACAACCAGCAGTATTTAATTAATGTAGACCTCTGTGTATTTCTTTGGGACTTAATGACTGCAGGATCTGGTGGGGCAGAAACCTCTGTCAACAATGAGTGAGTTGAGGCCTGTGAGAAACCTTTAGACTCTATTATTTTATATTTCATCTGATTTTCCTTTTTGTCCTCTAAATCTGAGACTAGACCCAGAAGACGTAATTATAACATAATGAAATGATTTATGGCACAATAGTATTAAAATCCACAATATGGGGACATTAATGTTTCTCAGTCAAAAGAGTGGAATATGCCTTTGTATACAGACAGAGCACTTTAACTTAATTAAAAAAACTAAAATTGATACATAAAATATCATTTTTTAACATCAGATGGGAAATTTTCTCTGCTTCCTAAGAGTGGCCTCCTCTGGCTTTTAAGCTGTCCTGACTATCAAGCCTCACCTACTAAAAGACATATCAGAGAAAGTTTGTATGTCATATTTTATGTGGGTAATGTTTTCCTGTCTCATTATGATATATGAATGAATTATGTAATTGTTCTCAATAACGATTATTTCCTGTTCTATTATCAACCATATATATACACACACATATATATACACATATATATATGTGTGTGTGTAGCTATCTACGAGTATAATATGGTTTCCGTGTGATTATTTGGGTCTGAGCAGCTGGGAAATGAAACGCAGTCTCCTGGTGACAAATGTTTGGCAATGGACATCAGCATAAAGTCTAAGAAATCTTAAAAAGAGGGAATCTAGACCCACGAAATGGGAACCAAGTACAGCTTCTTGGTAGCTACAGTTTTTTTTTCCAGTTAGGCTGTTTGCTGGCTGCAAGCGGAGACACGGCTCCTTTAAGAAGGCTTCCTAGTTTGTACTGGCAGCTTGAACAACTCTGGCTCTTTTGGGAGGTCCAGCTATGGAACACTTAAATGGGTTTTGTGAGCAGAGTGCTACAAGTTGCTTAATCAGCAACATACACCCACTGTGTCCCTGGAGCAGGGGCAGTAAGCATGGCTCACATAGGATGTGGATATACCTTCATCATACTAAAAGGCCAAGAGAGGCAGAGCGAGCATCCAGGGCTGCAGGGACTATACTGCTTTCCATTTTAAAATGTTACTTATCAGAAAAGGATTTCAGATACACAATAGGACAGATTCAGACATAAAAGACCTCTAAACGAGACACAGTGTGTTTAAAAATTTATGTA
>NW_004949099.1:21921248-21928520 GCF_000317375.1 Microtus ochrogaster | reverse complement strand
AAATAAAATACTTTAAAAATAGAAATGACCCACAGAATTTCCCATAAATCTGATGGAGGTGGCAACCAATTGAGATTCCCTTTCCCCAGATGACTCTTGCTTATATCAAGTTGACAAAACAAACACACAAAACATAAACAAAAACAAAAACCAACTGGCCAGCACAAAAGTCTATTTTTTTTTCCTCCATGAGAACATGAATGTCCCGGGTATGGGACTAACTCACTGTTTCTAGAATGCCATTGGCAGAGTTCTGGGTTGACCAGATCATACCATGTCCAGGGGTCAGGAAGCCCGACACGGGAAGCCCCACACACAACCACTCTGTTTCTTTTTTATTTTAAAGACTATCCCTTTTCTTTTCTCTCACAAGCCTACATATATGTTTAAACATATTGTAAACCATTTAGGGTTTTCTTCATCTGAGTCTATCTTTACTGTATAACTTTCTTTTTCAAATCATATGAGTCTTTAATTTGCTAAGCGATGTGGCTAGAATTAAAGCTGTGGCTTTAATGGCTGAATCCACCCCATCCTTTAGCTTTCTGCGAGTCTAACTTCATGGTGGAGGTACTGGCAGGAGCTATGTTTATTGCCACAAGTCTATGGAGTTTCAAAGTCCCTTCCAACACCAAGAAGCATGCTGTTGGCTATTCATAAACAGCATTTAAGTGTTTGGTGGTGGGGGCTCTTAAAATAGCTACAAGGTTTTTGCAGCTAAAGTAGAATCAGGAAACCACTCTTCAATGAGATGTGCTTGCCTCTAGCAAACAGAGTCCACCTGAAAAAAAAATGTGGGTACCAAGAAGCCATTCTTAACTCTGTTCTTTTGTGCCTAGAATTTCTTCCCATGCTCTCTAAGGTGTTATGTTGCTTGGTACCTTTTATCAGTAAGGCATTTTCATCTTGCTTCCTCTGTGTCTGGGTGACAACTGCAGACTGAGCTTTTCCTCTCCCCAGAACTATCCTGTTCCAGTTGCCCCGCCTATACTTCCTGCTTGGCTACTGGCTAATCAGTGTTTTATTACATCAATACAAGTGACAAATCTTTACAGGGCACAAGACCATTGTCCCACAGTACAAATGCATATTTCTATATCTGGTTTTATGTGGGTTCTCTAGATTGGAATTCAAACCCTCAAGTGTTAATCAAGCACTTTATTTACCCACTGTACTAGCTAGTTTTATATCAACTTGAAACAAGCTAAAGTCATTTGAGAGGAGGGAAACTCAATTAAGAAAATGCCTCCATAGGTTGGGCTGTGGACAAGCCTGTAAGGCATTTTCTTAATTAGAGATTGATGGAGTAGGGACCAGCCCTTTCTGAGTACTGCCATCCATTTTGGGCTGGTAGTTCTGGATTCTATAAAAAAAAAAGCAGGCTAAGCAGCCATGATGAGCAAGCCAGTAAATAGCATCCCTCCATGGCCTCTGGATCAGTTCTTCCTGCCAGGTTCATGACCTGTTTGAGTTATTGTCCTGACTACATTTGATGATGAACAGTGCTGTGGAAATGTAAATCAAATAAGTCCTTTCTTCCCCAGCTTTCACAACACTAGAAACCCTAACTAGGACACCCACTGATTCCCTCTCCCCCCACAAACTTTTACTGTGTATCTAGATGATTTGGTTGAGACAAATTCATGCTCCTCAGGTATAGAGAACAGAGAAGCATTTGCTCAGATGCTGATGATGTAGTTTTATGTTTTCTACCTTTAGACGATCCCCTACAAACAGCAGTTCTGTGTTCTAATTTCTTTAAACAAGTTACTTTTTTAAATAAACAGTCTTATTGTTACCCTCATTCAGAAGGCCTAGTTCGGTCTTATGTTGGTTTCTCAGTTGTCAGTCTGGAGTCAGTGAACACCCACTAGCTTGGGTCAGTTCTTTCTGTGGGTATCCCCATCATGGTCTTCAACCCTTTGCTTGTAATGTTGCTCCTCCCTCTCTATGACTGGGCTCTAGAAGTTTGGCCCAGTGCTTAACTGTGGATCTCCGCATCTGCTTCCATCAATTACTGGATGAGTGTTCCTTCCCCGCCCCCCCTTTTTTACTACTTAAAAAAATACCAATCCAAATTCCCACTCCCTCTCCTCCTCCCAGTCCTCCCTCTCCCTCCATAAGCCCTCCTCCCTCTCCTCCAACCCTAAGGGAGTGCCATGCAACCCACCCTGTGTAATGTCCAAGGCCCTCCCTACTACGTCTAGGTTGAGCAAGGTTTATATCCAAAAAGGATAGGATCCCATGAAGCCAGTATATGCACTAGAGACACATCCCAGTGTCACTATCAGTGGCCCCTCAGTCTTCCCCAGCTGTCAACCCCCTTCAGGGGGTCTTGGTTGTTCCCATGCTTGTTCACTCCCAGGCAAGTTGGAGTTGGTGAGCTACCATTAGCTCAAGCAAACTGTCTTAGTGGATGACCCCTTCATGGTCTTGAATTTTTTGCTCTTACTCTCATTCCCTCCACTTTTCAACTGGATTTTGGGAGTTCAGTCTAGTGCTGTGATATGGGTCATTGCCTCTGTTCCCCATCTGTTATTGGATGAAGATTTTATGGTGATATTTAAGATAATCATCAGTCTGACTACAGGTTAAGGTCAGTTCAGACACCCTCTCCTTTATTGCTTAGGGTCTCAGCTAGGTTCATCTCTGTGCGTTCTTGGACACTTTTCTAGAGCCAGGTTTCTTGCTAACTCCATAATGGCTCCCTCAATCAAGATATCTCTTTCCTTGCTCTCATATCTGTCCTTCCTTCATCTCAACCATCCCATTCCCTCAAGTTCTCCTCCACCCTCCTCTACACCCTCTACTCCCCATACCCCTGTTCCCAAATTTTTGTTTGATTCCAATTTGGATGAAGGTTCTATTATGACAATTAAGGCAGCCATCAATCTGATTATAGGGGAAGAACAGTTTATGTACTCTCTCCACTATTGTTTAGGTTCTTAGCTGTAGTGCCTGATTTCTCATTAACCCCACAATGGCTCCCTCTTTCAAGGAATCTCTTTCCTTGCTTTCCCTCTTTGTCCTTAACCCAACGTGATCTTCTCAATCCCTCTTGTTTTCCTCCCTGTTGAGGACCAGCCTCAACAAAACCACTTCTTACCATGGTAGGGATGTGGGGAACAAAAGGCAGGAGTTTCAGGGATTATTCAGATCCCTAACATCACCCATCTTCATTTTTCCACAGCTTTTTATACCAAATGTAAACATGTTTGCATTTTTTTAGCTTCCACACCTTTCCATTCCCCTACCATCCTTCCTCCATCCCCATGCTGAGGGTGACAGTTGTGTGGCATGGGCAGTTGATGGGATCACTAGAGTGGAATGAGTATTTATCCCTCGTGCATGAACTGCTCTTCATAGCCCATACCCTAAGGAGGAATACCTTGCTCAGCACCAAGGAAGAGGGCCTTGGTCCTGCCTTAAATGATTTGACAGACTTTTTTGACTCCTCATGGGAGGCCTCACCCTCTCTGAGGAGTGGAGAGGGATGGGATGGGGAGAAGGTGGGAGGAGTGGGAGGACGGGAAGGAATTTGGAGTGGTATGTAAAATATGATTGTTTTAAAAATAAAAAAATAGTTTTATTATTCTAGGTGCATGAAAGTTTTGCCTGCATGTATGTCTGTGCACCACATGTTTGTAGTATCCATACAGGCCAGAAGAGGGAGTTTGATCTCCTGTGACCAGAGTTAACCAACCTTGTAGGTGCTGGGAATCAAACTCAGATTCAAGAGTAGTACTCTTGGTTTCTGAGCAAAATTTGAGTAACTATTTCTAGTAGAAACCCACTGGAATTTAATATGTTAAGATGGAGAAATCCTACTTATATATTTTTTTGAAGGATATTTTTTGTTACTAGCTTGTCTTGGAAAATTTGTTGGCAGATAATTTCTTGAGATTCTATATTGTGTGGGCAGTGCATTGAGCTTTTTAGTATATGTGTGCACATTTTCAGGTTATAATTATTGTAGATGTGTTTTATATCAGGAAAATAATTCTGACAAGGATGACAGAAAGAGCTGAATCCTTTAAGTATTTTCTGTGCAAGACAATGTACCAACTCATTACATACATGATCTTTCATTCTCACCACAGATTAATAAAGGAAGTAGAAGTTTTATAAAAATTACTATGCATTATATTTTTCTCTCTTTTGCCTTAATTGAAATGAAATAAAAGAATCTTTGTATGTGTATGCATATAAATAAAAATATAAACATTATCAACAGACACTAGAGGAATACCCACTATTTTATATGGCGTTTTTTTCAATATAAATCTCCATTCTTTATTTGCAAAATGACATTAGCTTTGTGTATTAACATTTTGTACATGATAAAATAGTCCTTTTGTTTAGTTTTATGCTTATTTTTTCTAAGATATCAACATGGCTTTTTATACCTAAACATTGACCTGGAAAGAATTTGTCTTTACACCTTTGGCAAATAAAGAAAGAAGCCTAGAGAAAGTAACACCTTGCTGAGCTGCTTTTTGGCAGAGATGAACCAAGCTTATGGTTTTAACTTTACCTTTAACCCTTCCTTTCTCTCATGGTCTCGGGCTCCTCCTTTAACACTCTTCATTTTCTTCCTGTCTCTTTAAGCCTTGAAGCCTGGTCCTGCTTTCAGGAGACAGACATGGTGCAATGAGCAAAACTCAGTAGAGACTGGTTTCAACCCTCCTGCCTGTGCAATGTGCTGTTCCCCGAGCCTCAAATGCTCATCTTGCTATTGTTTTTAAGAGTACAAGCTAGACACCAACTCCTCCATGACGTTATGTGTGACTCTGTTTTCACAGTTGCCTTCCTTCCCTTAGTGTTTACTCATTCTCAGAAACTGCTTCTGCCCCAGCATTGGATGTCACAATGCACTGTAATTCTTTTCCTATATATTGAGAAGACATCACAAATGTTAACAGAGGTCTGGCTTCACACCTGGTACCTATAAACCTGGTACTGTCTGTTTTCCCAATCCTGATGTAACATCATCTTTGACCTGGGTGCTTCATCTAAAAATACAGAAGTTACCATGATTTTCCTTATCTTCACCTTGTTCGCTGGGGTGGTTGATTGAGAATGGCCCCATGGGCTCGTATATTTTAATATTTGGCTTCCAATTGGTGGAACTATTTGGGAAGGATTAGGATGTATGCCTTCATTCACCCTTCCCAGTTATCTCTCTCTGCCTTGTTGTGTCTGTGCTAATCTACTGCTCTAGTGCCATGCCTGCCTGCTTGCTGCCATGCTCCCTGCCATGAGAGTCACAGACTCTAATCCTCTGAACCTGTGAGCCCCCAAAACTTCTTTTGTGTAAGTTTTTTTTGTCATGGTGTCTTATTACAGCAATAGAAAAGTAACTAAGATCTTAACAACAGTAGTTCTATTTTTCAGTTGAAATAGAATCCTGATTTTTTTATCGTTTCCTCCTTAACTAGTGAGAGTACCCCCATCCTTGTTTCTTTGAACCCATTCTTAAACAGTAGCTAGAGATTTTTTCCAAGAAATTTTATCAGATTTTATCACATCCAGCTCGAAATGCTGTTTGCTTCTCCTTTCAGTAAGATAAAATCCAAACAAGTGATTGGCAAAGAAATATCTATGTAGAGCTTGACCTATCTTTATTTTATACCAAGATCTTATGTTCACTAGTCTTCTGGTGTGGGAGAATGGTCTGTATTCTGTCAATTATATTTTAAACAAATGCTGATTGGCCAGTAGCCAGGCAGGAAATATAGGCGGTACAATCAGACAGGAAGTAGAGGCAGGTCAATAAAAACAGGAGAATTCTGGGAAGAAGGGACCCCATTCCTCTGCAGTCCTGACCCACAGATGAAGGAAGATGTGACTGCCTCACTGAAAAAGGTACTGAGCCATGTGGCTAACATAGACAAGAATAATGGGCTAATATAAGTTATAAAAGTTAATAAGAAGTCCAAGCTAATGGTCCAATCAATTTATAACTAATGTAGACCTCTGTGTGATTTTTTTGGGACTTACCGATTGCAGGAAATGGGCAGGACAAGAACCAGGTGAAACAGAAACCCCGTCAACAGACTAAAGGCTTCACATCTTGACTACTGTTTCTTGAACATACTGGGTCTGTTTCTTTCTCTAGACCATGTTGAAATGTGACTTGCTGAGTGAGTTTGCGAGGATGGAGGAGTGTTTAGCTTTTAACCACCCTGGTCCCATATTCTTCGTTAATTTCCTTTGCAAGAGCAGCTTAAAAACAAGCTTTATCCCCATTCCTTCCAGCAAGTTTGATGCCAGGATGTTCCAACTCAATGCCTTTCCAGCTGAAATTATATTATTTCCTCAGATAGATCTTTCTTTACCTATTGCAGCACCTTTCCCACTCCTAAATATCACCTTGCCTTATTGTGTTAGCAACAACTAGTAAATTGTTTGTTTGTTTCCCTACTGTTAGACCTCAGTTATCTGTACCCTCTATGGTCAAAGGTCCCAGTTCTCCAATCATGCCTCCAAATGCCAGGCACATGGTAGACCTTAAATATATGGAACCTACTAGAAATTGGCTGTCAAGCATTGCATTATATAGAATCAAGTTTTTCCTTTGCTACTTGGTATCCATGTATTCCTTAACCTCTTTGAACCTCATTTGTAATGCCCATTTCTCTGAGATGTTTTTAAAATGAAAGATCAATGGATGCAATATTATTCTGAGAGACTTATTACTTTTCAAATCAGTGGTCACTTTTCTGTTGAATGGACCAATAGTTTATTAATGGCTCATTCCTCAACAATGTTCAAGCTACTCCTTATTGAATTGTATAGTATCAAGATGACACATATGGTAATTCTCAAGAGGTGCTAAAGCTATTACTCTAATAACTTGTGCTTCTGTGTAGTTTATAGTAATGCAAGTGTGCTTGGTGACATGAAGCTGCCTACAGACACATTGCTGTGCTGTTGCAACGCAGGGTTCTCATTTCCCCTGTGCTCCCCTGGTGTTTCCATTAGCTGTGTAATATAGTTTGCGCCAGCTAAGTGATTAGCATCCAACTGTTCCTGTGTTAATGCTTGTGTTCAGTTCATTAAAAAAAATTCCCTGTAAGAATTCTAGCTTCATTTAAAAACCCTTCATAGCTCAGAGAAAACTTCCTATACATATATAAAAAATTATGGTCATTTGGCACAGAGATCTTTTTTTGAAGACAGGAATAAGAATGTTTATAATTACGTATTTTTGAAAGAGTGGTTATACTGGAGTGCAAGTCACTGGTGTTGTTAAACACAATAGCCACTAAA
>NW_004949099.1:21916639-21920358 GCF_000317375.1 Microtus ochrogaster | reverse complement strand
GGAAAGCATGGAGGAGGTAATGTCTACCCAAGTAAGGTGGAGCATTTGCCTTTCATGCTTTCCCCCACTTCTTTAGTACTGTTATCTTGCTCTAGTTTGTATATTTTAATTTCTTTTTTTCAATTCTATCATTATGTTTTATATGCCATCTGTCACTGACCCCATCAGTAGTCTCTTAGGTAAGGTTCTATTTATTAGTATTAAATATATGAAGCATGGTCATTCAGATATCATATTTGCCTATTTGTCAGTAATTCTCTGAAAATGTTAGTACTGACCTTAAGACAAGTGTACAGTACCCTTAGGCACTATCCTTAGCATCACAGGGAGTATTTTGCTGCACCCAAACAACCTTTGTACTTCAGTATTTTAATGCTGCCCAGCCCATGAGAAAACTGCTGTATTGGTATGTTTTTATCTGTCCAGAAAACTTCTAGGACAGAATTTTAGACAATAAACTTTCAACAAAACATCTGTTTAATAGGGTTACAATGAAGTCTGATCTACAACATTGTGAGCCAGTGTAGCTCAGTGTTTAAACACAGGCTTGAAAGAATACTGTTCAAGATTACACATTGACTCATTTTTTTGTGTCATTTATACTTTGATACATTGTTTAGTTTCTAGAAGCCTTATTTTCCTCATCTATATAATGAAGATAATAAGAACAATTACACTGTGATGTGTGAAAGTTGGGGCATCAATTGCTCCATTCTGATACTGATAGGAATATTGCTATCAGAAAAGTGGTTAAGTTTATGTGGATGGAGGGAAGTATTCTTTGGGAAAATTTTATAGCTCACTTTCCATTTGAGGTGCCCTAAAATGTCCTTTAGAATATCCCTTAAAAGCATCTTGGTGAGTTAGCATGAGCATCACTAAATAGAACAATGTTGTACTAGCACAAAGAACTGTGTGCTTGGGTGGGACTGTGAGGCATGATGTGAAAGACACAAAGGAAAAAGATAAAGAAAACTAAAAAAAAAGGAATATACATACACATTTAAAAAATAGTGTGGCTTGGAGCAGACCTACTCTCCCTTTCTTGGTTGCCGTTAATTGCTTGTAGCCCTTCATGTAGGAATGGTGTCTTGTGAGATTTCCCCCATGCACACTGGTGTGTCATCTGGGGGTGTGACTGCATAGGCAGGTACTGCGTAGGTGACCATATTGGTAAGATTTCCTGGATGCAGACTCTTCTCTGCCAAATTTCGAAGACATCATCTGATAGCAGGCGTCTTGGCCCCCTGCGTTATCCCAAGTGGTCAGACCAAAACCACTACACTTATGAGCAGTACTAATTAATCTCAGCAGTTTGAATTTATATATATACATACATACATAAATATATGTATGTGTATATGTATGTACATATGTGTGTTTAATGTAACAGAAAAAATTAAAGAAGTTATGAATTTGAAAGGGAGTTGGTGGGCATAGGAGAAGTTGGAGGTGGCATAAAGGACAGGTGGAAATTATATAAATATTGTATTACATCAGAAATTCTAAATAATTAAAGGAAACACCACCAAAAGTTGTTAAAATTGTATATTATTATACATCATACAATTATGCATTTATATAATCATACATATAATATTTATAATTACATATAATTGCACATATAATATGCTATATAATATAGCCACACATAACACAATGCTATATCATATGTAGTATATAATATCTATATTATAATATATAGTATTTAATTACTATTATATGTTATGTATGTATAGTATACTATGTATGTATACATATACATATAATATATATTATGAGAGCCAAAGGAAGTGTAAGATAAAGTATTGGGTAAAATAAAATAAAAATTGGATGAAATCTCAATTAAAATTTGCATACAAACATGATCACCAATGTTCATGCATGCTATACACTCAGTGGTTGGTGAGTATAGATTCAAGAATTTTTAAATCTATTGAACTAAGGGCAACTTGGATTTTTATTTAAGAGAAACTCCTTAACTAATCATGTGCCTTCTATTTTAAGCCAGTAATTCCACTCATTATTTTATTAAATACACAGTAAGCATCTACAATGTGCCAGGCACTTAGAATTATAATCCAGTAAACAATACAGAGTGCCTGGCCTTAGGAAGCTCACATCTGAGAAGAAGTCAGATGTTTGAACAAGAATTCAAATGTCTGAACAAGAAAACCTAATGTTTGCATACAGTGCAAGGCTTAGGACGAACAAAGGTTTACTCAGGTACCTTCTGATAAAGGTCCTTCACTGTGCTGGATTATAACTACCCATGTTTTATTATAACTTAATTCTCTTGTCCGTTCAGGATAGTGATTCACTATCCTATGGTACAGTTCTAATATAATTAGTTCTGCTGAAAGGTGCTAGAAACCTGCAGGATGATTTTCAGTTAATATCTGAGTTTTATTATGTCTAAATTTTAATGAGAACCAGGTAAAATCATTCTGATTTAACAAAGAGAAAAATGAGAAAAGTGTAGCTTACATCTCAGCGATTTTATAAACCTCATTTTTCCATTATGGGAATAAAAAGTTTCCTTTCTTTCTTTTGAAAATGATTGGCCAGTGTTTCAATTGTGATTTTGCACTTTTTAAATATAGAACTTTGTGTGTGCATATGGTATGTTTTCGTGAAATCTACTCCTTCATTCTTTTTGTTTTCCATCCATCTCCTTCAGTTCCTCCCCTATCCTCCCCTGACACTTTCCCTTCCCAACTTCTTGTGTTCTTTTGTTTTAAGCACATGGAGTCTACTTAGAGGTATGTGCATGGACGTTGACCACCCACTGAAGCATGGGTAGTCTTTGGAAGGCCATATCCCTGAAGAAAACTGACTCTGCCTCTTCCAGCAGCCATTGCTTCCCAATATCCTCTCAGCTAGGAAGGGGATTTAATAAGCCCTTCCTACATCCATGCTAGGATTTTAGCTGGCTTGATATCCTGCAGGTCCTGTGAATGCAGTCATGCCTCTGTGAGTTATTATGCGACTGACCATGTCATATCCAAGCAATAATGCTTCACTGCACATGTCCACCACTCCTGCCTCTTACAATCTTTCTGTCCCCTCTCCTGTGATAACTGTGGAACCTTGTCAGGGCGTGTGTGAGGCAGATTTCCCATTTAGAGCTGAACAGTAGTACATAGTTTCTTATCTACTTTGATCATTTCTGTATTAATTTCATTTCTTTATTAATTTTAATCTACTTCAAACAAGAAAATTCTCTTGTGAAGGTTGAGAGATGTACAAACATATGGGCATGAAGATAAGAATTTAGGGGAAAGTTTAGTACCATGTCCATTTAGCAGAATTAGGGTCTCTCATATGGCCTATGACCAAGATAATCACAAGGTTTTGGTCCAGCAAACATTACCAGGCTTTAAGTCCAATCAGAAAGTGATTGGTTATTTCCATAAATTTTGTGCCACTATGACACCCGTGGGCACATCTTGGCAGGTCAGTTGTTACTATAGTTCGCAGTTTTCATGTCTGGGTAAGATTGTTGAATACTTTTCTCTCCCAGTGGTATAAATAGAATGTTTTGGTACTGTGAGAGCTAGGCAGTGTTCAGAACATGATGTTAAGATCCTATTGATGAGTCCACAGCATGCCTGAGTCATTGAATGTGCAGCAAAAAAAGGTGATACTGGCTCCCAGGAGCCCAAGCCGAGGTCCCCAGTTAGTTCCTTGGACAGCTGAGGATAAAGAACCTGAAATGA
>NW_004949099.1:21910634-21916044 GCF_000317375.1 Microtus ochrogaster | reverse complement strand
AAAAGGTGATACTTATTTTGAATTTATATCGTAAACACAGGTTACCTTTTGTGGTTTGTATACAAGGAACAATTTGGTAAAATAAGTATTACCTATGTACACTTAATAAGTAGGTCTCAACTATAAGTGACACTCTTACTTTCAGTACAAAGGAACTGTAATCGGCTAAGAAATAGTAATCCGTTGGAAGGCATTCAACCTTCTACCAGTTGTGTTTATATGCTTATTGAGTAATATTATAGAGTTGATTCCCTCTAGTATAGCAATTATTATTTTTTTCTGAGTGACATTTATTTGAATTTTATAGGTTTAAAAAGAATACGTAAGAAACCAAGGTGTTGGACATTTTTGTGTCTCATTTTATAGTTCTTTCCCAGTTCAGCCTTTCCCCATTTCTATAACAACCCATTTGAGTGGAGTCATATACTATTAAGAAAAAAGTTATAGTATTGGTTATCTGAACACTGAATGGAAAGTGCTGGTACTAAGGATCCTCAGGACCAGAGATTAATTTCAGAATCTGCCACATGGTAGAAGGGCTTCACAGCTAAGGTATGTCTCCAGCTCCTTTAAAAAAATTTAATATAGAGTTTTACTAAATTCACTTCTCAGTCTGAGATCACAGGACTGTGAAGAGGCAGTGACCTTCAGGATCATGTGAGACCAAGATTCTCACACGGTGTAAGAGTCTACTTTTGTTTGTTTCAGTGGGTCAGTGGATAGGACATATCACTACTTACACAGTGGCTCATTTCTTGAGGACTAATTTCTATTCTTTGCATTAATTATCAAGAAGTGAATCCACTTTTAATATATCTTTACATAGTTGTCAATATGGGAATTCACACATGCAGATTTAAAGAGGATATAAAATAGCTTATTAATATTGGTTTTTAGTGTTTTACCTCAGTTTTTCCATAATTTTTTTTGTACTTAATACCGTGAGTTCTTTAGGTTCAGATCCTGCTGAAGAAGTACGTTTGTAATGATTTTCTCTCTAATTAAGTAACTCTCAAACTAAATTACACATGAATCATCAATCTGTCATAAATACATTAAGATTATTATCTGGTGAGTGCTATCAATTTTATTCCTGTCTCTGAATTATTAGTCCCCTATTTGTTTATATAACAAATTCAGCAGGAGTAATTATGTACGAAGAAAATGATTCTGTCATTTTAAATAAACCACTCAGCAACTAAAACATCAGGACTATAATTAAAGGCATCACTCACAGCTTCCAATTTTAATACATAAAGGAGAAGGACATGATTAGATTTCAGTGCACTTGCTTTTGTTTTAACCATATTACTGTTTGATTTTGCTCCGGCTGTGCTGGTTTCAAAACACCACAGTACAACATTAATTCTATATAGCAGTTTCAAAGTACATTGAACTGCCCTTATTAATGACATTAGGCGTTCAGTTTATAATCTGATCCCTGGATGCAAGCACAATTCCTTCTGCTTCCAGCCTGGAATGGCATCTGAGGTAAATTCCCAGGCGAACAACACTCTCCTTCCAGTTGGGTGATACCAGAAATTTTGGATTCACAATGTAGTCAGCAGTGATTTACAGTAAACATTGTGAAAATAACCAGTGGGATTAAGGCATTCATTTGGGACTCTGAATTAATGGGCACATACCCTTCTGTCATTGGCCCACCCACACCCGGAATTACTCCCATACCTACTATTAACTAAAATGCACGAAGCTCTCAAGCAAATTACCCACTTGAGACCTTGGTTTAGTGTGTTTGAAGAAAAATAGGATGAATACATTGGGTTGAATGTCTGAGTTGTTGAACTGAGTTCACTCTCTTGATACTGTCAACCAGCTGTGGGGTTGTGAGAACTGTGTCCATGAAAGATGTGAGCCTAGTTCGTTAACTATCAAATGTGATAATGATGTTGACCATGATTACTATTGCTATAGTAACCTGAGGGGCTCTGAAATTATGCCTGATACCTGAAAAATACCTCCATTCTCCTGCGATGGTATTTGCAATTTTCTTCACACAAGCACTCCTTTAAATTATTAATTCTCAATGAGGCATTTCACATGCCTTTTATAACAAGCACCCTCCTGGGCTTCTCCTGTGGCCTGTACAGTTAGAACCTGCAAGACGGGATGTAGGAATCCGACTTTAGGTAAGCTCTTTTGACAATATTTAGGCATAATCAAGTAAAGAATATTTCAAGAAGGTATTGTGTGATAACATTACTTGTTGAAGATGATCAAAGCTACAGCATAGGAATTCTTCAGTGTGCTGCAAAAGGATGTCATTTGACCTGACCTGTTCTCTGCCATAGCTTATGGCATGAGTTATTCCAACGTGCACTTGTTTGTGTTGATGTTATCCATTTGTTCCATTATCCCTAACCACACCTTTTCTGCATCCAGCATTGGCTCCCAAGACCACAGCTCCATCCCTTCCCATGTCAGCAGCCCATTCACCTGGAACACCAGTCACCCTTCCAGATGCAGTTCAAGCAGAACCTTCTGAGGGGTGGGTAGAGCCGAGTACCGACTTGGTTTTGCCAACTCACAGGGGGTTTGATTTCCCATCTGCATCCGATTCTTCAAGAGCGGAGGTCACCTTATGTATTTTCAGCATTTTAAATAAATAATAAAAGATCCATTAATATATTTTGACACAGTTTTGTATCTTGTCTAATTTAGATTAGACTCATTTGCTCTGGGTTATTCACCTGATTCTTGAATTTATTCAAGTCATTTAGATATATCTATGAACTCTAAGCCAACTAAACCTTCAAGTCAGTTTACCTTTTACTGTTATTCTTATATCCTCTTCTGGGACCACTTCTTATAGACTCATGTGTGCTGGCCAAGTTTTGTCAAGTGCACACAGAAGGATGTCCCCGTGTGTTAGAATGTCCAAGAATAGATTGCAGAGAATCTGAAAATACTCTTTGCTGATGGTTAGCAAATTCCTTAGTAGCTGACAAAATTCTGCATGGTGTCGGTAGGAAAAGTGGGTCACATGGAACAAGGTGTTCGTTCAGCACTCTTGGAATATAGGATGTCCTTTCTTTGGGACATTTGGATCGGGTTTAGCATCACTAATCAAAATATGCTGAAATCTGGAAATTCTCCCAAATTTATAACTTTTCTGAGCTTGGCTGTGCTGCCTCACTGCATACCTTGCCTCCTATAAAAGGCCACAGTTGAAGTGAAAGTGCATGAAAAACATTTATAAAATTACCTTGAGGCTTTCTGTATAAGGTGTATATGAGACATAAATTGGGTTGTATCTAGACTTAGATACCATACCCAGGATATCTCATCATATATGCAAATTTTCCAGAATCTGAAGCACCTCTGATCACAAGCATTTTAGGTAAGAGTTTAATTTATTTCACCAAAGTGTGACACTGATATCAGGTCTTTGTATTTTCACCTTTGGTGTCAGGATCTTCATAAGTATTTCAGTGATAATCTTTTGAGATGCAAAGGAGTGGTTGTGCACAATAGAGCACACTGCCACCTTCAAACTTGTATCATCTTTTCCTTCTCATAGAAACACTGAGAAATAGTCCATACAGCACTGTATGACTTAATATGCTTCTGTGTTTACTTTAAAACATGAAGTAAGACCCGTTATTCTTCTGTAAAAAATGGATCTGAGATTTTCTTCTTTCTGATCTTTGTCCAACCTTTGCAGCACCAGACTTTCAGAAGATGGTCTTTTCTTTATTGAATTGTCTTTTTGCTAATGTCCACCTATGTATGCAAAGATTGGATTGTTGGTTCTTAGTCTGTTTTACTATTCTGTCTTATGATATCACTGCACTCTCTTGGTTATTCCCATGCAAAGGTAGGTTTGGAATCATGTACGACAAATCTTGCTTTATTCCTAGGGAGATGGCTTAGTCACTGCAGTGCTTGTAAGCATGCCACCTGAGTTGGGATATTACCATCTACATAAAATACAGAGTGTGACAATGTGTCCTTGTAACCTCTGTACTGGGGTGGAAAAAACAGGAGGATCTCAGGGACTCGATGGTCTAGTTGAACTGGTGAGCTCCAGCCTTAGCATAGACCCTATCTCAAAATACGGAATGGAAAACTGTGATATTTCTACTAACTTCTGGCATCCGTATGTGTGAATTGCATGTGCACACACGAGTACATGCATGCACGTATACCACATACATAGAAACACACAATTAAAAGGTTTGTCTATATTTCTTAAGCCAGCTGTCTTTTCCTCCCTTGGTCTCACCTACTCACCTTCATGTTACTCATAGCAGAGCTTATCGAATGCAGTTGTGGGAACTTGTTAGGAACGGAGATATTAGCCATCACTGCAGAGGTTTTGAGTCAGGGAAACTGGAGGCCTCATCAATCTGAGTTTTAATAAGATCTCCAGATGATGCTGGTGGCCATTCAATTCTCAGAATCACTGACAGGGAACATTTTTCTACTCCAGAATTGAGGAAGAACTTTCTGTGAGTTACCAAACAGTGATTATTTTAAGCCTTACAGGTCTGTGTCACGTGACCAATTATACAGTTACAGTGTGGAAATGGGCCCTGACAGCAGGTCAACAAATGAGCATGGCTGTGTTCAGCGAAACTGTGTTTACACCAACAGGTGGTGAGCAGAGTCTACCTGCAGACTGCAGTTTGCCAGCCTGTCTTGTGTTCCAGTCTCTATTCTCCTGTACCACAACCCCTGGCATTTGTTCCGTTCCTGTTGGAAACATGTAGTTGTCATTGCTTTAAACTTCCTTAATACCTGCAAAGGAAGGCCTTGGCTAAATGACTACTTCTCTTAGGGTTTTTTTTTTTTTGTGTGTGCAGATATCATATAATTTTCATGCTTTGCAATAGGTGTGTCTTGTACTTATTTTTAAAATTCTGTGTCATTGACTCACTTATAGGTAACCTTTAGTGCTGGCAGTTGGGTATATGCTTTTAGTTTAAAGACTGAGTGTTGGTCGTTGTGATGGTTTAATGTAATTGGCCCCTATAAGCTCATAGAGGCGACACTAATAGGAGGTATGGTTTTGTTGGAGTAGATAGGGCCTTGTTGGAGGAAGTGTGTTGCTGTGGAGGTGAGCTTTAAGGTCTCATATATGCTCAAGACACACACAGTGTCCCAGACCACTTCCTGTTGTCTGCGAGTAAAGATGTAGGACACTCCTCTAATTTTTCAGCACCATGTCTGCCTGCACACCACAATGTCACACCATGATGATAATGGACTAAACCTCTGAAAATGTAAGCTATACCAATTAAATGGTTTTTTTTCTGCATACGAGTTGCTGTGATTATGATATCTCTTCACAGCAATAGAAACCCTAAATAAGGTAATCATTTACCCTCATTCTTTAGGACCTTTAAGTTCTGAACGTTGACTCTACAGCATCTTTTTTTTTTTTTTT
>NW_004949099.1:21893998-21910297 GCF_000317375.1 Microtus ochrogaster | reverse complement strand
TGGGCCTTAAAAGAAGTATTAATAATGGGGATTGTATTAATTTACCAAGCTTGCCATGGAAAGAAGGCCCAAACTGGATAGCTTAAGATAATAGAAATTTACATCATACTTTCAGAGGCTAGAAGCCCCAAATTTGTGTTTCTGCCAGGTTATGATCTTTCTGGTGGCTTCTTACTTTCACCTTATTCTTTTAAAAATTATTTTTAATTGACAAATAAATACTGTATATATTAGCTAGGCATAATGGCACACTCCTTTAATTCCAGCACTTGGGAGGTAAAAGCAGGTGGATCGTTAGGTTTGAGGTCTACAGAGTGAGTTCTAGCACTGCCAGAGCTCTACAGAGAAACCCTGTCTGGAAAAACAAAAAGTGTATATTAATACTTTACAATACAATATTTGAAATGAATTAATTTGCCCAATATATGAATTTTGTGGTAAAATACTTAAAATCTACTATTAGCAATTTCAAGATACAAGGATTGCTGCTAATTATACCTATCATGTTGTATGAAATATTTTTAAACTTATTTTTTTGAAATTTTGTGTTCAGAATTGTTCCCAACTCCCCTGCTCAGCTGCTGGTTATAACTATGATGTTCGCAGATACCGTCAGTTAAACTTTGGAAGGTTTTTTTTTTCATTTTTTTAAATTGATTTTTATTGAGCTCTACATTTTCTCTGTTCCCCTCCCTGACTCCCCTCCCCCTTCAGCCCTCTCCCAAGGTCCCCATGCTCCCAATTTACTCAGGAGATCTTGTCTTTTTCAACTTCCCATTTAGATTAAATCTATGCCCACACCATATTGCACCTATCATAATGTCTTCCAGGTTTATTCATGCTGTTTAAATGACAATATTTCTTTCTCTTTTGTGAATATTTTTTTTAAATTGTGTGTATGCGTGTGCATGCACACATGTGTATTTCTGTGTGCGTGTGTATATACACATGTACATGAATGCAGGTACTTGCAAAGTACAAAAGAGAGCATTGGGTCTCTTGGAGGTGGAGTTACAGGCACTTGAGCTTTCCTACATGGATGCTGAGAACTAAATTTGGGTCTTCTACAAGATCAGCAAGTCCTCTTACTTTCAAATCTATACTTCTAACCTGTGAAAAGATGGCTTGCCTCCTGATAGGCCCATGTAACCCAGGTACTTCACATGACAGGAAGGGTTACTCACCACTATACTAATGAGGATGCTTTCTTTCTTTTAAGACAGAAAGATATTGTATGATGTTCATGACCATACCATGTTTTATGCTGTCATCCAGGTTTATGTGTTATTTTAATATCATGGATGGTCTTAGAATGAACCTTCTATATAGGATTTTCATATGTTTAACCATCCCTGCATCTCTGTGATGAAACCGACTTGATGGTAATGGATGATGGTTTTGAGGTGTTCTTCTTTACAATTTGCCAGTATTTTATTAAGTATTTTTTTGCATCAATGTTCATGAGTGATATTGGTCTGTAATTCTTTCTTAGTAACGTCTTTATGTGGTTTGTGTATCAGGGTAATTGTAGCCTCATAAAAAGAGTTTCACAATGTTCTTTCTGTTTTCTATTGTGTGGAACAATTTGAGGAGTATTGGTATTAATTCTTCTTTGAAAATATTGTAGAATTCTGAGCCAAAACCATCTGGTTCTGGGATTTTTTTTTTTTTTTGGTTGAGAGACTTTTGAGGACTGTTTCTATTTCTTTGGCGGTTATATGTCTATTTAATTTGCTTATCTGGTTTCAATTTAATTTTAGTAAGTGGTATTTATCCAGAAAGTTGTCCATTTCCCTTAAGCTTTCCAATTTTGTAGATTACAGGTTTTTGAAATACGTCCTCATGATTCTCTGTATTTCCTCCATGTCTGTTGATATGTTCCACTTTTATTTTCTGAATTTGTTAATTTGGATATCCTTTCTCTGCCTTTTGGTTAGTTTGGATGAAGGTTTTTCTATTTTGTTGATTTTCTCGAAGAGCCAACTCTTTGTCTCATTGATTCTTTGCTCTGGCCTAGGTCGCTGGCTTAGTCCTGCTCTTGTGGAGTTCACTGACTCAGTCCTGCTCTGGCCTAAGTTGCTGGCTCAGTCCTGTTTCCATAAATGTCCCTGGTCTGGATCAGCCCCCACTCATGTGGAGTTCACTGTCTCTGTCCTACTCCAGCCTAGGTTGCTGGCTCAGTTTATTGTTTGTTTTTTGAATAGTAGGTTTTCTCACAGGAGTGAGGTGATACATGGATGTGGTGTTTTCATTTGTACCTGTCTGTTGCTAAGTGATGTTAAGCATCTTTTCACAAACCTGCTAACCATGTTTATCTTTCATGAAATGCTTTCTCAGGTCTTCTGTCTGCTTTGTAACTGGTCTGTTTATTTCATTGTAATCGAGATGAATTCCTTGTGCATTTTGAATACTTGCCTCTTAGGAGATACATAGTGTAACAACATTTTTCCCATTTAATTGTTTATCTCATTGCTGCTTTACTGATTGCTTCTTTGGTTATGTGTAAGCTTTTTAGTTCAATGTAATTCCATTTGCCCATTTTTTACTTTAGCTACCTAAGCTTCCTGTATCTACAGGGTCCTTGCCCAGATAAATGCTATGTAGATATTGTTCTAGAAGTTTTATAGTTTCTCCTCTTATATGCAAATATTTAATAATTTTGAACTGATTTTGGTATCCAGTGTGTGATAAAATTTCTAACTTCATTTTTCTGTATGTCTGGTCCATTTGGAGACTGTTCCCCATTGTGTAGTAATTGGTACCTTCCCTTGTCATCATGATGAGTGAATGTCTTTCTAGTCTTCCAACTCTTTTCCATAGTGCAATGTGTTTGCCTTTAGTGTCATACTGTTTTGACTACAGTAGCTTTGTATTATATTTTAAAGCCAGGTGTTATTAGGCCTCTAGCTTTGTTCTTTCTGTTCAAGATTACTTTGTTTTTTAAATAATTACTTTTGATTTATAAAAAATAAGTTTTTTCTGGTCCTGTGAATAAAAATTGATAATTTGGTAGAGATTCTTTACTTTTCTGGACCCAGCCTTTGGAAGGCAACGCCTACTGTTGACATCTTTTCTGTCACTGTCCTTTGGAGTGTGCCTCTTATCCAATTTCCCACTTTTGTGAGGAACCTACCTGTACTGAACTGAGACTCTCATAGTTTCTGCAAATTTTTATTTTCATAAAGCCATGTGCATAAATATTAGAGAGTTAGGAATTCAGAATTGTACTGAAGAATAGGAGTCAAAGAATAACAGTAATGAGGGAATACACAATAAGTTTCAACAGTGGTTGCTCCAGATATGAATATGTAAGAATTATTTTTTTCTACCTGTTTTATAATATGGAATTTTTATTGCTGGGAATGGTTCACAGAAATTGCTGTTTTACTTTAGAAGAACAGATCATGGTTATGATTTAATAATCTATTTTTCTTTAAGAGGGGAAATTTGTACTTATATAAAACATGTTAGATGGGCCTGAAGTTAGTAATAGAAACTTAACCAAAAGCTTACTTGATCAATAAATATCTAACACAGTTGCTGATGTACAGAGCTTGCTCAGTATGATGTTTAGTCTCTAGAATCAACTTGACAAGATTTGGAATTACCATGGAAATAGATCTTTTGTTGTTTTGTTTATAGAAAAGTTTAACCGATGAAAGAAGAACCAGTCTGAATATGGGCAGCAGAATTCGTGGAGACCAGCATGCATCTCTGTATGCTTCCTGACTGGGGCACAGTATGAGCAGCTGCTCCCCCTCTTGCTGTGGTGGAGATAATTGCTGCTTTGTTTCCCCACCATGATAGACCAAAACCTGTGAATCTGCTTTAAGTTGCTTTCCCCCATTTTGTATGTGTGCACACACATTTTACTCTTATAGGCTTGCCCAGAAGTCAGAAGTCTATGTCTGATGTCTCCCTAATTATTTCTCCACATTAAAATTTTTTTTTCGGGACATAGAGATTATGTCTTAGAGTTTAATGCCTGATGCTTTTGATAGACTGGCTGGTCAGCAAGTCCCTGGGATCCACATCACTCTGTCCACTGGCACTGGGCTTGCAGGTGCATGCAACCAGACCTGGCCCTTTTACAGTTGCAAGGGATCTGGTTTGGGCAGCAAGCGCTTTACTCATTGATCCATCTCCCTGCTCTTAACTTGCTTGTCAGCTGTTTGGTAGGTTATAGCAATGAGGACAGGGCTAGTTGACAAGCCCGGTAAGTGCAAGGAGTATCCAGAGGGGAAATGAAGGTGATTGTTTTTTTTATCCTTATTAATGAAAGCTGCCATTTATTAAGCTGAGTTAAGGGCTTCATTTGCATCTTATGGGGCTACCCCAATACTGGATATGAATGTTTCTTGTCTTTTTACAGATAAATCTTAATGAAGTCAGTTATGCAGTTATTTGTTCAGTATCACAATCAGAAAGTCACAAAGCAGGACTTGAACCCAAATTAGTTTGCAAGCTCATTAAAATACATTTTAATGAAAGTGTAGAATATAAATAATGTATATATTGTATGTAAAGAGAAAGCCTATGTTTTTAACTACTGTTCTGTTTTTTATCTCAATTTGATATTTCTCTGATAAGACATTTATTGAGTACCTAATGTGTAAAATTTTAATAGTGCTTTGGAGACAGGCTCTGGTGTTGAGCGGAACTGGCGCTAGTTAGGACAGATCTTTTTGTCTCATCTTTTGTCACATGATAAATGGCTCAAAAATCTAGTATAAAATTTTATTTTAATTTATGGGCAAATCAGTGGCAGTGGTCACTTTTAAGCAGGGTAGAGTCATGATTAAATTCACCTGGGGTCTATATATTGTGTTCTGTTCATCTCAGAGATTTTTGTTCACCAATTTCAAAATCTTCCTTTATATTTAGTCTATATCATTGGTTCTCAACCTTCCTAATGCCCTGACCATTAAATACAGTTCCTTGTGTTGTGTGACCCCCAGCCATGAAATTATTTTCTTGTTACTTCATAACTGTAATTTTGCTGCTCTAATAAAGCTTAATGTAAATATCTTATATACAAAGTATCTGATATGCAACTTGTAATGGGGTCAAGACCTACAGGTTGAGAACCACTGATGTATATAGATTATGAACATGTTTGGGAAGGAAGGGGTCCTTAATTATAATTTATAGTTGCCTAGCTCACAATGCAGGTGTATAATTTGCTACATTGTAAACTTGTTGAAGGTAGAGGCTATATCTACTACATAATGATTGCTGTATTTTAAACTACTATAAATACAATAAATAAAGATGCAGAACTTAGAACATAGAGAGCATTGCTCTCCATTGTTGAATATTGTACTTCCTGCTAGCTTTCTGAGAGAAAGTGGTAAACAGGTGTCTTCTTTGTATCTCCCCTAGATCTGAGTAACATTTACCGAAAAGACTTACTGCCTCTCAATTCTCGGAAAATGCAGGTCATATCCCAAGGCCTGCCTCTCTGACCTTTTCTCTGTGCTCCTCGCAGAAGTGAACAGAGTACATTATCTGATTTGTCATTCTTACCCACCAAGCCATCATCATGCTGCCAGTGGTGCTGGCTGTTTTTGTTTTGTTTTGCCTCTCACAGGTGGAGCCAGGCATAGGTTAACATCCCACCTCAAACATGTAAAATCTAAAATGTTCCAAAATCTGAAATGTTTTATATACTAATGTGATGAAATAAATGGAAATTTCCTTGCCTGATTCATATGATATAAAAATACAGGCATGTTAAAGTATTGTGTAAAAGTACTTTTAGGCTATGGGCTTTAGATATATATGATACATACAGAACTTTTATGTTTAGATGTGGTTACATCCCTAAGCTAGCTCATGATGTATATGAAAATATTCCAAAATCTAAAAAAAGATCCAAATTCTGATGCAAAGCATTTTTGGATAAAGAATATTTAATCTGCACAGCAGACACTGTGTTCTGTGGCAAAACTGCTTCAGAAACAGAAATGTATAACCATTGTCATTCTCTTATAGATTGATCCCTAGAAATAGAAGGATAATGGCTCTTTGTTTAGTCCCAGGAGTTAAGAAGCAGGATGCATTTTAATCACATGGCTTGAAGGAGCAGTAAGTTGGAAGAGACTGGACTGGAGATCTGGAAGTCTTAGTTCTTGTTTGGATACTCTGCTTCAGACTAGACCAAAGCAACTGGTCCTAAAGACTCAGTTTCTTTCCAAGCAAAGAAACAGAAAGATTATCTCTGCTCAGAAATGTCTGAGAAAATTGGTCCAAAGGAAGTGTGCTGGGATTTCATTACAAGAAAAACCAAGGCGCTACCAAAGGAAGAGAAGAAAAGTCTGTAGGAGGTGTCTGGGAGAAGCGGCACTAAGTGGACTGCTTTACATCTCTAGGAAAATGCATGTGAACACTTTCTTCCGATGGAAATGAGCTTGAAAAGGAAGATTAAAAGATGTAGGAAGGAGGGAGTCTGCTCTTTGGTGTGATAATAAGGGTGAGAGACTTAGCTGTTGGAATGTCTTCTCTGCTCTGTGACTGAATGCATGACATGGGGATCCTGGCAGTCCTGGGAGAAGGGCTGTCACTCCATTTTCTTGGTGTAGACTAGTGTTGAATTAGGAGCAGCGGAGCTGCGTCCCCAGCACCCGGCCGCCTGCACAGCTAGCTTTATACCCAAAATAATTACACGGAAACTATTCTTTTAAACACTGCCTGGCCCCATTAGTTCCAGCCTCTTATTGGCTAGCTCTTACATATTAATCTAACCCATTTCTATTAATCTTTGTAGCCCATGAGCTGGCTTACCAGGAAAGATCTTAACCTGCGTCTGTCTGGAGTGGGACAATCATGGCGACTATCTGACTCAGCTTCTTTCTCCCAGCCTTCTGTTCTGTTTCCTCCACTCACCTAAGGGTTGGCCTATCAAGGAGCCTAGGCAGTTTCTTTATTCCTTAACCAATGAAATCAACAGATTGATATATGACACTCCCACATCACTTCCCCCTTTTCTGTTTAAACAAAAAAAGAAAGGCTTTAACTTTAACATAGTAAAATTACATATAACAAAACAGTTTTATCAAGCAAGAATTACAGTTACAGTATTTATATCTATTTTATCCTTTATCATAACTAAGGAAAACTATAACTAACTATTCTTCAACTCCATCAAAGACTCCAGAAGGATATAATAATACCTAAGTAAACAAGAAATAAGAAAACTCTAGAAATGACAGAGACAGACTAGACAGTGACTCTTCCTAGACTGCTGTTCAGGTCAATTCACAGTGGCTTTCTGTGACCCATCTGTTCCTGGATGTGCTTCCCTGTTCCTCTGCAACACTTGGACTAAATAGCCACCCTGTGCTATAGCAGGTCCTGGCTAAATAACCAGAGGGATTGTGGCTTTGTGAAGCAGTTCACATTGTCCAGTTTTCCTGAATCTGTTGCCATTTGCCCCTTCTTCCAGGTTTCTTTCTGGTTATGTATGTAACCATTTAGAATGCGATAATCTTTTTGAAGCAGAAGAGTGCTTTTTTCTCTCACTGGTAGTTGTAAAGATGCTTATTCAATATCAGGGACAAGGCAGGTGCTTCTTGAGTTGAACACAATTGAGCTAAATTTTTCTGGTTTGACTAGAAAATAGGCATTTCCTTAAATCAATACTTTTATTTTGCTAGTGAATTTATTTTATTTTATGTGTGCAGGTGTTTTGCTTGCATGAATGTGTAACATGTGCCTGTTGAGTTCAAAGAGGACATTAAACTCCCTAGACCAGAGTAAAGGATAGTTGTGAGCCACGATGTGGGTGCAGAGCATCGAACTTGGAACCTCCACAAGAACAAGAAGTACTCTTAACCACTGAACCATCACTCTAGCTCCCATTTTTTTTTTTTCTTTTTGTTGTTGTTGTTGTAACAGGCTTTCATATACTTCAGAGTGGCCTCAGACTTGTACAGCAACTGAGGATGACTTTGAACTCCTGATCCATCATAAGTGAAATCTATGCTTTAAAGTAATCTTTTAAGCTTTCCTGCTTCCGGTACTGGGTAGGGCTGCAGGTCCTGAGAACACAGGAAGAGATGCATGGTTGCTTTAAAGAAGCATTCTTAGGGGCTTGGTCCTTGCGAGGATAGCTAGTAAAGCTTGTGACAGGGTGACAGTTTTCAGTCACCCTGTCACTTGTAACAAAGGCAGTCACTAAGCTGCTTTTCTCATTTGAATAGAGGAGACTTGAAATCCTGACTGGCTTTTCCTGAAGGAGCAGATAACAAAGCATATAGATATAATCAGAGTTAAATAGGATGTAAATTATCCTGATAATTCAAGGGTAGGACACTGGGAAGAGAAACTTGAACCCAGGACAGGGGGATATTTGAAAGCCAGCATTCAGTGATTCAAGAAATTCTGAGGAAGTGACTAGGGAATTTATAATACCTTAAAACAAAGAGGGGAGCTATTAGGAAGAAAATTATGGGCAGGAACGATGGCTCAAATGTTAACAGAGCTAGCTACTCTTCCAGAGAACCATAGTTTGATTACCAGTGTGACATGACAGTTCACACCAGCCCCAGGTATCTTCTGGTTTCTGTGGGCACTGCATGCATGTGGTACACAGCCAGCCATTCAGACAAAGCACCCTCCAACACATAAAATAATGAAATAAATAACTAAAAGTAAGAAGAAGGGAATCACATTTTTCCTGAAGGAAACAGGCAAAGGGAGGATGACCATGTTGAGGGGTGTACCACTGCATGCTCACAGATGCTAGTCTACTTGTGAATGGCTGTCAAGTACTAATACTGCGGTGAATGGGTAAAGAGGGTAAAGACCTTTCTTTGACTTGGCTACTAGCTTAAAGAAAGTGAACTGCAAACTCAAGGAATTGGCCCAGTGTTGAGGTAGAGAAATGGGTTGGAGATATATATGATGCTGAGCAACTTACTTTTGTTCTGAGATATCCCCGTGGCAAGACTAAGCATCATGGGATTAAATGGACTGGACTCATTGAAGAGCAAGAAATTATTCATTAGTTCCTGGCCACTAGAATGAAAAGTAAGAGACTGGATTTCATACCCTAGAGATGTCATAAGCACTAAAACAGGCAGTCGAAAGTTGCTTAAAATTTCCCTCTAAGTCTAGTTTAAAAGAAATGAAAACCTTGAAATGTTTTAGTGATAACAAACATGTTCTTGAATAGGTTCCCAATTGTAAATGTCAAAGACAGACTCTGGCTGATTAAATATGAAATCATTTGTTGAATTTGTAGTGAACACATTTTAGTTGTAAAAGCAAGAAGATGGAGCCAAGTCACAACCACATCATAGAACATCAGAAGGGAAAGTGCCTGCTGGCGGGTACCACTGAGTGTCGGAAGCCACTTTATACTGCTGATGTTTCTTAGACATGGCTTTTCAGTAGCATGCTGCAAGCAAGAAAGGAATGACCCTTAACCTTCTCTTTTGCTTTAGAAGTGCCCGAATCTGTTTCTAGTATGGGAGAAACAGCTGCCTGTGGCAAAAGATTTGGAGAAAGCAAGTGTGTGGCAAGTTCTGCTATTATGGAAGGGGTGATTTTCTCTCCCTGACCCAATATTAGGATTTATTAAGTGAAACTTTCTCCAAACACAGGAAGAGATTCTGAAGCTGGACAGCCCCCAAAACAGTACACAATGCCTATTCTTGTTCCATGTTGTTACTCCACAGGAATCCTCTGCCTGTGAGGTCTTGTACAATGTTTTACTAGGGGTAGGGTTAGTTTCTCCAATTTTGTGGGGTACAGGTTTTTGAAGTATGATGTAATGCTTCTTTGGATTACCTTAGTGTCTCTTGTTATGATTTTGTTAACTGGATATTATGCCTCTGCCTTTTGGTTAGTTCGGGTATGTGTTTGTCTATCTTGTTGATTTTCTTGAAGAACCAGCTCTTTGTTTCATTGTTTCTTTGTATTGTTTTCTTTGTTTCTGTTTTATTTATTTCAGCCCCCAATTTGATTATTTTCTAATATCTATTCCTCCTGGGTGAGACTGCTTCTTTTTTTTTTTTTTTAGAGCTTTCAAGTGTGCTGTTATGTTGCGAGTGTGACTTTTTTTCACTTTCTTTATGTAGGAAGTAGGTGCTATGAACTTTCCTCTTATCACAGCTTTCATAGTGTCCTGTAGGTTTGGGTATGCTGTGCATTCATTCTCTTTGAATTCTATGACATTTTTAATTTCTCTCTTTATTTCTTCCTTGATTCTGGATGATTTAGTTGAGCATTGTTCAATTTCCATGATTTTGTAGGCTTTCTGCATTTAGTGTTGTTGTTAAATTCTAACTTTAAGCCATGGTGATCTGATAAGAGACAGGGGATTATTCCAATTTTTTTTTTGTATTTGTTGAAATTTGCTTTGTTACTAAGTATATGGTCAATTTTAGAGAAGGTTTTATAAGTTGCTGAGAAAGTATATTCTTTTATGTTTGGATGAAATGTTCTATTGATGTCTGTTAAGTCCATTTGAGTCATGATATCTGTTGTAGGAGCTGAGGGCTGCATTCCACCAAGCAGCTCCTGCCACCGGCTAGCTTTACCCGAAATAACATCACACAAACTGTATTCTTTTAAACACTGCTTGGCCCATTATCTCTAGCCCTTACTGGCTAATTCTCGCACCTGGACTAGCCCATTTCTAATAATGTGTGTAGCACCCCAAGGTGCGCTTACCGGGAAGATTCTAGCCTACGTCCATCCTGGGTCGGAGTTTCATGGCGTCTGCCCTGGAGACGGGAGCATGGCCTCTGAGCTCACTTCCTCTTCCTCCCAGCATTCTGTTCTGTTTACTCCTCCTACCTATGTTTTAACCTATGAGGGCCAAGCAGTTTCTTTATTTTTTAACCAATTACCTTCCTCCATCAGACATCTGTTAGTTCTCTTATTTCTTTGTTAAGCTTCTGTCTGGCAGACCTGTCCTTTGGTGAGAATAGGGTACTGAAGTCTCCTACTATTAGTGTGTGGAGTTTGAAGTATGATTAAAGTTTTAGTAATATTTCTTTTACATATGTGGGTGCTCTTGATGGAGTTTCCCTGTGATGAGTAGTATGAAGTTTCCTCCATATCTCTTGATTGTTGTTAGTTTGAAGTCTATTTTATTAGATATTAGGATAGCTACACCAGCTTATTTCTTAGGTTTATTTGACTGAAAATTCTTTTACCAACCCTTAATTCTGAGGTAATGTCTGTCTGTGAGGTTGAGGTATATTTCTTGTATGCAAAAGAAGGACGGGTCCTGTTTTCATTATCCATTTTGTTAGTCTGTGTCCTTTTATAGGTAAATTGAGTTCATTGATATCAAGAAATATTAATGTCCCCTGATTGTTAATTCCTGTTATTTTTCAGTGGTAGTGTTTGTTTGTGTTTCTCTTCTTTGGAGTTTGCTACTATGAGGTTATACTAACTTTCTTGGGTTGGAGTTTTCCTATTAATAGTTTCTGTAAGGCTATATTTGTGAATAGGTATTGTTTAAATCTTGTTTTGTCATGGAATATCTTGTTTTCTCCATTATGGTAACTGAAAGCTTTGCTGAGTATAATAGTCTGGGCTTGCATCTGTGGTCTCTTTGTGTCTGTAGCACGTCTGTCCAGGACCTTCTGGTTTTCAGAGTTTCCATTAAGAAGTCAGGTATAATTCTTATAGGTCTGCCTTTATATGTTACTTGGCCTTTTTCCTTTGCAGCTCTTAATATTTGTTCTTTATTCTGTATGCTAGTGTTTTGATTATTACATGGTAAGGGGATTTTTTGTTTTAGTCCAGTCTATTTGATGTTCTGTAAGCTTCTTGTACCTTTATATGCATAGCCTTCTTTAGGTTGGAAAAGTTTTCTTCTATGATTTTGTTAAATATATTTTCTGTGCCTTTGAACTGGACTTTTCCTTCTTCTATTCTTATTATTCTTATGTTTAGTCTTTTCTTGGTGTCTCAGATTTCTGGATGTTTTGTGTTAAAAATTTGTTGGATTTAACATTTTCTTTGACTAATGAATCTATCTTCTCTGCTGTACCTTCCACTCCTGAGATTCATTCTTCCATCTCTTGTATTCTGTTGGCTGTGCTTGCATCTGTAGTTCCTAATCATTTACCCAGGTTTTCCATTTCCAGAATTTCCTTGGTTTGTGTTTTCTTTATTGCCTCTATTTCTGTCTTCAAGTCTTGAGCTGTTTGAACTGTTTGCTTCACCATTTGATTGTTTTTCTTGAATTTCTTCAAAAGATTTACTGATTTCTCCCAATTTTTTGTTTGTCTTTTTCTCCATTTCTTTTTTTTTATATTTTTTATTTATTATGTATACAATATTTTGTCTGTGTGTATGTCTGCAGGCCAGAAGAAGGCACCAGATCTCATTACAGATGGTTGTGAGCCACCATGTGGTTGCTGGGAATTAAACTCAGGACCTTTGGAAGAGCAGGCAGTGCTCTTAACCACTGAACCATCTCTCCAGCCCCTCTCCATTTCTTTAAGGGAACTAAGGGAACTTTTCACTTCCTCTTTGTGGTTCTCTGTCTTCTTCATAAATTTATGTTTAAGGTTGTTTTCTTTTGCTTTATCTGGCTTAGGATGCTCAAGTCTTCCTGTTATAAGACCACTACAAGGTTCTGTTGCTGCCATGTTGCTCTTTAGGTTGTTGAATATATTCTTGCATTAGCACCTACCCATCTCTTCCTCCAATTGGTTCAGGCAGCATCTTCACCTCTTGGTCCAGTCCTTGCAGTCAGTTTCTGTGTCTTATAGATCCTCTTTTGGACCTATCTTTGCAGTTGCTGTCTTTGTCTAAAGGAGCTGTTCTTGGTCTGCTCTGTGCAGTTGCTGTTTGTGTCTCAGGGAGTCACTGAGGTCACAGTGTTGGGGGGTTGATTTGGTGGTAGAGTGGGACTTATAGATAACTGAGTACAATGAGGGGGTGGTGGAGGAGCCTGCCTGCAGGAAGCTTGCCCACTGACTGGCTAGTGTGGCTGAGGCATGTGGGATGGGGTCTGTGGTTTTGCCTCGGGGTCCTAGGGCCTAAAGACTGGACTGTCCAGCTGGCGGGCCGGTCACTCATCTCTTGGTCCACTCTGTGCAGTCACAGTCTGTGAGTCTGTGTCTCAGAAAACCGCTGAGGTCATGGGGGAATGGGTATGTTTGGGGGGACAGTAGGTTTGTAGAACACAGGGTCAATGGAGGAGGGTACTGGAGCAGTCTGCCTGCAAGAGGCTTGCTGCTGACTGGCTAGTGTGAGGTGGGTGGGGCAGGGGCCCGGGTTTTGCCCTGGGCTTAGGGCCTAGAGACTAGGCTTAAGTTATATTTTCAATTAGCTTTATGAACTATTGGGTTTTAAGAGTTTTTTCATAGATTCTTAGGTGTGGTTAACCCAGCCTCTATCCCTTTCTTTATCCCATCTTCTTGTTCCTATCCTTACTCTATCCTTTAACTCTTAATATTTACCAGTCTTCTTTCATGTCACGTTTTCTATTGCCACTCCACTATTTTTTAATTAGAAAACCATAGAATTCCACATGGCTTTCTATGCACCATTTGTATGGGATGGCTTTGACCCTTAATCTCTCATTTCTTCCATATTTCTAGGTCCCTCCCTATTTAAGCCTTTCAAACCTCACTATTTCATTCTTTTACTTTTGTTTTACCTATAATCTACTTTTCCAACCCCCTGGGACCTGTTCCCAACCTCAACCCTTTCCTAAGTTGCCTTTCTAGCTTCCTGGCTTCCACTTGCGCTCCAAGGTAAGCACACAAAACAAAAGATTTGATGCTAGCGTCTGTATATGAAAGCATGTGTGTCATTTGTGTTTTGGGGCCTGAGTTACCTCACTCAGTGTAAGTTTTTCCAGTTTCTTACATTCATTTATGTGCAAATTCCATGATTTTGTTTTATTTTACAGCTGAATAATATTTCATTGTAGTAAGTACTGTTTTCTTAATCATTTATCTGTCGATGCCCATCTAGATTGAGTCCATCACTAGCTACTATGAATAGATCTGTACTGAAGATGGATATGGAAGTGTCTCTGTAGAAGGATATAAAATCATTTGGGTATATGCCAGGGGATGTTACAGCTGGAACACATGGTTCTATTTCTATTTTAATGTTTTGTTATTATTTTTATCATGTATTCATGTTTGTATGCCTGAGTACATGTATATGCATCTGAATGCAGGAGCCCCCTGAGGTCAGAAAGACCTTAGATCCACTGGAACTGGAGATACAGATGATTGTGAGCTACCACGTGGGTGCTGAGAACTGGACCCAGGTCTTCTTCGGGAGCAGTAAGGGCTCTTAAATTGAGCCAACTCTCCAACTCCAGCTTTTTGTAATACTTTGAGGAAACTCTGCACTAATTTCCAAAGTGCATGTCCAGTTTTGCTCATCTTCACAGCCCATAGTCTGGCCTCAGGAATATCAGTTATCAAGTTCTTTGTTGAACAAAATGCTTACATTCCTATTGTACAAATACTTGAAGTAGAAAAGAAAAAAAACCAATTCTCCCAAATTAGCAGGATTCTAGAAACCACATAAGTAGAGGAGAATTTGGAGGATGACGAATTGTTCTACTCTGCTTTCTGTTAATGTGATAAACAGTACAACCAAAAGCAACTCGAGAAAGAAGGATTTATTTGGCTTACCCCTACAGGTTCACAATCTATCACTGGGGGATGTCAGACCAGGAGTTCAAGCAGGAACTGAAGCAGAAACCATGGCAGAATGCTACTTGCTGGCTTGCTCCCTCTAGCCTGCTCAGCTAGCTTTTTTATACAGTTTAGGTCCACCTATCTAGTGATGGTAGTACCCGAATTGGTCTTGGCCCTCCTACATCAATTAACAACAAAATGCCTAGAAGAAATGCCCACAAGTCAGTCAGATGGAGAAAATTCCCCACTGAGAGTCTCTCTTCCCTGGTATGCAGTATTGACAACCAAGATTAGCCATTATACAGATGGCAGATATAGTTATTTCCTGGTTGGCCTATTAAGGCTAGTTGGGCCTGGAGTTATCCCATCCTCCTCCTAGTGCTTCATTTAGTAGGATATAGAGGACCACTACCACTGTCACTCCTTTATTTATTGAAATTAGAACAAAAATGAGTTTAAGAGCCACCCATAATCATATATTTGTTCACCAGTAGAATGCACTATGCCTGTATTTCCTTTGTGCTTAACCCTATAAACCAGTAAAATAAGTAGTTGGAAGCAAAATTTTAAGTACCCAAGACATCTTAATAGCATACAGTGTTACACACTATAAGCCTATTAAAGTGATGAGTTTTTGATAGGAACAATAAATGAGCATGTGGCTCAGACATAGCATCAAGCAAAGCACACAGAATTTGATTGACCTCCAGTCATCACCACTCACCTTTACCTCTGGAAACTAAGGACTGGAGACTCGCAGTTCATGGAGCAATGCCATATGCAGGGGAACTCCCAATCTTTCTCACGTAGAACAGCAGTGTCAGTGAATTTGGAAATAGTAGCACAGGGTTTTGGATTTCAATGCTGCCAAGTCAGGGAAAGTTGTTTTTGGTTTGGGGGCTATCTGCAGAGATTTGACACTATGGTGTATTCATTAATTTTTCTATTGTTGGGAAAAAGACTTGATTATTGAAACAGCATATAGAAAAAGGAGTTCTTTGGGGGCTTATGGTTCCAGAGGATAAAGTCCATCATGGTGGTGGCATCAGGTGGCAGGCATGATAGCAGGAGCAGGAAGTTGAGGTGAGGTCTCACATCTTGAATCAAATGAATGAAACTGAGAAAGGACACTGGGAAGGGCTTAAGTCTTTGAAACTTAAAATCTCATCCCAGTAATACACTTCCTCTAACAAGAGCACAGCTCCTAAGCCTCCCCAAACAGCACCACCTACAAGGCATCAAGTGGTCATTTGTCTCAGACTATGAGGCACATCTCATTCAAACCAGCACAGATAGTATACTAGATTAGTATGAAAAGAAAATTCCTAAGAAGTGGTTCACAGAAGGCATACATAGCCTCTAGAAAGCATTCGCTTCCTGTTAAGGCCTTTAGCTCATTACATGAGCCTAGTGAACTGTTTGAAGATGTGGCAGAAGGGAATTCAAGAAATGAGGATGAGATGCACTGCACTGGCAGTATGGTTTTCCCAGAGTTTAAAGTTAATAGCAAAGGAGAAAATGATATAACATCAAAAGTCAATGTTAGCCTAGAAAACCCATGAACAAGTCACCACTATGAAAGCCATAAACTTTCCTATTGGGTCCAGTGATTCTCCTCTCCCTTTTGGTCTTAGAAACAATTGCTTTAATGGATGGAAATAGAAAA
>NW_004949099.1:21884696-21893023 GCF_000317375.1 Microtus ochrogaster | reverse complement strand
AAAAAAAAAGAAACAATTGCTTTCATTAGTTGAGCGCTAAACTAAATAGCCCCACACTAAGAGAGTAAAGTGATATTTTAAACCCCACAAATATATTACACTATTGGGCACAGTGCTTATGGGATGGACATCCCACAGAGATTTAGAACTTCTAATGAACCCTTGAGGCTAGAGTTAGAAGAGTGGAATGCCTTAGGCTCAGGAGACACAAGGTTCTGTGCCTCCTATCTCTGCTCTCTTGTAAGTTCTTTCCTCCTCTCCAAAGCAAAATTAAGGCTAACTGGAATGGTGAAGTAGAGTTCTATATTTGTTTTCTTTATTCTTTCTCTGTGTGTCTTCCTCTCTGTATCTCTCTCTTCCTTCTCCTCTTTCTTTCTGTACATTCATGTGTGTAAATGTGGATGCATGTGTGCCATGACATGCAAGGTCAGAGGAAAGAAAACCTTGCATGCTGCTTTTGCCTTCCACCTTGTTTCAGATGGGTCTCTGTTGTTTTGTCTCACTGTGTATGGCAGGCTAGCTGATGAACATCTAGAGGTTCTATTAGCTCTGTCTCCCACTTCCTGCTAGGATTGCTAAGATTACAGATGTGAATGCTACTGCATTTGACTTTATTGTATCTTGGTAATTCGAAGGAAGTGCTTTACCTGGTAAACCATCTCTCTAGGCCAGTGTTCTATGTTGTTTTATGTCTGTATGTAATATTATATTATAGCAATCTATTTATATATAACATACAATTCTATAGATGTTACACATTTTGCATGTTTAGCTATATATGTATAACTATAACTATATATATGTCTTCCCCTCTCTTATTTTGAGCTTATAGCTTGTAAATTTGACATTGGGTATGTAAATGAATAAGAGATATCATCTCTGTATTTGAGTTTTTCTAACCATATATTTTATTATTTCTGTCTAGTAGATCTATAGAGACATAGTTTAAGAAATTTTTAACCTTTTAACTCAGAATTGACAAACGGTGGTCTAATTTGAGAATTAGATTGGACAAGTTGTTTGTATTTGTAAATAAAGTTTTGTTGGGACTCATAAAGTTTATACACTGGCTACCTATGGATTACAGTGGCAGAACATTAGTGACTGATAGCCCCTGATGGCTAAAATATTTGCTATCCACTCCATTAATAGAAACAATATATTCATTTCTGATTTATTTCTCACCCAAGTCTCCTATTTCTTAAAAATAAGATATTTTACACACAACAATGAATTTCTATATAACATGGTTCTTGTGAGTGAGGAATTTCCTCAATGATTCTAGGTCAGTAGCTCTCTGCTTAGGCACTTTTGCCAAGAAAATGACTGCTGCTTGGCCTAAAAACTCATTAAACTGAAGAAAAGATCTCTAAAACAATCCACAAAGCTCCTACATATCAGTATATCAAAACTCTCCTTAGAAGTTGATGCCTATCTCTTGGGTGAGAAATTCTGCAAATGCTTATGGATTAAGAAGAAGATGTTTATCTCAATTTGTGCTTCAACTACAACCTTTCTCTGCTTGATCTAAGGCAAAATTTAATTCTGCATTCAGATTTCTGATTAGGCTCAAAGAAACATTTGTTCAAAGGAATGTCTGAGTAGGAACTATACCTATGTGTGACCATGCCAATATTGAAACTTGTGATTAGGCCTCCTTTAAAATATGCTTCATGAAGAAAATGTTCCAAAGGAGGCTTATGTCTCATCCAACCTCAATTTCCCTGAACAGAGTGAGTGAGATTTCCTAGAGTGGCAGAGAGATGCTTATCTTGAAGTGGAAAAAGGTCATTAGTTGAATCCCATTGAGACATCATAGAAGCCTTAATGGTTAGTGGTCTAATTTAAGATCAAGGAAAGGGAAATTGTTGCTTATTTCAGAACTGTTTCCACTCTGATGCAGCCCTTATTGATGGAATATTCTGTTGGTTTCATAACACAGAAAAAGAAAGGTGGTATTTGTTTTTTTTTTTATCTACTTCCTATATCATCGCTGTAGAACACCTGGTTCATCTTGGTACATCTGGTTCCAAGCAGCAAGTTACTCACCGATCTGGCTGAAGTTTATTTTATAAAATAATTTTAATGTAGGCTCAGCACATAACTTTGCCATTTTCAGAAGGCAAGAAGAAGACTGTAAATTCTGTCAACAAAAGTTTTTATTATTGTCTCTATTATTTTCATTTATTATCTCTGCACTGGGATCAAGCAGCTGCTGGCTAAGTTAAGAAATTTCCCCTATCTATGTCTCAAAATTCTTGTCTATAAAATAGAAGATTGGAGAGATGGTTTATGTGGGTCTTCTGATTTTTCATGATTCTTCATGCTATAGCCATCAACGTTTCTCTTACACTTTTCTCTAGGCTACCAGTGTTCATTTCATATTAAGGTTGGGAAATACGTTAGTATTTTCTATAGTTTTTAGACTTCTATTTGTCTGTCTGCTTCCCCCTCTCCCGTCTCTGTTGAAGGCCCCATTACTCTCCTGTTTTTCTTGGGTGGTTGCTCTTCACCTCCTCTTCTAATATTACCTCGTTATTAGAGTCTGAAAGTCTCCTCTCTTTTCTCTCTGTTCCATTGCCCCAGCTTGCTCCATCACTTTTCCTTCCTCTCCATTTCTTTGACCTCTACCATCAAACTTCTTTCCCTCAGGTTCATTTCAAAATCTTCCTGGGGCACACGGCTGATTCTATTTTCTCTCAGCAATACCGAGGTCCTTGGGTGAACTAGCTTTGTGGTGTTAGGCAGTAATATAAGTGTTCTAAGGATCTTTGAAGGTCAGGTATCTGTCTGCAGAAATAAATGGGCTTCAGTGCTAGGCCAAATTGATTCTACAGGAAAACCCTGTGGATCCCCCTTCCAGTTAGTCACACATATAGAACCAATCATAACACACTTCCCTATGAGAGGAACATGGGAACAAGAATAGGAGAGTTCTTTGTAATGTGTCTAAGGAAGAAAGTGAATAATGGGGTTGGACAACCTTTTAAGAAAATTATCTTAAAATACTTTTCCCCTGACATATTATGCCTGTCCTCCACTCCTACTGTATACTGAGCAACTAGAACTCTTCATCATGGAGCCTAAGGGACTCAATCTCTTGGATTGAGGTTTGAATACATACTACAACAAATTTTGAGGCAGGTGTGAAGAAGTCATGGAAGAGTTGTGGGGAAATTGACGATGAACTTCATCGCCAGTGATATTGTTCCTTGTTTGTAAAACAGGATTCCTATAGGATTACAGATGGCCTTGCTCAGCCATTATTGGTTATCTCAGAAAGGAATGTCTGTTTAGGTAGCCTGTCTTCCAAGATTGCCTGTCTTACCTTTGGCAAGAAATTCCAGGAAAGACTGCAGAACTACATGTAGCCCCCACAACTACAATAATTTCCGCATTCCCAAGCCCCTCACCCCATCCCTATAAAGGGTAACAGACATCTCCCCTCAAGAAGACACCACAGTTTCCTTTGGGAAAGAGACTGTCCCTCACTACATGTGCTAATAAACACAATCCCATCTGTCGAAGGCCAGACTGTGGTCTCTTTTTGTCTTCTGTTTCTTTAAGCTGCCTTGACAATCTAACATCATCACAAGACAACCCTTTGTTTTTCAGAGAGACAAATGCAACCCCATAACAATATATGAGTGGATTATATAGCTATTGTAATGATTTATAGCTGAAGGGTGGTCATTTAGGACAAGAAATTTTTTTTTTCTGTCCAGAACCAGAATGATTAGATATGATTATGGGAAGTTAGAATGGTAGAATTTGCGCATGTAAAGATGGAAATTCTGGTTGAGCAATAGTGGCGCACGCCTTTAATCCCAGTACTCAGGAGGCAGAGGCAGGTGGATCTCTGTGATTTTGAGGCCAGCCTGGTCTACAAGAGCTAATTCCAGGACAGGCTCCAAAGCTACAGTGAAACCCTGCCTTGAAAAACCACAAAAAAGATAGTACTTCTGATGTGTGTATCATCTCCCCCAACAAATAATGATTCTAGAAGAAAGACAACATCAAGTGATTTATTCCTTCATTCAGATAATGCCTACTAAGTAGTCATCTAGTGTCAAGTATGTGTCTAGATTCTGGGACACAGCAATGAGTAAGTTCACCTTGATGAGGCGGGGTACCACATGCATGACTGTAATAGATGGCCTTTGTGGCCTCCTTTTCCTTAAGAATAATTCTGTTGTTTGTTAGGCTTTGAGAGATAGAGATTTCAATTAGATAAATATAATCGAAGCTCCCACACATTGTTTATCTGTCTTTCAACAATTAGAACTCTCTTGCAACTGAAGTTATACTAAGTATAATGGCAGGATTTGTCTGCGTTGGCTTGACATGCTAGAGGATTATAATTCTGCACCTTAGCTACATATTTTAGCAAACAAATAGGCATTGCACTCTGATGTGACTCATGTAGAAGCCGATACTTGCTTGCCCTCTGTTCCTTAAGTCTAGTACTGAAGTGCCTCCATGCACCCACCTTGTATGTAGGTGCTGGGGAATCTGAACTCAGGTCCTCACGTTTACATAGTGGTCACGTTACCTGTTCAGCCATCTCTCTGGCCCTGAAATACAATTGAATTCCCAGTGATAAAACCTGCAGAAAAATCTGAAAAGAAAGGGGAAATTTATTTCTAGTCCCTTCCTTTCATATTTTCCAGACTTTTCCCAGATCCAGAATCTCTTACTTGGTTTCAGAACTTGGCTCAAAACTCTTATATAGGTAGAAATTTTTGTCCTACAAGCTGCTTTCAAATAACCATTCAATTAATATTAATTGTAAATACTCAACCAATAGCTCAGGTTTGTTATTAGCTAACTCTCACATTTACATTAACCCATATTTATTATCTATGCTTTGCCACATGGATTGATACCTTTTCTCAGTATGGCATGCCTATCTTGTTTCTCTCTGTCTCTCTGCTGGTGGCTCCAGACTCTGTTCTTCCCCTTCCCAGCATTTCCAGTTTGGCTCTCTCATCTAACCTAGCTATTGGTTCATCAGCTTGTTTATTAAGCTGATCACAGCAACAAATCTTCACAGTGTACAGAGGGCTTATTTCATAGCACTCCTAATTCTTCTTTACTTTTTCTTCCATCTGCCTGATGTATCTCAAGCTCTCTAAAATTTATTTTTTTATCTCCTCTCCTCTCTCACATAGATGCTCTTTTCTTTAGACCCACCTTCCAAATCACAACTTACAAGATGGTTCATATGAAGGAGGCAGCACAGCACAACCTGGGACAGTGCTTGTCAAAGTTTGTTATGCATCACAGCGGCTTTTGTTTGGATGCTGATTAAATTCATCAGACTTTAGGTGGGGCTCCTAATCCTGTCCTTTCAGCAAGCTCTTCATTACAGTTGCTAACATTTAGTGCTGCACACAGAGAACAGTAAGAGTTTGCTTTTTGAGGAAAGTAAAACCATTCCTTTAAATTTATGACCTTAGGAAAGTTCATTTTCCTCAGTCTCTATTTCTCTTATGTATAAATTAAGGAAGGAAGTCAGTCACATTCACTCAAATATAAGATTTAACTGGTTTAATATACACAAAGAATGACTGCCTATTTCACAAATAGGGCTTGGGAATACCATTTGCCTACATTTTCTGTAAGAGTCATAGAAAATGTAAGATAATAAATAATTATTTTTATCAAGGTCCCTTAGACTATCAATAATGCATCCTCTGTTTAGGTGTAATTGTTTCTGTTTTTGCTTATAATTCTCCCATCTGAAACACTCCCTATGTTCTTTTTTTTTTAAAGCAAACAAACAAACAAACAAACAAACAAACTGATTTCTTGTTAGGTACACTTGACAATCTTCTAGTCAGGGTCACTTGGGACAAGCTATTGCTGTGACTCTGACTCATTATCCTTGATACACTGTGGGAACAAATTTTAACCAACTTTCAACTTTCAGCTCTCGTCTGCTCTTGAGTTTGGCACTTAGTATCTCACTAAATTTAGTGGGCATTTTCTGTTTTAATGAATATCTCACTGTGTAAATACAGATGCTGTTTGGTCAGCCCTTTCTCTAGCAGTATTTTCCAGGGAAAATTTGCCTGCAGTAACCCCCTGAGGCAAACACCATCTCCCTCTACCGGCCTTGCCCAAACAGCTGGTCTAGGCTCTAGAACATAAACTTTTTTTAAGAGAGGCGATTAACTCCAGAGTCAAAAACTTCTGTGAGAGCTGTTTTTATCCTAAGAGTGACCACATCACACCTTTTTGTATGCAACTCTTCTATGTGAAGATATCTGAGGGTGTTTATTCTGTAAAAAAGAGGAAAAAAAATCCACATTTCTCCTCAGTGTAGATAAGTTAGAACCCCCAATCAAGAACCTACCTCTAATTGGCAACTTCTTGCAAAGGAAATTAGTTCTTGTCAAGTTGGGAGCATAGGCCCCTGACCCTCGCATCTATCCCAGCCCCCAGGCCTTCTCTGGACTCTAAATCCCAGCAGGCCCAGGTATTCAAGAGATCTCCTAAGGTATTTAAAGTGATCTCCCAAAAGAAGAACACTTGGTCTCCCTTTCTTCCTCCCAGAGGTTATGTTCCCTTGGCTTCCTGGTTCCCCCTCGGGGTCACCCAAGAGTGCAGACCTCCCATTAAACCTGGATATTTCTTAATTTGGCTTGTTTTGATTTGGCTTGATTGGGAATTTTTGCATCGGTAGGGAGCTCGCATTAGGAAATATTCCTAACAGGTCTTTCCAATGGAGTTTACTAGACATACAAAACACACTTACAGGCAGGCCCCACACCCAGAAGCAGATGCCAACACAAAATGAACTCAGGCCATTTTGGAGATTTTTTGATTTTTTTTTTTGGTTTCATTTCATATTGCTGTTCATTCAGGTGTTTTCAAAAAACTTATTTTGCTTGTATATTATGGTTTCTGATTTTGTGTTTTTATTTGCTTGTGTGTGTATGTGTGTGCACATTTCTCCTGCCTTTATTTTCTAAAGAGGGAAAGAAGGCATGGAGTTGGATGTGGGGGGAGATGGGAGGATCTAGAAGAAGATGAGGGAGAGGAAACCATGATCACAATATACTGTATGAAAAAAAAGTGATTTTCAATTAAAAACAAAAGGAAAAAAAGAAAAGCAAAAGCCAACAACTCTTGCCCAGGAAACATTGTACAAGAGTTATCAGCACCTCAGGGTTAGATAAATAACCTCATCCCTCAAGATAGCTCCCAAGTTTTGCTGCTTGTTAAAATTTTGAGAGACTTTTTGTCATTTTGTGTATACCAAATAATTCTTTCATAGTTATCAATACTAGTTGAAGATTGTAATTCAAATCAGCAGTCTGTGTTTTCACAGTTCTTTGGCTTCTGGTACTGAGCAAGGAGCTTTAAGAAAACATGTGCAATCCTAGCACCCCTAATAAGATCTAAATCATTTAGATGGGTTCAAAGGATCCCAGGTCCTAATTTTGTGCTAGAGAGGCACAGTTAGAAGTGCTCCCTGTGGACTGGTCCAGGCTGGCTGATTAGAATAACTTGGCTTGAGACTTTTTTTGATCACTAAAACAGCTGCAAAAAATATTGATTAGAGTGCTAGAGAGAGTTGTAACATAGAACAAAGAAAATACCACCTGATTATCTGTGGTCAACTGTTATATGATATTTTCATTACATCCTGACTATAAAGTCTGTTTTGAATCAGATGGTGGAGCTAGCTGCTAACTGACAAACATTACCCATAGAGGTTTTGGAGGATTGAAGACAGATAGGAGGCAGGAAGTAGCAAGGTCAAGCTAAAGAGGATCGAAGTTCTTTGTGATGGAGGAAGAGATAAAAGGTCACTGGTGGCTTCTCTGCCACTTCTCTGATTATTCTTACCCCCAATATCTGATTCCCGATTGTTTATTGATAAGAATAATTAGATAAATGCTACATCTGGCACACAATGTGGGACTGTTCTATTGTCACTAGTCTCATAAATTTCTTGGTTTTATTTTGACTCTTTAAAACTTTTCTTAAGGCTTAACTATTATCTCAAAAAGTTATGAAATTAATATCTATTTTAAAATATGACATGTGTAGTACCATATTATACAGGTCTTCATTTCTACATTGTATGGCGGCCAGAATTTCAGGCCATGGTTTGCATCTGCCACACAGGAGGTGGTCACCTAGCCTTTTGACACAAACTGACACCATCCTAAACAAGTCAGGATATGCTAATGTTGCTCTGCTCCTTTGTAATTTTGGGAGGTCACCTGGGAAAGAGGTGTTAGTCTATGTGACAGAGCAGACATAGATAGGAAGATGTGACAAAATGGGCATAGAAAGGTGTAGATATGACTACA
>NW_004949099.1:21880836-21882786 GCF_000317375.1 Microtus ochrogaster | reverse complement strand
TATATTCCATATTTTCTTCATCCATTCTTCCATTGAAGGGCATCTAGGTTGTTTCCAGGTTCTGGCTATTATGAGGGAGGGGGACTTGATTGGGGGAGGAAATGGGAGGCGGTGGCAGGGAAGAGACAGAAATTTTTAATAAATAAATAAATAAATCTCTCTGCCTCTGCCTCCCGAGTGCTGGGATTAAAGGTGTATGCTACCATGCCCTGCCTCTATGGCTAACTAGTGGCTAGTTCTGTACTCTGATCACCAAGAAAGCTTTATTTGTTGAAGTACAAACAGAATATCACCACAATGGAGTTTACTTTTTTGTTGCGAAAGTTAGCCACTGGGCAAGAAACTGTCCTTGCTTGCCTCAATTGCCAAAAGTATGCTGTCAAAACTAGACAATCAGGACACAAAAGAAAGCAACTGTTGAACTTTGCCAAGACAAGGTAGGAGAGTCCTTGAATATTTCTTCTTCACAGAAAAGTCTATCAGATATTTTAGACTTGTCTGAGGATTTTTGTCCTGCCTGGTTGCTGCAGTCATTAAGCCCCAAAGAAATCACACAGAGGTCTATATTAGTTATAAATGGATTGACCCATTGGCTCAAGCTTTTTATTAGCTAATTCTTATAACTTATATTAACCCATAATTTTTGTCTGTGTTACCCACGTGGCTTGGTACCTTATTCGGTGAGGCAGTCACATCTTTCTTCCTCTGAGGCTGGGTCATGACTGTGGACTGCGTCCTCTTCCCAGAATTCTTCTGTTGTCATTACTTGGCCTCTACTTTTTGCTGGTCACCCTGACTATACTTCCTGCCTGACTACTGGCCAATCAGTGTTTATTTAAAATATAATTGACAGGGTACAGACCATTGTCCCATGACATTAGACCTGTAGGCCTAATATGGTTGCCCCAATATTACAGAGGAACCTTGGGTGATTCTCCAGGCAGTCAGTTGTTTCTGTCATTTCTTAGTTTTGGAAATTGTTTGCTCAGCACTTCCTGTTTACTTAGGTAATATTATGTCCTTCTTGGATCTCTAATAGAGTTGAAGACTACTAGGTAGTTAGAGTTACAAATTTAGCCAAGAAACTTACAAACAAGGTAATATATATATAAGGTTAAGACACATATAAGGATAATTTTGGGTTAGTTAGGATAGAAAGTGAATTAGGTACAAAATTTTAGACTCACTAAGATAAGAGTGATAATGGAGTATTTTCTCTGAATTTGTCAAAAACAAATGAACTGGACATTGTGAATGTAAATCTTACCTGATGATTTTTTAAATTTATTAGATTTTTAAAAAATACCAATCTAAGTTCCCACTCCCTCCCCTCTTCCCATTACCTCCACACATCCTACTACCCCACCCCATCCAATCTTCGGAGAGGGTAAGGCACATTGCTTTGGGGAAGGTCCAAACCCTCCTTACTATATCTAGGCTGAGCAAGGTATACATCCAAAGAGAATAGGATCCCAAAATCCCAGTACATGCTCCAGGGATAAATCCTGGTGCCACTGCCAGTGGCCTCTCAGTCTGCCCTAGACATGCAACTCTCAACCACATTCAGAGGGACTAGTTTGGTCCTATGCTTGTTCCATCCCAATCTGGCTGGAGTTGGTGAGCTCCTGTTAGCACAGGTAAATTGTTTCAGTGGGCGAACCTATCATGGTCTTGACCTCTTTGCTCATATTCTCATTCCTTCCACTCTTCAACAGGACTTTGGGAGCTCAATTCAGTGCTCCAATGTGGGTCTCTGCCTCTGTTTCCATCTGTTGCTGGATGAAGGGTCTATGGTGATATTTAAGATATTAAGTCTGACTACAGGGCAAGTCAAGATCGTGCCTCCTCTCCTCTGTTGCTTAGGATCTTAGGTGGGGTCATTTTTGTGGATTCCTGGGATTTACTCTAGAGCCAGGTTTCTGCTAACCCTATAATGACTCCTTCAATCAA
>NW_004949099.1:21863636-21880596 GCF_000317375.1 Microtus ochrogaster | reverse complement strand
CTTCTCTAGGATCATGAATTATAGGCTCAATGTCCTTTGTTTATGGCTAGTATCCACTTATGAGTGAGTACATACCATATTCATCTTTTTGGGTCTGGGTTACCACACTCAGGATAGTGTTTTCTCATTCCATCCAGTTGCATGCAAAACTCAAGATGTCATTGTTTTCTACCCATAAATAGTACTCTAATGTGTAAATGTGCCACATTTTCTTTATCCATTCTTCAGATGAGGGGCATCTAGGTTGTTTCCAGGTTCTGGCTATTACTAATAATGCTGATGTTTGTTCTTATTGTATACAGTTCTACTATATACAGAGTTAAACTTTTCATTTTTATTTAGACAATATTACATGTTGTATAATATTTTGATTGTATTCTGACAATAAAGATTGTTTTGAATCAGAGGGCAATGCTATTCACTAACTGCCTTAAAGTAACCATAGAGGTTTGGAGGACTGTGGATAGATAGGGGACAGGAAATAGTAAGGTGGGACTGAGAGAGGATCTCAGCTCTTTTGGATGGAGGAACTGAAGAGATAGGTCACTAATAGCTTCTCCATTGATTCTCTGATCATTTAGGTTCTTACTTCACTATGTGACTCCTGATCTTTTTATTGCTAAGAAATAATTAGATAAATGCTGTACCAAGCCTTCTAAGTAGTAGATACTTAAATGATGTTGATGAGTGGGTCCGATGAGTCATACTCTGCTCTTCATATCTTTGTTAATGGCTTTCATTGCTGATCATGTGTTCTTCTAGGCAGCTACAGGACCATAATCCAGAATGAATCTGTATAAAAATTTTGTTAAAAATCTAAAAGACTTTTAGGTGAGATGGATTTAAGCTCCTCTGTCTCTTGGCCACCTCTGTAGACCTTTTGTTTATACACATTCTTCACTGTAATATATGCAATATTACTGATGTTCACCTCCAGATGAGGGGAAAATGAGATAAAAGGTTAATATAATATTCCCATGGGTACATTTCTTTTAAAGAAGGACATACCACTTTGCAAAATGCTGGGGCAGAAAATACAGTGAACCAAAATGAAAGCATGTTTTTGATAAACCTATTTTCCTTCCAGTATCTAAATACTAACCTCATTATGTGTTCTAATGTCACACATAAGACTGACTGCTTCTAAAGGGTGATTAAGGAATGCATTAAAACACTTTCTTATTTGCTAATGAAGTCAATGTCCAGAAAATCAAGACTTCTTCTATTTTCTTGGCATTAATTATTTCCCATTTCCCTATTCCTATTATGTTTCTTCAATTTTAGTCTTTGTAGGTTACTTATAATCTCGGTTCCCGCAAGCACATTGTTTCTTAGCAAAATAAAATGCTAGCGTTTGTTCATGTGTGTGAGTGTGCAAATGTGTGTGTGTATTTGCATGTGAATATGTTGTGTATTTATGTGGTATTAGCACTGTGTGTGTGGTGTATGTGAGTGTGCATGTGTGTATGTGTGTGGTTACATGTGAATATGGTATGCTTTTATGTGGTATAAGCATTTGTGTGTGTGGTATATGAGAGTCTGTGTTTATATGTTAACATGGTATCTGTTATTGATACTTATACAGTACTTATACTTGTTTGTGTATGTGTGTGTATGCCTGTGCACATACAAAGACCAAAGGAGGATGTCAGCTGTGTTGCTCCTTTTTTTTTTGCATTTTTCTTTGCATTATTCTTTTGAAACAGGGTCTCTTCGTAAACTTAGAGCTAGGCTAGAAAGCACCAAACAGCAGCAACCCTCCTTTCTTTTCTCCATAACACTGGGATTATGGGCATGTGTGTGCACCTATACTTGCCTTTATATATGGATGCTGAGGTCCTCTTGTATACATAGTAAGTGCTGTTGCCCACTGATGCACCTTCAGTATCAAACAAATCTTTTTTTTTCATCATTTTTTTTATAGCTAGTTTTCATCTCTTAATGATGTTCCTGTGCATTGAGACGAACTAATACTATTCTCTGTTGAAGTGACAAAAAGCCAATATTATATTGATCATTTGAGATTCTTGAAAGAAATATGCTAAAAACAAAGTATTATCATGTTATTTTAGGATTAAATAAATGAAAATGTTAGGCTAAGTCAAGTGATTGTATAAATGATTATATGTTAGTAGAAGGGTGGATAATAAATAGTATAAACTGTAGAATGAAGACATATATTTAACTGTTCTTTCCGTAGGAATGAAAACAAATATAACATAATTTCAAAGCACACAGAGGTTTCATATTTGAGAAAATGTTGAATTTTGAATACAAACATGGCGGTGTTCTAGACTGAGATAGCAGGAAGTTAGACAAGAATCTGGTAATATAAGTTACCTACAGCACTTTAGGGATGATGTTAAAAAATTTTTGGTTGGGAGAAAGTATTGTGGGGAAAGTAGGGGAAAACCTGTGTGTGTGTGTGTGTGTGTGTGTGTGTGTGTGTGTGTTGGTCCAGAATGGATATATTGTTGAAGTGAGCCAGCCGTGTCAAGCACCTAAGCCCACAGATCTAAGGGAAACTGGCAAAATTTTTCTCCACAGTGAAGTTCAGAGGGAAGACAGTCTTCCTCTAGTATGAGAATGAGTGTTGACACTATATTCAGAAAATGTCTACTGCAGCCAAGCTTTGTCCCCATTCCCACCCCTACCTCCTCCACCCAGACCTGCCCCCACTCCCGACACTTATGATCTACAGACTGACTGTTTCTCTTACAGAGAAGGTTTCTATCAAGACTGGCTAAGCCTGCCTTCTTTGTCTAGCTGTGTACCATAAACACTGCCTCCTTAATTCATGTGTTTGCAATAACTCTTCTTCCCTGTTCAATTGTATATGAAGAATATGCAGAACTTCTACAATGCTGAGGATCCTCCATCGGAGACACCAGTTCAATCAACTCCAGCTTTTCTGCGTTCATGTGTTTGTCCTTTCCTCTGCTGCCCCAGGCAGGTCAACTTCCTGGAGCTGTGCATAATGTGACATCAGCTTACAATTGTTCACAAGTTTACCTGATATAGTAGGAGCCATGTTGTTCTCTCTCCTCCACAATGTGTAGAATTTTTGAGAATCAGTCACATGTTAAAGAAAAAAAAAAGCTAGTAGAATGATTTCATCTTTACTGATAATTAGATCAAATGACATGGACAAAGAATAAATGCTATTCTAAGGCCTGAGACAGGAGTCAGAGTTAGGATGTAGAGACCCAAATTTTAAGTGAGGTGAAAACATTGCCTAATAGAAGTCAGGGAAAATAAGTTGAGAGATTTAATCAAAGTCTTAGATCATTCATGACTCATTTATCTCGGATTCCTGTGTTTGTGGTCCTTTCATAGTCCTAGAACTACTAAAGATGTATAAGACCCACTTTACATGTAATATAAAATATACACTATTTTCCAGCAATATTTCTGCCCCTTAGGGCTAAAGAAGCCATAGTTTAACTCATGCTAGGCAAGGGCTTGACCATTGATTAATACCCTCAGCTTATACACTTCAGTATAATTTCCATGTGACTACTTGATTCTCTCTGAATGCTTTTGATCTGTCTGAATTCCTGTGTCTATAGGAAAGTCAAGGCTTCAGTTGATAAACAAGTGTATGTTTTACACAGATCAGGTGAGGTGAGAGTGAAGCAGAGAGGTTGCTCATTCCCAATCTACCCCTTTGTGTGTAGTGTCAGCAACACCTTGCTGAACTGAATGCTAACCTTTGAATACTGACAGAATATTTCCCTCAGCTTTCTGCACTGTTTACCATGTAATAGTGCAGAGTGGATATAACGGAAATTTGTTTAATTTGTGTTACTAATGGTTTGATGAATACAAAAATAGTTAAGATTGGATTTGAAGAATTTGGTGGTTTCTATTACAAATGCTTTTCCATGGTCAATTTCAAGTTACTAATACATGAGGCACCAAGCAATGTTGAGAAGAATTGTCAAGTCGTATACCATGATTTAATTAATCTAACATAGAGAAATATATATAAATAGACTTAAGAGTCACACCAGCTGGCTATGCAACTGAAGATTTCCTTTCTTTCTTTCTTTCTTTCTTTCTTTCTTTCTTTCTTTCTTTCTTTCTTTCTTTCTTTCTTCCTTTCTTCCTTCCTTCCTTCCTTCCTTCCTTCCTTCCTTCCTTCCTTCCTTCCTTTCTTTTCTTTTCTTTTTTTTGAGACAGGCAACTGAAGATTCTTATACCACCATAAGGTATTGCATTTCAATAAATAAATGCACAGGACTTAGGAAAATTTCAGACTTAGAATTACAGTCTTATAACACAAAGATAGACATTTGAATCAGCCAATCAGCCAAAAATGAGGATTGGTAGAGTTAAGTCCAGAAGTGATCCAAACATGACACTTCAGGTCATTTTCTCCCTCTTGTCTCTTAGCATTTGTTTCCTTCTGCTAAGATGTGTCAGTGACAGTACTCAAAGGAACCAGAGAAGCTCACTAAACCTTTGGTGTTCACAGTTCTTATTAGGACTTTATTGCATACTGTCTGCATGACTGACCTTTAATTTATAGTTTCTCTTGGAGGCTCAGGGTAATACCTCTGGTTCCTCTGGTGATATCTTCAAGCCCCCACCATAAATCATTGTGTTAGATTCTCAAGTAGGACTAAAATACTAGGTAAATAATAGCATTCTTATTAAGTTGGGCATTTTAGGTGCATATAGGTCAACTTTCGTCCGGTAGCTGAAGGCAGGGTGCAGATATTTCTTTGGATAAAACTAAACATTCAGTATATAGATTTTGACAGAGACTATGTTGAAACCTTGGGTTACTTTGGATAACATTAACATTCATAATATTAAGTCTTCTAATTCATGAATACAAAATAATTTTAATATTTAGTCTTTCATTTCTTTGCATCATACGTCATTCATTGCAAAAGACTTACTTTTCTTGTTTTGCTCTGAGACATGATCTTATGTAGCCTAAGCTAGCCTCAAGCTAATTATGTAACTGAAGTTGGCCTTGAAATCCTGATCCACCTGCCTCTACTCTCCAAGTGCTGGGATTACAAGCACATACCATCATGCCTAACTTTATATTTGTTTTGTTAAATAAATTCTTAAGTAGATAATTATTTTGATGCTAGTCAAAGTAGGAAAATTGTCTCAGTTTTATTTTCTGACTGTTAATTGCTGTTGTATTGAAATACAATTGAATTTTATACACTGAAATTATATAAAACATTGCCAAGCATGCTTATTAGTTCTAACAGTGTGTGATGATTAATTTTGATTGTCAACTTATTGATTTAGAAATATCTTGGGCACCATAAAAGCTAGTCTTCAAGGAGAGGAGGTTTTCAAATCAGTTCTAGATAATGGGCTTCTGAGCCCAGTGTCTGAAATACATAGTGTCTTCAGAAATAGGGATTTACCTTACAACTTCGAAGTGGGGCAACCAACGGCAATAAGAGCCTAAATATTTGGGGAGTCTTTTGAACAACCTTGAAAACTACCTCAAAAGATGGTTTCTTAAGTTTGGTTTTGTGGATTTTGTCAAATGGTCTTTGGATTTTGAAGGGATCATTATAAGTCCAGATGGGAAAGTTTCATTTAAGCTTATGGATTTTGTGGGCAATGTGCTATGGTTTGCTTGGTGGCAACATGGACTGGCTGTGTGCCTAGAGATGGGGCATTGTACATGGCTCTCAGAGGCAGCAATCAGCTCTGCCATGCTAGGCTGGGCAGGGCAAGCAGGTACTGCTGTATTTCCTTTAGCAATGGTGAAGCTTAAGTTTTTAAGAAGCACTTAGCTTTTTAAGACATGCTCCTGGAAGTAAAGAATTAGAAATACACAATAGGACAGATTCAGACATAAAAGGTCACAGTGTTGGTAAATGTATGTAGGCTTGGGAGAGAGAAGAAAAAGAGTATAGAGAGTTATAAAAAGAAGTAAATGGATTTTTAAAAAATAAAACAAAGTCTTTAAAGAAACAGAGTATAGATGACCATAGATTAAAAGGAATAAAATAAATAAGCTACATAAATATTAAAAATATATAGAGAGTCTGTATTATGTATATTATTGTGTTGTCTTTAAATTTCGACTGTGGACGGAGTTAAGTACAGAAAGTCATTTTATTGTGTGGGCTGTTAAGCTAAACAAACATGTATATTATAAAGGTATCTTGACTTTGAAATTTGAGTCTAAGGATATGCTGCTTTGGAAAAGAGTTTTTTTTTTTTTTTTTGGTTTCCACAGACAACGAGAACCTGTGGATTGCTTCCAAACTAATATGGTTTGATACATCAAGTCTTACTGAAAGGTTGCTGTGAATACACCACCCCCCCAAAAAAAATTACTTTGTCCAACTGCTGACTGAGATGAACCTAGCACATAGGATACACCATAAAAGACCCGATTAACAGCACCCCCAGTCAGCAGGAAGTAGTCTAGAGAACTATGCTCTGAGACTGTGTCTCCTGGGAATGTAAAAATCAACATTAATAAAGTCTCACCAACATGACTGTCTAAACATGAGCTGAACAATGACAATAGATATGTCTAAGTGGATGGAGAGAATCCCAGGAGACCTCAGCTGTACACAAAGAACTACAAGTGGCTGAGTGATAGTGAGAGTGGGAGAAACAGTCTTCCACAGGGAAGAGAACACAAACTGGTTATCTAATACCAAAAGGTCAGTCCTGAAAAGATACACACAACTAAAATTATGCAGATTTAGCAGGTTGTATTTAAAAGTATATATGCATATATAGGTATACATAAACACATATATACATACATATACACTTATATATGCAATTAATAAAAAAGTGACCATGAATTTGAAAGAGAGAAAGGAGGAATATATCAAAAGGTTTGTATGAATGGAGAAAAGTGAAGAGGGAAATGATATAATTACTTTACAATCTCAAATAAGAAAAGAAATAATTATTTGATAAAACTGTACTTGAATTTGAAAAGTATTTTTAAGAATAAAAAACAAAGGAAATTAAAAATTTGAAAAAAATCGCAGGAAAATAAAAGAATTTAGTAAATTAAATTTTGTTTATCCATCTGCAATTCATCTTTTTTTTTTTTTGCATTGCTTATTTATCTTACTTAGAACTTTCCTGTCTGATTGGTAGAAGTGGTAAGAGGCACACCTTTGTCTTGATCACAGAAGGCATATAGGGATTCAACATCACCAGCTTCCTCAAGATTTTTCTGGATATTCTCATTCCAATTCTCAGGGTCTCATTCCTTCAGTCAATGCTCTCATTTTAGAAGTGCACACCTCGTGAAATTCCAGCTTCCATTAGCACTGGGATTTACATACTGAAGGAAATTTTAGTTTGGATTTCACCTACCTTGGCCCTTAGATTTGTGTCACTATGCTTTGTATTATTAATATTACTGTTTGTTTGTTTGCTTGAGCATCATTCTGTTCTCTTCGATTTTTACTCCTTTAGCTTGTCTTACTTAATTGTTAATATTATTTATTAAATTTTGCCAGCAAGAGTCCTCCTAAATTGGTTCCTCAGCCTTTAGGTTTCTTGAACATAGACCTAACATTTTAGTAAAAATGAATTTCTAAATTATGATTTCAGTCTTTCTTCAGATGTGGAATGGCTTTTATTTCCTTAAAACTCTGAAATCAATTACTCTCTAGTAAGTGTTGTGAATATCAATTTAAAGCATAGCCTTTACTTCAAAAGTTGTAAGATTTCAGTTTGTTCTGAGTTAAATATGAAGTAAATAGGAGTGATTATGGCCTTAAAGCACAGGTTAATTCATATAAACCTAGATAAAATGTTCCAATAAACTTTTTAGTCCAGAACAAAATGAAAGTTACAAATGAAGGCACTTTCCAAAGACATTGGTGTGATATAGGGTAGGTAGATTACAGGAAAACAGGACAAGACGAAAAGAAGCTTAATATTGTCAGATTGGCAGGATCTAGAATCAACAACAAGCTCTGCCATGTATTGTGCGGGACTTTTCTTGGGCAGATACATTGGCAACATCTATTCATTCTAGATAGGGAACCAACAATGGGTCAAAGTAAGGATTGTACTAAATCCAATGTGGCAAACCAATGAATATTTTGGGGTTGTTTTCAGGAGCATGAAAACTAAAACGCAGATACAGCACCTAAAAGTCCACCCCAGCATCAATGACAACTCAAAGAAGTTTCAACCCGTGAGTTCTCTGCATGACTTTCAGGCATTTCCGCTAACCATCTTTTACAGGCGGCTGGGCTGGTGGCTGAGTCTCCTTGCCTATCAGCTGTCTACTGTTTCTGTTATGGGGAGGGACTTTGGGGGATATTTTAAGTTTTAGCTCTCCAAGACTTGAGAGGTTTCCCGAGTTTCATGGAACATTTTATCTAGACTGAATGGAAAGGAGGGAGTGAGCATTTGCCATTCCATGGGACAGGGTCCTAGACTTAATAAAAAGGAGGGAGTGAGATGAAGATTAGCATTTATCCCTCTCTGCTTGCTGACTATGGATCAAGTGCCTCATATTCCTGCACTTATGACTTTGTCACCATAATGGATTAACTCTCCTTTGAATTGTAAGCCAATACAGACCGCTCCTTCCTTAGGTTGCTTAAGTGTTTGGTCACAGCAATGAAGAAGCAATTAATACACAAGAAAAACTGATTGTGTTTTTAGATGTTATCTGATGATGTTCTTAGCTTTTGCGTTGGTAGAAGCCAGCAGTCTGTTAACACAGACAACTAGGTCAGTTATAGAGGTCAGTGATGAATAGCTGATATGGGGACTAAAATTAACTCAGTGTAATTTGGTTCTTGATGTGCCAACATTTCAAGTCTATAATATGTGTACTAATAGTCAATCAGCCTTGTAGAATCTTTAGTGTAGATATCGCTTTGGTGGAAGTTTCTGTTCATATGATTTTCTGTTAACAAAGGAGGAATAGCATCAAAATGTGAAAATACATGTGACTGAATAGGTAAAGGTGGTGCTGCTTTTGTTGTCATATTTTTTGTAAAGACAGGAATAAAAAATTTATCTCAGATGGATTATGAATTTCATTTTTCCCAATTTAATTCTTTTCTTATTTTATATTGCAGCATCATCAACCACTCAGACTTTTGTCCTTCTTGAAAATTGACAATTTTTTAGCTATTACTTTTGTTCTTCAGAAATGGTTATGTTCATGACCTTGTTGGGGAGGGGTAAATCCCCATTTTGTTAGACTGTTGCGGTCAACGTTAGGTACATAAACTGCTGCTTTTTGCAACAAAAGATCTTAACAAACATAGGCTCATTAACTAAGCTTGAATATCTGGGAGATAGTCTACAGGCTAAGTTTCATTTGACTGATTCATAAGTCTGCCTTATTATGAAGATATTTAACTCCTCTAAAACTGTTCTTAGAGAAAAGAAAAATGAGGACTACAGGCATTCTTTTACACGTTCAGAATCACAATTATCACAGCAGTTACTTGAGGGTGACAGTATCTTTCTAGGCTTACTTAGGCATGACCCATGAGCCAGAGGTGCCAGACACTCATAGACACCAGAGGTCATCCCAGAATAGTGGCTCCAGTCTCACAACAAAGAAAATTTATGATGTAGACACTCATTAGAGTATTCAAAGCAGAGATTACTTCATTATGAATTATTGTAGAAAAGCAAGAAGTTCAGAGAAAACAAGAAGTTGAAGAAAAATGAGGAATTAGGGAAGAATGAGAAAAAATAACCCCTGAGTTAGAAAGGGCTTCCAAGGGAAGGGAAATAGAATATTCAGTTTTGTTTCAGGATTTGAAAGGAACAATGGACAAATGTTGAGGTGACAAAGTCTATTGAGATGAATTAATTCTCAGGGCTATAATGGGCACAACCAGTGGAGGTCTACTTTCTCTGTGCTTGTACCCCCAGGCCAATGAGAGGGTGCCATGTGCTGTTCATGTACTGATCACTTAATTTAGGGTGCTTAAAGACTCCTCTGAAGTCTACCTCTTGTTCTGTCTTTGGCCTTGACTGTCTGTTAGGTTTGGTCTTTTGGTCTGCATTACTGTTTTGACTTACAGATTGTAGAAGGGGCTGTGGGCCTCCTTTTCGTTCCACCTGGCTCCCTCCTGGCTAGCTTTACACCTGAAATAACAACACACAAATTGTATTCATTTAAACACTGCCTGGCCCGTTAGTTCTAGCCTTTTATTGGTAACTCTCACATCTTGATTAACCCATGTCTAATAATCTGTGTAGCATTACAAGGTGGTGGTTTACCAGGAAAGATTCAACATGTCTGACCTGGCGACTGGCTCCATCACCATCATGTCTGCCCTCACTTCCCTTCTTCCCAGCATTCTGTTCTGTCTACTCCACCCACCTATGTTCTGACCTATCAGGCCAAGCAGTTTCTTTATTAATTAACCAATGCAAGCAATAAATAGACAGATGACCTTCCCACATCAACAGATGTCTCAAGCGATGTTATTTATACTAAGCTCTGGGCTCTCACATTTATATGGTCAGCTCGTAGCTCTGCCATGGTAGACAGTGAATTGTATCCTGGCTACAGTCTTGCTGGTTACCTCAGAGTAAGCTCTTTGTCTGTGGAGCCAGTGGTTTCTTTCTTTAGGGGAATGCAGGCATACTAGAAGCCATCCCTACTTGGAATTTATCCTGGTGCAATTAGCTGAGTTCAAATCCTTAGCATCCACATAAAAGTCAGCTGTGGTGATATGTGTGTCTGTAATTTAAGTGCTGGGAAAGAAGGGCTGAGACAAACAGAGCCTGGGGTCATTGCTGGCCAGTTAGCCTAACTGAGGTGGGTGACCTCAGTAAGAGACCCTGTCTCAAAAATATAGCAGAGCTATAGAGGAAAACATCCAATGTTAATCTCTGGCCTTCACATGTGCATTCATGGGTATACAGATGTGTGTATATATTATATACATACACATTCACATACACACACATTATTGCCTTCTATGGTATACAGATGTGTATATATTGTATACATACACATTCACATAAACACACATTATTGCCTTCTATTGTATAAATGCTCCAAATTCCTTATGGTTTTCTTTTATTTGATGTTAGAAAAATAAGACAGAAATTTTAGGTCAAGACATTGATTTTTTTGTACATAGATACTCCTAAAATTGGAATCCTGAGATTTTATTTCTTGGTTGTGAAAGCCAAAGCTAATTAACATTAGTTTCAGTGAATAAATGTGCATCCCTTTACACAAGTCTATTTTTGGGTCCCTGAACTTCAGAGTTGATTTCTTCATTTTTCTCCCTTTCTCGGATTAAAACATATATTATTTATGATGATGGCACTGTGCTAATGCATTTCTCAAAAGAGAGAGAGAGAGAGAGATCTGCTGCTGTGTAAAATTGCAGCAAGAAATCAACAGGGAAGGGATTAGAACAATTAAAATCTTAGATTCACAAAGGGAGGAAATGAAGTCTGATTAATGAGATTTGTAGCCTGTATTTGTAAGAAGGAGAACAACATTGTACTTCAAATACTATTTGTACCAAACTGAACTCATTATCTTCCATGGCTCTTCACAATATGGGAAAATTCCTCCATCTAGTATCAAATTGAATGGGCATATACATGCTTTTATAATTTTCTTAAGAGTGAAATTATGCTGTCTTGATGCCATTGTGAGAGACAAATCTGTTTATCCTGTCTCCTCAAGTGTAGGGAAGTGATCTATAAAGTTAATTTCCTCATAAGTGGGATCCTTATTTTTCAGAAAGAAAGAAAAAAACCTACAGGAAATTGATGCAGTTTGGGGAGTCTGGTTATTGCTTTAGCCTAAGCTTGTGTTTTATTCATCAGTAGGCATTCTCAGTCATTCTGGGAAGTAAAGCAAAGGAGAATGAGCCTTAGAGAAACAAATTGAATCTGAAAAGAATCCGTGTGAACAGAAAAATCAAGACATCAACCAAGACTCTAGGGAAATCCCCACCAAAAGGGTCAGCCACAGTGTTGAATCCCCATGTCTGACCAATGTCTAGCCCGCCTAACTAACTCCTTTATGGTTCTCTTCCTCAAGCCCCATGTATTTGATAGACCAGGAAAAGTCTTCAGAGATGTAGTTCATTTCTCACATTGCACAGAGAGAATGTGGTGAAGTGACGTAGCCATCATGTACAGAACGTTAGGATGATGCGGTTTTGTGTGCTACTGCTTGTGACTCTTAACTGAAGATCATGTTTTCCCACAAAGTAAGTTCTGGTTCAGTGATTTCCAATTCACTCTCAGCTATTAACTACCTTTCCCCTCCGTACCATGTTAGGCGTGGACGACACTTACTCTCATGTCCTGACACCAATTCCAATCTTATAAGCAAAAAAAAAAAAAAAAAAAAAAAAAAAAAAAGTTGTATAACTTCAGCAGCTGGCTGTAGTCATATGAGTACTAACTGTTAAAATTGAATTTAAAATCCAAATGTGCCTGATAGAAACCTTGGTGACATCATAAGCTGGAAGCTTGATGGATATTGGAGCAGCAGTCTAGCTGGTCTAGGTAGGGTGAGCTGCTTCAGTGCAGTCAAACCTTCTATCTGTAGCATTCTGCATGAAGCCCCAAGACATCTCCACCTGAATTTAAGATGAGGAGAGGAATGCTTTCTTGTGGCTGGATCTTTGGCCTTGAGTTTTCCATGGGTATAATTGTGACTCCAGGGGGCCAGGCAGCAGTGGCATCATTTTCACTGTGGGGTAGGCACAGAAGATGCTATTCCAGGTCAGGGTTATACAAAGCCATCACAAATATGTCATTTTAGCTGCCTACAATTTACCTGTCTGAAAAAAGTTTTGTAAAGTGTATATCCTTCACCAAATTATAGTAGCCCAGAATCACAAATAGGTTGTGAGACATTTTCAGCAAGCCCTATTTTAAAGCATATATTTAATACTCTCATTCAAACAAAACTTACTGTACCCTATTAAGTGTCACATGTTAGGCTTATCACTGAATAAATGAATATGAATAATATATGGCCTTTTAATTGAGGAAGCCTGGCATTCAGTGGTAAAGACAGAGATATAAGTATGTAAATTATTATACAAAATTTATAACTGGACTATAATATTCATACCAGCAAAGAAAAACTTCTGTATCAGAAATGGGTTGTTGTAGTAGAAGCGGCAGGCTGCATCCCTGGCACCCGGCAGCCTGCACGGCTAGCTTTACCCGAAATAATTACATGGAAACTGTATTCTTTTAAACACCGCTTGGCCCATTATATCTAGCTTTTTCTCAGCTAACTCTCGCACCTGGACTAGCCCATTTCTAATAATCTATGTAGCCCAAGAGCTGGCTTACCAGGAATGATCTTAACCTGCGTCTGCCTGGAGTGGGAGAATCATGGCAACTCCTTGACTCAGCTTCTTTCTCCCAGAATTCTGTTCTGTTTTCTCTGCCTACCTAAGGGTTGGCCTATCAAATGGGTCTAGGCAGTTTCTTTATTAATAAGAAATCACTCCCACATCATTGGGTTACCTTTTTTTTTTTTAAAACTGTAGATCAGTCAGATCCCATAGATGGCCAAACATCACCAGCATTGCTCTTGGTTGCCCTCCAGAATTTGACAGTCAGACCCTATTACTGAAGGTACCATATGCTTGAATCATAAGACATAGAAAGAAGCTGGGACTGACATGGATGTTTCATTACTGTTGGCTTGTTTTCACACTGCTAGAAGGTGCTGTGCACACTAATGGAGGAGAAAAATAATCACCTGGCTTTCCCATCTCTCAACCTTTTGAGAGACAGTAATGACCATCTTGGCAAGCATGCCCACTTGTGAGATGATGGCAAAATGTCATAGCACTAACCAAACACTTCCTCCTCATTGGATTTTAGGCCTGCTGTCTGAGATGGAACCAAGACCTGGCACTATATTCAAGGTACAGAACTGTGGCTAGACAGACCATACAGGCTTTAAGGTGGAAATGACTGCTATTATATTGCTAAATGGGCATAGTATTAAAGTGACACCTAATGACTTTTTACTATACCCTTAGAACAGCATGTCTCTTCTCTTACCCCTCATCAGAGAAGCCTCTTGCAGTAAATAACAATTAACAGAAAGACCCACAATTGGCCAGTGTGTGGAGAATAAGACAGTGGAGAGTGCTGAGCGCTAAATGGGATATCTGTCTCACACTCCTTCCCCCAAAGCTAAGGGATCCCCGTGGAAGAGGAGGTGGATAGACTATAAAAGCCAGAGGGGTGGATGACTACAAGGAAACTGTGCACAGATGAAAGTTGCGCACAGAAAGTCACAGCTCCTTTGACTTGTGCAAGCTTGAGCCAGACAAAATCCCAACACTGAGAGGGAGGTGGGCACTGAGGCCCACCCATAGCTGTGGGCTATGGGCAACTGATGACTGCTAGAAGGGGGTCTCCGTTTTTCCTTAAGAGAGTGGCCCCTAGTACTTTGACCAAGCTCAAATGCAGGCCCCATACTTTATAGCATTTGTGCATTACAAATTGAACTCATGGGCTAATCAAAAGAGAATACAGAAGTTGAGTAGGTAAAGATAAAGGTTTGAGAAAAGTCTAGGGAGGGAAAGTGGATATATTAAAAATATTTTGTGTGCGATTCTCAAGGGATGAATAAAAACATTATTATAGAGACAAAACAAAGCCTCCTTAATTTTCCCTTAGTAGTATGGAAGGTTTAATTTCTGTGGTTTATAATCTACATGCAAGACAGCAGACAAGAACATTGTGCTCAGCTCAGCTTTCTTTCCTCCCTAAAGCTGTGCCTGCACAGGGTCTAAGCTTGGTTTAAAACTAGGAAGTTTTGCTCTTTGCATTAAGAGCAGGATCATAGTTGAATGGTGATATCCGGCACAGACAGAAGAGCAGTTTGCAGCTTGTTTCTTAAAGCTAACTGCATCTCTCTAAGGGGCGAATAGAGCTGTATGCCCACAGGAAATGCAGTACAAGGGGACACACAAAAAAAGGTGTGCCATGTGTGCTCCTCCTGGTCTGTGTAGATACCTTTAAATTCACAGGGCTATGGCACCTTGAGGAAGGAAATTTTTCTTTGCATGGCTTGTAGGAAGGTGACACATCATTAAAGCCTGAAACACTAGTGTGAGTTTCCCAGTTAAATAAGTGGAAGAGAGACATTCCAGGTTTCAGCGTCAAGATGAGGCTCTAAAGACCTGTGGGGAATCCACTGTAAGACAGAGGTTGTGTGTATGTTATGGCAGAAGATGGGTGATAGTCTCATTATGTATGACAAGAAAAGAAAAAGAAAATTTTTAATATTATGAAGGAAATTTAATTCATTAAATAACTAGTAACAATAAATAAAAATTAAAAACCTGAAAATAATACTTAGATCCTCTATTTAAAAGATACATGCATTTTAGATTTTCTTTTATTTCTCGTTAACATTTGAGAATGGAGTTGGGTTTTACATAATTCTGTAACATGCCTGCATTTCATGTCAACAAACACAGGCCAATATGATCATTTTCAAAGGCTAGAGATTCTTTTAGTGTCCTTATATAAATTTAGTTTTGTTTTACTCATCCAACATTCATTGTTTAATATAAAGCCTCAAGTAGGTTTTTTTTCCCTATATTTTTCAGTCCCGCATCCTTGACCTTATTTGCCTTGAAAGTTGTAGCCGCTTTGGATTTATGATTTTGTAACTGCTAACTCACTGAGTATTGAATTGACCTGATAGAAATTGCTGCAATAGTCTGGAGAGAAGAAAATAGTTGTGTAATACTTATTTTCAGCATGATACCCTACAGTGAAGTACCAGATAAGGAGTGATTAAAGTACAGACCAAAGAGTCTCCGAGTGAAAAACATGGGTCATGGATTTATTGCTTTTCATATAAAAGTGGGAATAAAATGGAAAGAAAGTTAGTGATAAAAGCATAAATGAATTTGACTTGCTGACCCCTGAGAAATTTGGGATTTGAGCACTGAATCTTAAACATCTTCAGAGAAGCACTGAGTTAAAAAATTTAATAGATAAAATTGGGATATGGGAAAATAAAACCCAAAGCTTCCTCATACCTCCATGTGGCAATAGGTAGCTCTTTTGAAAAATTTCAAAGCATCTACAGGACAATTTTGCAGAAAGTCAGCTGTGCGTTAGTAGCTAGAAATTACTTATTATGAGCAGAGAAGAGAATGGATCCAGGGGAATTATAATACTGTTATTACATTTCTTAAACACATTCAAAAGATGTTGCCCTTGGTGTTGGAGAAGCAATAAGATGTGATAGAAGACATACTAAATTAGCAGCTAGACATCTGGGATGATATTCCTCCATTTGCATTCTGTGTAACCTGTACAAGTCACCTAACCAGCTTGAATTTCAGTATTTTTATGTGTAACAGAGATTGTGTTAACCCAGGCTTGATCCACCTTGCACATATGTGAGAATCAAACCTTATGATGATATGATGGGTTTAAATACACTCTGGGAAAGATATATCTCTGGAGATGGGGATACTGTCAAGATAAAAGTCTGTCATTTACTTGAGTTTCATCAAATGTCTGAGTTTCTTCTTTCCAGGGTAAAATATTTCGAACGTCAGAATTGTTTTAATTTATGTATGTTTTAGCTTAAACAGTAAATTCATAGTTATTTGTTTACAAATTAGATTTGTAGGGGTTGTGATAGCTATGTTTTATTATCTGCTTGACTTAATCACCAAGAAAACATAATTCTGAATATTATTATGAGGATATTTCCTGAAAGGTTAAATGATAATGGATGATACACCCTGAATGTGGGCAGCACCATTCCTAATGTAAAAAGGATAAACTGAACTGAGTACCAGAATTCATCTGTCTCTGGTTCCTGAGCAATATGGCCAGCTACCTCTTACCCCTGTCTCTCTACCCTTACTATCTGACGGACTGTACTTTCCCACTGTGAGCCCAAATAGACCCACCCTTCCTTCTTTCCTTCCTTCTTTCCTTCCTTCTTTCCTTCCTTCCTTCCTTCCTTCCT
>NW_004949099.1:21862724-21863536 GCF_000317375.1 Microtus ochrogaster | reverse complement strand
CTTCCTTCCTTCTTTCCTCCCTCCTTCCCTCCCTTTCTCCCTCCCTCCCTTCCTCCCTCCCTCTCTTCTTCCTTCCCTCCCTCCCTATCCTCCTTCCTTCGCTTTTATTAGTATTTTTCACAGCAATGAGAAAGTAATTAATAAGAATTGTTCCAAGAAGTGAAGGCATTTGCCATGACAAGCCTGAATACATATGCCTCTGGAACTGGTTTGTGGAGGGAATGTGGAGGAGTTTGGAGATGTATGCTAGAGAAGATCCAGGATGCTGTAATAGGTGATTAGTGTGTGATCCTGGTAGGAATTTGGAAGACAAGAATGTTATGTGAAATGAGGACAGTGTATTCTCAGCTCACGGAAAATAGAGGCTGTCAGTTAATGGTAGACTGCACTGGATTTCAGAAGGGATTTGATCTTGAACTTTTGACTAGGGTGGGGGTTGTTAAAGATTATGGGGAGTTTGGGAGATGGACTAAATCCTTTTTTAATTGGGAAGTGAATATGAAACTTTAGGGGCCAGGAAATGGATGGCACAATTTAAAGGGATAGGCTGGAACATCAAATAACAAACGATGAAGAGTTAATAATCATTGTCACCACCACTGAATTTAGAATCACCATGATAACACACATCTGGGTGTACCTGTTAATGGATTTCCAGAAAGGTTTAACTAAGAGAGAAGATCAATATTAATAGCCCAACTGCCCTGTGGACTGGAGTCAGAAATTTATTAAAAAGAAGAAAGCGGGCTGAGTATTAGCATTTGTTTCTCTTTTTTTATTGATTTTTATTGAGCTCTACATTTTTCTCTGCT
>NW_004949099.1:21849280-21862184 GCF_000317375.1 Microtus ochrogaster | reverse complement strand
TTTTGATCTTGGCCATTCTTACAGGTGTAAGATAAAATCTCATGGAATCTTAGAGTTGTTTTGATTTGCATTTCTCTGATGACTAAGGATGACTAAGTGTCTTTCAGGCATTTTAGATTCCTCTGTTGAGAGTTCTGTTTAGGTTGGTACTCCATTTTTTTTATTGGATTATTTGTTCCTTTAATGACCAGTTTCTTGAGTTCTTTGTATATTTTGGAGATCAGACCTCTGTCTGATGTGGAGTTGGTAAAGATCTTTCCCCATTCTGTAGGCTGCCTTTTTGTTTTGTTGACTGTGTCCTTTGCTTTACAGAAGCCTTTTCAGTTTTAGGAGGTCCCATTTATTAATTGTTTCTCTTATTGTCTGTGCTGCTGGGGTTATATTTAGGAAGTGGTCTCCTGTGCCATTGCCTTCAAGTGTACTTCCCACTTTCTCTTCGATAAGGTTCAGTGTGGCTGGTTTTATTGTTGAGGTCTTTGATCCATTTGGACTTGAGTTTTGTGCATGGTGATAGATCTGGGTCTATTTTCATTCTTCTACATGTTGACATCCAGTTATGCCAGCACCATTTGTTAAATATACTTTGTTTTTTTCCATTTGATATATTTTGCTTCTTTGTCAAAAATCAGGTGTTTGAAGGTGTGTGGATTAATATCCAAGTTTTTGATTTGGTTCCATTGATCCTCCTGTCTGTTTTTATGCCAATACCAGGCTGTTTTCAAGTACTGTAGCTCTGTAGTAGAGTTTGAAGTCAGGGATTGTGATGCCTCCAGAAGTTCTTTTATTGTTCAGGATTGTTTTGGCTATCTTGGGAGTTTTGCTTTTCTATATGAAGTTGAGTACCATTCTTCCAAGGTCTGTGAAGAATTTTGCTGGGATTCTGATGGGCATTGCATTGTATCTGAAGATTGCTTTTCATAAGATTGCCATTTTGATCCAGGGATGGTTCAACATACGAAAATTAGAGAAACATCACCCTTCACAATAGCCACAAATAGCATAAAATATCTCCGAGTAACTCTAACCAAACAAGTGGAAGACTTGTATGACAAGAACTTAAATTTTGAAGAAAGAAGTTGAAGAAGACACCAGAAAGTAGAAAGATCCCCCATGCTCTTGGGTAGGTAGAATTAAGATAATAAAAATGGCAATTGTTTCTTTTTTTGCTTCCTGATTGCAGGTGCTATGTGGCCAACTTCTTCATACCCCCCCACCAACTGCCAGAATTTCCTAGCATGGTGGACCATACCCTCTTACAGTGAGCTAACACTACTCTTCTCCCTAAAGGAGCTTTCATTGGGAATTCTGTCATAGCAGTGAGAAAAGTAACACAGCAGTATTTACTGGGGGAAAAAAAGAACAGGTCTGAGTCTACAGAATTCTAGCATCAAAGTATTTTTAGTAAAACTGAGACCCTTTAAGCAAAATACTAAACTCAAACATGAAAATAGTGCTGTTAGCTAAAACAAAGAATGAAATGTTCCTTGGGGAAATGAGCAAACAGTCAATCCAAGGAGTAAATTATTTCCCTTTGAAAAAAGGGGTCGCATATTTTAAATAAATGGAAATGTTGATATTAAGGAGGCATTGATATTCTTGTTTGAGAAGTGAACTTGTGTGTGTGTACAAGTGCAAACTAGAGTCTATGGTTGCTTAAATATCACCATATTGTGTAATTTTAACCAAGAATCTAAACACCTCCTGTGGCCTCCTCTGACCTGCTGCAATCCAGTTTAGTTTCTCCCCACTCAGCATTACTCCAGGCCAGCTGAAATAATTTCCTGAAGTGTTTTCACTTGCAAGTACTCATGAATCTTTATTTTGGCCACTTGATATATTTATAATAAAGTGTAATGTATTGGTTACTAATATGAAGTCTCCCTCAAAATCAGTGTATTAAGAGGTTGGTCTTTAACTGGCTGAGCAATCATTGAATTACGGGGCTTCTTTCATATCAGTGGATTAGCCACAACACAGATTCATAACAATGTGTTAAGCTTATGGGGAGAGGGTGAAAGGTAAGGGATGGGCCTGGTAGAAGAAGTATGTGACAGTGGGTGTGCTCTAAACATGGACACACTGCACCCCCTGTGTATGTCTGTCTCTGTTTCTGTCTTTCTCTCTGCCTCTTTCTATCTGTCTGTGTCTTTATGTATCTTTGTTTCTGTCATTGTGTGTCTCTGTCTTTTTGTCACTCTCATTGGTTTGTGCTTTCTTATTCCTGGTCTCTCCACCCCTCTCTCCCTCTCATTCTCTTTATCAACCACCAAAAGTTAAGCGCTTGATTCTCCAGCTTGGTCTTGTCATAATATTCAATCTTACCATAGACCCACAGTGATAGGCCAAGTGGTTATTGGATCTAAAGGTCTGAAATGATAACCGCAAAAGAATCTTTTCTCCTTTTAAATTATTCTCTTAGGTGTTTCTTAAGCTGATGAACGGTCTGACTAGCACAGTGTTATAAAATGCAAATAATAATTTATATTAACTAGTGACAGGAAGTAGCTTGGACAGTGAGGAATATACCTTAAGGTCTGAAACCATGTGAATTCCCTTTCATAACTTGGTTTTTAAAAAGCACTTTATTTGACTGTATGGAATTATGCTTAGGATTTTAAAGGTAGTTTCATCCTATGGTGTATAGACTGATTTTTTTCTTTCTTTTGTTCGAGGGCTCTGTACTATAGATGACATGAGGGTGTGATAGACAGAGAATATAAAAGCCTTGATTCTGCTATTGAGAGCTTGGCATGGTACCTTACACCCTTGAAAGACTTAATGTCCTTCCCCAGTGTGAGTGATTTCTCCTCATTCATTGTCAATGTCTATCTGAGATAAAAGACTTCAAGGTGGAAAAAGGAAAATTCAATCTTGAATTTAGGCATTTGGTTCCTCAGTTTAGGTGTGGGATGTGTCCCAGACTCCACTCGAGCAGTCAAACGTATACATTTTCCTAGAATCAAAAGATGGTGTTTGGTTTTGGAAAATTTTATTTGGCAGTTTGGTATATTAGCTTCTATAGAGGGTCTATCTTTAATGTTTGGAGCCACCTATCTAGGATACTTTATAATCCACCATATTTTCAGGGCTGGAGTGATGGTTTAGTGTTATTCCTCTGGCTACATTTGATAGCTTACAGTTCCTATAACCCAAGCTCCAGGAGATCTGATGTCCTCTTCTGGCCTCCACAGTCACCTGTTCACATGTGATATAAACACAGATGCACATACATATATAAATAAATAAAAATTTTAAAACTCACCATATTATAAATATCTAAAGGTAATTTGGAGAAGGAAAATTTGATTTTGTTCAACATTACAGTTTTGGGGGAGGCATTGGTATCTATGGAGTAAATTCCAATGGTTTCTACTTCCTGCCCTAAATTAAGGTTAGGATGACCTTTTTTCCTAACCCTAGCCTTACAGTGATGATGGGTTTTAATTATCTCATGAAAAGAGAGTGAGTTTTTAACTCTAGTTATTTTAAGAGTCAGGCCGATCTTCCCAACAGACTTTCATTATTTCCCCTTAGTATTGACCATATTTTAGCATTTTTAATTTTAAAATCCTGCATTTTTAGTCAACTTTACTATATGAGTTATCTCAATCCTCCATATCCTGCCACATATATTAGAAATTTTAACTTTTTAGTCAAGCAGGCAATAAATTGGTGTTTGACTGATTGACAATTAAACTCAATCTGGATTCTGTGAGCTAACAAGTAAGGTAATGATCTTGAACTTAAGTTTGTTAGTAAATATTTGTACTGTTTAGTATCTGAAACAATTTTCTTTGACTCTTAGATAATGAGGTTAAGGAGATTACAAAAAACTGAGATTCAGTCAGGTGGTAGTGGCACACACCTTTAATCCCAGCATTTGGGAGGCAGAGGCAGGCAGACCTGTGTGAGTTTGAGGCCAGTCTGGTCTACAGAATGGGTTCTCAGAGAGCTAGGACTGTTACAGAGAGAAACCTATCTGATGTGGGGTTCCCCTCTTTATGCTGTGAGTATCACTGGCTAATAAAGGAACTGCTTTGGGCTTATAGCAGAGCTATAGGGGAACAGAGCTAAGTGGGGGAAAACTAAACTGAATGCTGGGAGAAAGGAGGTGGAGTCAGGGAGACACCATGTAGCCCCACTGGAGACAGATGCTGGAAATTTAGCTGGTAAGTCACAGCCATGTGTCCATGCACAGATTAATAGAAATGGTTTAAATTAATGTGTAAGAGTTAGCCAATAAGAAACTAGAGTTAAGAGGCCAAGCAGTGATTTTAATAAAACAGTTGCTGTGTGATTAGTTTGGAGCTAAGCAGCCAGGAACTACTAGTGGCCTTCTTACTACACCTTTGTCAAAAAAAAATAAATAAATAAAACAAAACAAAGCAAAAAAAAAACAAAACAAAACAAACACCTCTGAGGTTCGCCTGGGCACTCCTCTATGTTTGATTATGCTAACTGTTTGCCAGTATAGCCCTCTGTTCCTTTGTCCTCTTGTACCTTCCATGCTCCTGAGTTTTGCTTCTTCTTACCCATAGTTACAATATTCAAAACTATCTAAAGTGGTTCCATGAAGAGATTTAATTTGCTGTAGGTCTCAGTTATCTTTAAGTTGGTCAACTGTAGTATTTATGAAGTACAGTCATAAACACTAACTTTTTAGCAAAGTTACAGGAGAAAAAAATTCTAACTGAAAAGAAGTGCTGAAAGATGTTAATGTCAAACATAGCACTACCTTCTAGAAGTTCTTTGTACAACTCCTTTACACCATTAGGAGAATAGACACATGCTAACATTTTTATTAGAAAAGGTGAGGTATCCTTGGTAATGCCGATTAACAATAGATAACCTCATTGATTCTCCTCCCCAGAAGTTCCTTATGTCTGCAGAGAAGCAAACTCTTTGTCCTGTAATTGTTTTTCTATTCACAAGGCATGCTTTCTGTCCCAGGCACCCTAGCTCTGTTTACAAGCTTCCTTGAATTGCACTTGGCTTGCTTGGAGTGCACTATGATTTGCTTTACTTGCTGGAATTATTGACAGAGTTTAATACAAGTTTGAGCTGGAGTTAATTGTAGCATAGATCCATTTGTCTTAAATTATAGATAAAAATAAACCAAAAAGCAATAATCCCAATACTTCCTTAAAACAGTGACTGTTTTCATGTCCATTCTCTACCATATAACTATGTGTACTTCATTTTCAGCAATTGGGTCCTCATATTTGTACTAATTTGTGACCTAGTTTTTCTTTAAAGTACTGTACACACCAAGAGTTTCTGATACAAACATTTTAATGAGTGAACAATAGCGTAAGTCCATGCATTTTAACGATTTTTGACATGCTTACACTAAGAATTCATTTTATGTTACTGTGTGTGTGTGTCTGTGTTTATGTGTGTATATTTAAAGAAAGGTAAAGATTTCTTGAGCTAACTCTTGTTCTCACAAGGGGTGATATATACTCTTATGTTCTATCTAAATACTAAATTAGTATTCTATCAAACTATTTTTGTTCACATTTATTTCATTTAAAAAAGCATGTGGACTTTGACTGTTTTCCTGTGAATTTCAGTGTTTTAGTTTGTGTGGTTTTAGGGACTGAACCATGACCTCCTACATGGTAGGCAAGTGTTCTACTACTGACATACATCTACAGCACATGATCAGTGGTTTAAAAGCACTATTTGAACTTTTGCTACATTGCAGTTCATCCCCCTCCTGTTGGGTGTTTGGGTTATTCCAGAAGTTGTCTATGCTTCCTTGAACCCCTCTTTTGATATTCCCTTTTTTTGAGCTTTTCTTTTTTTTAGTCACACTGCACATTAATGTCTCATGTATTTATACTTTGTTTTTGTTGAATTAATTAAAAATAGAATTATTGAATCCAGGATTAAAAAATATACTTGTTAATATTTGCACAGTTATTTCCTTTGTTGGTTGGCCACACATGGAATGCCAGGCGACTTTGACAGGTAGGGAGGAGACAGATGGGGTGTACCACATAGGAAACCCTTTGTCCACTAATATCCACTAAACACTTAATTAAGATCCAGGTATAGAATTATGGTTAACAGAACAGTCAGAAACCCTGCAGCTCAGTGTCAGCTGTGTCTTGTGTTAGTTTCTTGTCACTGCTTAGCTCTGTGAGCCTTGAGTGATAGCTGCCTCTCTTGGAGGCTCTGAGGAGTCAATCCAATAGCAGACCACTGCAAGTGGTAGTTATTATTTCATTATTGCTGCTTCTGTTCCCAGGGCTAATTCTGTGCACAGTTTTCCTAAGGAAAATTTTCCTCCTTATTTAATTGTGTGGGGGATCTGAGAGAAAACGTGATACTTCCTAGCTTGTGAACAATCTATCCCTTCTTGTTAGACAGAGAGTGACTACTCTCAGACACCAGAGGCAGTAGTGTCTGCTGCTTGTCCCTGTAACCCCATTGTGCATCTCACTAGGGTCCTGATTAAGAGCTGGCAGAAGGATGAAGTTGAAAAACAGAACAGAGAACAAACGAAAGTCCACAAAGCCCGCTGGGTAATATTGACCTTTCTGAATGGGTCATTTTCCTTTCCCATATTTTGCTTTGTCCTAAAAATCATTATATTCTGAAAATATATAGTTTCTTTACCTGATGATGCAGCTTTATTATTAGAACTTTAATAAATGTAGTTCATGTGGACTCAGGGTGAACTAAAAATTCTTCCACTGCCTGGAGTGATTGAATTTCTGATGTAAGTTTGATATACAGTTCATGGAACTCTGATTAGGACAAAAAAATTAATTTCAAGATTTCATTTGGCCGGGCGATGGTGGCACACGCCTTTAATCCCAGCACTCAGGAGGCATAGGCAGGCAGATGTCTGTGAGTTCGAGACCAGCCTGGTCTACAGAGCTAGTTCCAGGACAGGCTCCAAAGCCACAGAGAAACCCTGTCTCGAAAAAAAAAAAAAAAAAAAAAAAAAAAAAAAAAAAAAAAAAAAAAAAAAAAAAAAAAAAAAAACCACAAAGATTTCATTTGGCCTCATTGCCTCCATTTTTCAGGTGTTGAATATTTTGTGATAAAAAAGAGTAACGTCACTAAAAATAAGTTTCTGTTTTTCCCAACTTATGGGTGCTATTTACTATTTTTGAGAGACTCTATTTTGTTTTTACCAGTTAAGATATTTTTCTTTGAAAGTATAAACCTCAGATCTGGACTTTTTTCTTATATTTTCTTATTACTATTCTAATCATAAATTTATATTCTGTACTATTCAGGCTTCCTACCAGAAACAGATGACACACAGAAACTGTGTAATTGAGGAAGTTAAGCAAAGACATTCCCTTTAAGAAAAAACATACACTACATTACTATGAATTATAACATTGTTCAACAGACCCTGGAAATTCGTTCTGCTTCTCCCAGTGAGGTTTTGTACCTTTTGATCAACATCTCCCAGTTTTCTCCCTTTTTGCTCCTCTATCCTCTGTAAACCACCATTGTACCAGATGATCCAGTGAGTTTAGCATTTTATTTTATTTTTTCCCTTTTTTCTTTTTCTTTTTGTATTTATTTCTTTATTTTTTAATTTATTTCTTTATTAAAGATTTCTGTCTCTTCCCCGCCACCGCCTCCCATTTCCCTCCCCCTCCCCCAATCAAATTCCCCTCCCTCATCAGCCCAAAGAGCAATCAGAGTTCCCTGCCCTGTGGGAAGTCCAAGGAACCCCCACCTCCATCCAGGTCTAGTAAGTTGAGCATCCAAACTGCCTAGGCTCCCACAAAGCCAGTACGTGCAGTAGGATCAGAAACCCATTGCCATTTTTTAAAATTGATTTTTATTGAGCTCTACATTTTTCTCTGCTCCCATCATTGCCTTTCCCCTCCTATTCAACCCTCCCCCAAGGTCCCCATGCTCCCAATTTACTCAGGAGATCTTGTCTTCTTCTACTGAGTTTGGCATTTTAAATTCTCTGTGTTAGGGATGTTCCTCCCTTTGTTCCCTCTTTCTTCTTCTCGGCTCACTTCCTTCATGCTATCAATTAAATTATGTTAACTTACCCAAGGATGACCACAACCTGTGCTGATTGATTGTACATGGTGTACAGAGATAGACTTTGTTCTTGGCAAATGTAAGATATATTTGGGCTGAACCACAACCATAATTATTCCACATAGAGCAGTATGCCATGTATATCATAGTAAGCACCATTGGGAAAACTATAGCTGAAGTCTTCTATGTGTTTAGACATTGGCAAGATGAGCTTTGAAGGCAAGGGAAATCCTCAGCAAAGGAAGCCTTAGCAAATGACTAGGAAGGGAGGTAATATATTTTACTGCCACACCAACTCCAGTGTCATCTGTGTGACATGACATATGTCATTATGTAGGATGGGAGCTATGTGTCTTATGGGACTAGGATCCCTGGAGGTCAATGACAGACAGCCTGATATTGGCCACTTTTGGGGCATAGACAGGTTTCTCGATTATCTGGCTATGTGGGATATGGGCTTTGCACAATATTTTTATAATAATGATATTCTATATAGCTACAAGACAAGGATTATTCTCTTCAGGAACAGCTCTGGGATAGGGAAGTACAGTATGGGAATGTATAAGACTACAGCAGAACCCTTGTCATACACAGGGTGTATGATGAACAAGGGAATAGATGGGTTAATGTTGATGGACAAAGACTGTTATAGTATACTTTGAACTTTATGGATAGGCTTGCTAGATCCCAACCCCCATGGTGTCTGCTGCATAAGAAGGTACTAAAAAGTATATTTCAACAGGTGCAGAGAACTGATTAGGCATATTTGGTCACTAGATGAGGTAAAGAAAGGGATAGAAAGAGGAAAGGCCATGATAGTGATAATGAGACAGAAACTTTCTATTCATAAGATGAAACCGTTTGTCTGAGGTTTACATTCCCAAGGACAATATTTTTTCTTCTAAGGATGATTTATGTCTAGCACCTGTTCCTGATAATATACTTTTCTTAAATACCACTGATGTGACTAAAAGAAGCTTTCATACTGTGCCAACCAATGATACATGACCTTCTGATTTGTTCTTTGTTTGGATACTATATAATGAAAACATGAATTCAGTAAAATCGCAGCAGATTCCAACCACTCTCTTGTGTGTTGTGTCTGTCTGTCATTTGCCGAACTTGTGCCTTCCTGTTACCAAGACCCTGCTTCTCCCATGGTCTGAGTGGCTCCCCTGAGCCGGTCCGTGGCATTTTACTCCTTCTGGGCTCCTGAGGAGTGTGTTATGGAATGAGGTAGGCTGGATTTTGACATTACTGATGTCAGGTTTGAGGAATCTATGATGTAATGGGATTAGTCTAGACCAGTGATTCTCAACCTTCCTAGTGCTGCAACCTTTAGTACAGTTAGTTCCTCATGTTGTGGTGACCCCAACCAGAAAATGATTTTTGTCACTTCATAATTGTAATTTTGTTACAGTTATTAATCATAATATAAATATCTGATATGAAGGATATCTGATATACAATTCCTGTGGAAGGGTCACTTGATCCCAAAGGGGTCATGATTCACAGGTTGAGAACTACTGATCTATAAGCTCTTATGTTCTGGGGTGTTTCTTGAAGGCCTTGGCACTGGCCTATTATGACTTTCCAGATGAATGTCTTCCAGTATCAAATGACCTATAATGTTTCTGGATGCTTCTCATAAGCTTCGGGTCTTTCAGAATTATGTTCAGAATGACAAGTTAATACCTGTGGAAGTCTTTGTATAAATTTAATAGAGCATAGACCATAATAATTATATGAAAACCACACTTGAAGTAAAGCCATTTTCGGTAAAACTCACACTTTCCACTTCTCTCTGAAAATATTATTTCTAAGTCCTATGAATTTAAAGGGATGAGAGAGATTCATGTAGTTATGGCTGAAAGATAATGATACAATAATTATGGCTAGAAAATAATGAACCAGATCTTCATTTTTTAATTCTTCTCTCATACAACACAACTTAAGTACAGTTTTCCCATCTTCCACTTTTTCCAGGTCTCACCCATTCACCTCCACTATCCCACATCTCCACTTCTTTGTTTCCCCTCCAGAAAAGATATCCCAGGAATATCAACTGATCCCAACATAACAAGATACAATAAGACAACACAAATCCTCATATAAAGGCTGGACAGGGCAACTAAGGTAAATTAGTTGGGAAATCAGGAGAATTGAAAGATGTAAACAATTATTTCGAGAAGTTTGGCTCTGAGTAAAACAAAAGGAGACGGAGGAACCAGCAAATGGCATTATTTTGTTACTCTTTACTTCATTTTTCTTCGTGTACACATTGCACTGTTGCAGTCTATGTGACTCAACCAATCTCTCACAAGGCCAGTAACTGATTTGGTCTCTGCACAAATAAAGGGTACTTGATCACTTTTATTCAGCTGACTGTACCATTCTTCAAGTCAGAAAGATGTTCCTGGGAGAACTCCTACTGAGTGACATACAAAAGACTGTAGAATAATGCTTTGCTGCCTCCTAGGAGGCCTGAATTGGGGGAGTTACAGAGAAGGCATCTTTTCTCTTATTTAAAAGTCATACAGTGAATGAGAGAAAATTTTGACCTCTGTGCTCTTGGTAAATATAAACGGTAATAAAAATATTTGCATGTATCAGAAGCCAAAGAAAAGTTTTGTATACTCCATGTTATCTTCAAAGCAATGTTATGGGTATATAATAATATTGCTATGTAACACCCCAGATTTATATGTATATGGAAGGGGATCAAATGCCATTTAAGTCACTGTTACCCACAGGCTGTTTCTGTTAAAGGGCTGTTTCTTTAGGCTATCTCATGACTTGTAGAAAATAATTTTGCTTTGCCAAGGGCAACAGTGGCTAAAACTTTCTTCACTCCCACCAGTGGGTTAAAAACACTCTCTTTCATCCTGGCACTGGTAGCACATGTTAACCTCAGCTCTCAGGAGGCAGGGCAGGCAGATCTTTGATTTTGAGGCTAGCTAGGTCTACAGAGCGAGTTCCAGGACAGTCAGGACTACACTGAGGAACCCTGTTTTGAAAAACAAACAAACCAACAAGCAAACTCCTAAAACATAAAACAAACATCCTCTTTCTCCAGGTTGCTGTCAAGTAAATGTCAAGTAAACCTGCTAATGAGTCTTGAATGTGAGCAGCATATTGGCATTGGTAAGACAAATTGTGAAAGTCAGAATTTCCTTTCTGTTTTCCTCAGAGACATTTGCATGGAGGCAAGTCAGCATTGTTTTTTTTTCTTTATAGAAATTCTAATATTTAACATATTTCTTTCTTTTGGTTTGAAATCACAAAGGATGAATTATATACCACACACCTCTTGGCAGATGGGAGTTTCCACACAGACTCAAAATAAAATCCTATACCAATATATGGCTGGGATGATGATGCAATTTCCACGGATGAAGAGAGCTGTGAATAAAAGTGCACTATTTATGACATAGACACACACACACACACACACACAAAACAAAACTGTATATTTAGATACCAGATAGCTTTCCAAGGAGACAGCTTTCTTTTGCCTTTGAGATCCATCAATCATTGCCATACAGCGGGCATTTCTGGTGTCAGGAGATAGAGGAGAACAAGTGAAATATTTCAAAGAATACTCCTTTGTGAAATAAAATGGAAGACTGAGAGGCACACCTTAGGGGGAAACAATCATTTTTCTCTGCCAGATTTTAATATGTGATATATGCTTGTATATATGTATCGCATAATAATGCGAATGTGTGCTGACCCAACCTTGGTAGAGACATCAGCTGACTTACTAGTGAATGTCGATATGCTCAGTATCATACATAATTCTGATGTTATTTCAAGGAGAAGGATTGACAATGACTCAGTAAAGGGCAATATCTCAGTACCTGCAATGGGCAACACAACAGGGGAACATCCATTCATGTGGGATGCCCAATGTGCCCTTCTCAGTCACCTGCATCATTAAAGATAAAAGTGATATGATGTTATTTTAGAAAAGAAGCCTTGCAGTCTCAGCCCTGAGGTACAGGTAAGTCAGACTAAGTGTTTAAACAGAGGCTTTGTTCTGAAAGTCAAGAAAGTCTAGAAAGGCCTGAAAAATTACAGCCATTGTTTCTAACAGCAACTAGAGTGTTGATCAGATTAAGCAAGATCAGCAGGCTGCATTTGAGCTGGTCCCTAGACTTGTTGGGAATGTGTCTGCCTTTGTGTATGCCACACTAGCCCCTGACTATCAGCTGCTGTCAATCTGATGGATAGCTGGAGTTCAAGTCTTAGGTAGGAAGGCAGCTTAGGGTAGAAAGGGATGATATCTGGGGTTCTCAGAGGTTTGGAGAGCCATAAAATAAATTGGACATATTTTTTCCTAGAGTTAGTTTTACTAGAATGACAATTGTCTTTCTTGATTAAAAAGAACAACATGTATATTGTGAATTAGAAGAAAAGATTTGCATGAGCCTCAAAGAAATAATTTCTGTCTACTTATAGTAGATAGATTCTGGCTGCCTTTGTCACTTCCCTCAGTGAATGTGTGAAATGCTATTCTACTTTCATGGGCTTGAAATAGACATTTTCCCCTTCAGTTCTGGGGGTTGGATCCAAAGCTTTACGATTGCATTGTATGTTCTGAACAATTAGATAAACTCTTTCATGAACTTGGGTGGGTTTAAGGACTTCTTACTAATTAAACCAGAGACATTCAACTGAACACTGAGGTTGAAAATTATCAGTCCACAGACAGAATCTGAAACATTGGCCAAATTTAATCAATATAAGTATTTAGGTTTGGCTCACATATTAATTTTAAGACTAGTTACTAGTATTTATAAAATGAAGTTTGTCTTAGTACTCTAGCTTCTCTCTGTTGAGGAGGGTGATATTTGACAACACTAATCCTGGTTTC
>NW_004949099.1:21832281-21848460 GCF_000317375.1 Microtus ochrogaster | reverse complement strand
GCCAGCTAAAATCCACTTAAAACCTGAGAAAGTTTGAAAAGGAATACTAGACACTAAAAAACAAAGTTTAGCCACATTTTTTTCCCTGAATGGGCTTGGCTTGCTGGTGGCATGCTGTGGCTCCTTTAAGAGAGGTTTTCCTGATTCAGTGGTAGCAGAAAAAAAAAAAAATCCACGGCTTTCTGGGCCATGCTGCCAGCGCAAACTCTGACTCTTTCTAGAGGTCCAGCTATGGAACATTTAAATGGAGTTTGTGAACAGAGTGCTACAACTTTTTTAATGACAACATAGACTGGCTGTGTGCCTAAAAATGGGGCTGTGAGCATGGCTCTCAGAGACAGCAAACAGCTCTGCCATGCTGGGCTGGGCAGGCCAATCTGGCAGTGCCATATTTCCCCTAGCAACAGCGCTGCTTAAGAAGCACTTAGCATTTAAGAAGCACTCATGGACAGTAAAAAATTATAGATAAAGAATAGGACAGATTCAGTTATAAAAGACCTCTAAATGAGAAATGTATCAGACTTGGGAGAGAAAAGAAAAAGAGTATAGAGAGTTATAAGAAGACATAAATGGTCCTTAAAAAATAAAATGTCTTTAAAGAGACAGAGTACAGATAGTCAAAGATTAAAGGAGCAAAGATAATATAAATAGATATTAAAAAGCAATAGAGTTAAAATAAGCTACATAAAGATGGACTTTACAATGAGTCTGGATTATGTATATTATTGTGTTTTCTTTGAATTTTTTGACTGAAGGAGCTAAGTAACCAACATATATACTTTATATATGTTGTCTTCAAAATATGGATCTAGGGATATGTTGTTTTGGAAAAGAAGTTGCTCTTCTTTGTTTCCACAGAAGATGAGAACCTGTGTATTCATTCCAGGGTAATGTGGCTTGATGCACGAAGGCCCCGTGAAAGATCACTGTGAACACCCCTAAAAGCTACTTTGCCAAACATAAGGCAGGAAGCAGTATGGAGGGAACTATGTCCATTTTCCAAAATATTGTTTATAAATGTTTGTTTACATTTAAGTGGGGATATGCTATAGAGATTTTCATTGGTATGGATCTTGATTTATTGCTACAAATTTAAGATCAATTTTGTTCTATGTATATTTCTGTTCTTGATTAAGGTATTGTGTTTGTGCCACTCATTAAATAATGTAATACATAATTAAGAAATAGAGGTTATCATATCAGACAGAGTCTGATCTCCAAAATATACAAAGAACTCAAGAAATTAGTCATCAAAAGAATTCTCAAAGGAGGAATCTAAAATTGCTGAAAGACACTTAAGGAAATGTTCAACATCTTTAGTCATCAGAGAAGTCAAATCAAAACAACTCTGGGATTTCATCTTACACCTGTAAGAATGGCCAAGATCAAAACCACTGATGACAACTTATGCTGGAGGAGTTGTGGAGAAAAGGGAACACTTCTGCATTTCTGGTAGGAATGCAAGCTGGTACAACCCCTTTGGATGTCAGTGTGGTGATTTCTCAGAAAATTAGGAAACAACCTTCCTCAAGACTCAGCAATATCACTTTTGGGTATATAGCCAAAGGATGCTCAATTGTGCCACAAGGACATGTGCTCAACTATGTTCATAGCAGGATTGTTTGTCATAGTTAGAACCTGGAAACAGCCTAAATGCCCCTTGACTAAAGAATGGATAAGGAAAATATGGTACATTTACACAATGGAGTACTACACAGCAGAAAAAAAATAATGACATCTTGAATTTTGCAGGAAAATGAGTGGAGCTAGAAAACATTTTGAGTGAGGTAACCCAGATACAGAAAGACAATTATCACATGTACTCACTCATAGGAGGAGAGCCAGGTTGCTTGCATCTCTGAGCTGCCTGACTAGCTGAGCTCCAAAATAATCACACAGAAAGTGTATTAATTAAATCACTGCTTGGCCCATTAGTTGTAGTTTCTTATTGGCTAAGTCTTATATTCATTTAACCCATTTCTATTAATCTATGTATTGCTACAGCACTCACTCATAAGTGGTTTTTAAACATAAAGCAAAGAAAACCAGCCTACAAATCACAACCCCAAAGAACGTAGACAATGATGACACTAAGAGAGACTTACGTAGATCTAATCTACATGGGAAGTAGACAAAGACAAGATCTCCCGAGTAAATTGGGAGCATGGGGACCTTGGAGGAGGGGAGAGGCAGGAAGGGGAGCAGAGAAAAGTGTAGAGCTCAATAAAAATTAATTAAAAAAGAACAAAAAAGAAATATAGGTTAATAGAGTGTCATCTATAATAGTCAAGCTTGTAGTCATATTATTTAGATTTTCTAGATGTACAGAGATATATTTCAGATGTATAGGCATTCTTCAAACCTTTCAAAGATTACAGAATATGGCATTTAAAATGTTTTTAAAACTTAGGACTTTTAATGACAGTAAGACATATCTGCTCCTGGCAGCACCAATTACTTCAAGAGGAAGATGGGCACCAAAGACACTCCTTATGGAATTGGTTAGAAATTTAGGCAAGAAATTGCTCTTGCCTGGACTGCTTGATGAACTGGACATGCTGAACCCAAAGAAAGGTGAGATAATCCTTCGGGGTTCCTGCTTCATGAAAAAGTCTGTGAGACATCTTGCAGGATACAGAAGAAAGCGACTAACAAATTGCCAATATATGTGGAACTGTCTTTAAATTTTCATGCTTCGTGGAAAAGTCTGCCAGACACTATGGGCCTGCAGACTGAAGATGGATGTGCCAATGATACATAAGAACTTTGGATGACTGTACAGGCAGCAAGTTGTCTCTGTCAATTCTAGAGTTTTGGAAGTTGCTTACAATGTACTTCCTGTTTACTTAAGTAATATTATATCCTTCTGGAGTCTTGATGGAGTTGAAGAATTTGTAGTTATAGTTTTTTTTAGGTATGATAAAAGATAAAGTATATATAAATATTGTAACTCTAATTCTTGCTTGATAACTGTTTTGTTATATGTAATTTTACTATGTTAAAGTTAAAGCCTTCCTTTTTATTTAAACAGAAAAGTAGAGGTGATGTGGGATTCCCCTCTGTATGCTGTGATTACCACTGGTGAATAAAGAAACTGCCTTAGCCTTTTGATAGGGCAGAACTTAGATAGGTGGGGAAAACTAAACTGACTGCTGGGAGAGAATAGGAGAAGCCTTGTAGTCCCATTGGATACAGATGCTGGAACTTCACCCAGTAAGCCACAACCTTGTGGCAATGCACAGATTAATAGAAATGGGTTAAATTAATATGTAAGAGTTAGCAAATAAGAAGCTAGAGCTATTTAAATAATATAGTTTCTGTGTGATTATTTTGGGTCTGACCTGCTGGGTAGCCAGAAAACAAGTGGCCCTCCTTACAGCAATGCATTACCAAGTCTTTTGTGGCCTTGTCTTTACAGGATCCATCCCACTTCATGTTGGGGTGTTTCCCTAGTGACATGGCTTCATAGCAGTATAAACAGTAATCTAGGTTCCATTGTGTTCTAAGGTCTAGCATTAATTAAGTAGTGATTATACTTGTCTAGAGATAGGGTGTACGGATATGACTATATGAAAACAGCCTAGTAGCAGGTGATTGTAGTTTTTATATGAGGAACCTAAAAAAGCTTTCCAGATCTACACTTAAACAGTTCTTCTACTAGATGAAGATGAATAACTAGCTTTTTTGGAACTAACTTAATGTGATGGAGGAGGTGGAACTGAGGACAGAATTTTAGTTAATAAAGTAAAGTGCTCACAAATCCTAAGTTCAAACCCAAGAACCCATGTAAAAGAAGCTCGGCATGGTACTGTACAATTGAACTCCTAGCACTGGGGAGGTGGAGTCCAGTGACTCCCTAGCCGGCCAATATAGTCTACTCCTTAAGTTCCAAGCAAGATATTGGAAAAGAAATACTAAAAAGAAAAGAGGGTTGCTCTCAGGAAAAGACATTCAAGGTTGTTCTATGACCTCCATACACATGCCCACACATATCACGTGTACAAGCACACCTGCACACACAGGTACACTTTCACGGTCACACAAATATACACACACACATCCACACACATCCACACAGACACACACAAAGAAAATGAAGTCGGGTTAAAAGAGACTAACAACATGGTTAATATGGGGAGGAAAGCAGAGAACCTATTTATTTGTTAGTGGGTAACAATTTGGGTGCTTGCCTACAGTTTTACCTGCATTTACTGTATCTTCTCAGACATGGTGGATAATGCAGGGATGCTCTGCCTCCTCCTGTATTTGCAGTGTTATGTCGTTTGCTGTGATTATCTCATAAGGTCACTGAGAAGCTCAGTGTAATGATTTAAAGGAAGCAGCCCAAAAGATCATCAAATATCACCAACTAAAGACACCCTGTTCTTATGAATTTTTAGTGTCGACTCTGCCTAGTTAACTCTCTGTGTACTATGATCTGACTAACTCCTGATACAGCTAAGTCTCTGATGTTTGTATTTCCTAGTAGTTATATAGTTTTTCTGTCTTTAAAGACCAAATGTGGGAAATTAAATCACTAAAATGTATCTTTCTGGCCAAGTTGGGTTTTAGAATAATCAAAGAATTTCTATCTTTCCCTTATTCAATGAATGCCAAGATTGTCTACCACTAGCACTAAGTATGGAGTAATAAAGTTACACAAGAATATGTTTGATTTTTATAGGCTTGGAGGTCACTGGGACCAGATTTGTATTCATGATTTGCTAGCTCCGTTTTTCTTCAATGCTCTATAGATCTGCGAGGGCCTTTTCCCCTTCAGGCAGTCAGAAGTGTGAATTTGTTTTATATTGATCTGCTTATGGTGGCTGGTGTAAAGGCATCCTTTAGCAGACACAAGACTGGTCACATCTCATTTTGCCATTTTATAAAAATCAAAGTGCTTTGAGGTGGTGAGAAAACATCAGTGTTTGTCCTTGAACGATTCTGAACAAGTCATTTGATATTTTCTGGCTTAGCTCTTAAATCTTGTGTGGTATAGATTATGAAAAAAAAAAGAGACATTAGGGATTCTATCATCAATCTCATTCTTCAGAGGTTTCAAAGGAAACTCTGAAAGGAACTAGATTTTCTGCAGCCATGAGGCTTCTAGAATTTGCATTCATAGACATGGGTTGAGCAATAACCCTTTCAACAAGAAATCAGAACATCACTTTTTGTGTGTGTTTCTAATAGTATCTCAGGGCCAGACCCATTCAATCTAGTCTAGATTTTGAAATGAAAAGTTTGGGTAATCTACATCTATATAATCATATAAGATCTTTTTTTTTACTTTTGTGATTATTTCTTTGGCGATAATAGAAATATTTTTGAAACTTGTGTTTTAGATATTGCACAGGATTAGCATTTTTTTCTTTGCTTCTTTTTTTTTGAATTTTCTAACGTCATGAAAAATGAAGACAGGTCCAAAAATATGTAGTATTAAATTATATTTTAATGTTTGTATTTAAAACAACATTGATAGAAGAATGGTACTGAGAAGATAGATTCATAAGACTAGAAGTCATCCCATTAGATGGGTAATGATTTTATCACTTTCATACTGTATCACAGGCAACATAAAATGATACCAGACACTTTCCAATTAGGTCAATACTTCATTCAGTGTACCATATTTTTAATGACATAATTATTAGCTGGGCATAAGGCCCTGTGTTTCTTGAAGGAAGGTCCATAGAATTCTGGTCCCGTGAATGTGTCCTCACAGTAGGGTTCAGTGATTGAGATGATTGACCTTGATTGTCAACTCAAAAGGATTTAGAGTCACCATGGAAACAAACTTCTGGGCATGTTTGTGAGAGAGTTTCAAGATTAGGTTCATTGAGGCAGACAGAGTCACCCTAAATATGAACCCCACCATTCTACAATCTTGGGTCCTTGATTTAATAAGAAGGAAAAACCAAGCAGAGCACTTTTCATTCCTCTACCTTTTGAGTATGGCTGCAACGGAGCACAATTTAATATCTTTTCCATCATTGTGTGCTATGCCCTGGACCTGGGAGCAGGAAGAAACCCTTACAGCAACTGTATGATCAGGTTTGTTGTCACTACTACAGTGAGAAAGTGAGTGTCATGGTTTGGACTCATCTTATATCTAGGTTTCTATTTGAAGCTAGTTCTCTATTCGCCCTGTGATAGTTGGTGCCTGCAAGTAAAGAGATTGTGCAAGTAAAGAAGAATAGTGCCATTCTTTGTGGCTAGAGACAATGTGTTATTAGCAGACTCTTGACAGTGACTGGGAATGCAGGCTGACTCCATTCACCATAATAATGACATCCTCCACTGTCTAAACTGTGATACCTCAGGAAAATACTGTTTTTTTTAAAGATTTCTTTTTCTTTTTTGCATGCATGTGTCTGTGTGAGTATATGGCATATGTGTTTTGATGTCCTTGGATTCAATAAGAGGGTGACAGATAACTTGAAGCTGGAGGTACAGGGGAGTTTGAGATGCTTACTATGGGTGCTGGGAACTGAATTTGAACCCTCTATGAGAGCAGAAAGTGACCTTAATTTCTGAGCCATCTCTCCATCCCCAATCCACTTTTTAAAAGATCAGAATTGTATTTATATTTAAAAGATAACATTGTTCGGCGAGCTGAGACATATAGCCACCCTACATTCACTGAGCTTACTTATCTTGAAGACCTGATTTACATACCAACCTTTCAGTAATGTCTTTTCTATTTTCACTAATTGGAAGTGATTTTTCTACCATGCTCTTTTGTTATGGATATTTTTTCAGTACTTGGATTTGAACCCAGGACCTTGCATGTGCTAGGTAAGCCCTCTACCTATAGTCTATATCCATGGTTACTTTGTCTTTTCTGAGATTTTTTTCTTATACAAGCCACATTTATTCTGTCTAGAGAACTTTTTCCTTTTGGTGCTTATGTATTCTTGAAGTCATTGAATTCATCTCCTTCAGAAAAAAAAAAAAAAAAAACCAGAAGAAAACAGGGCCATGACTGTTCTTGTTCCTGGCACAGTCAATCTCAGATGGAACACTCCTGGTGGTTTCAGGATGGAGAGGGGCATGGGTGACATAGTGTAGAAGGCAAAATGCAAATGCTCAGCACTTTCTGTGCTTCAGAGCAGAACCCTGATTCTGGGTGAGGTGGCCTTTTGGATGAGAATTGTGTCAATAGTGGAGAGCTATGGACCAGGACAAACACCCAAGCATCCCCGAGAGAGCATTAAATAATTGACCATTGTTAGTTGGCCTGTACAATACAATGGGTCAAGTAGCTGCAGATGGCAAGTACCAGGGGAGGTATTTCTGACTTGTCTCTTTACTGTGTCTACTTAGCCCGTGGGGAGAAGAAGATGGATAATGGAATGAGGAAGTGACTGAGTATTGTAGCCTTCATTTGGGGGAGAGCAAGTCAGGAATTTGTTAGCTTTTGAAGATGTTTTCTTATTTAAAAAGTATGAGCTTTAGCTGGGCGGTGGTGGCGCACGCCTTTAATCCCAGCACCCGGGAGGCAGAGGCAGGTGGATCTCTGTGAGTTTGAGACCAGCCTGGTGTACAAGAGCTAGTTCCAGGACAGGCTCCAAAACCACAGAGAAACCCTGTCTCAAAAGACCCACATTGGAGCACCTGACTGAAATCTCAAGGTCCAAATCAGGAGCAGAAGGAGAGAGAGCACGAGCAAGGAACTCAGGACCGCGAGGGGTGCACCCACACACTGAGACAATGGGGGTGTTCTATCGGGACCTCACCAAGGCCAGCTGGCCCTGGTCTGAAAAATCATGGGATAAAACCGGACTTGTTGAACATAGCGGACAATGAGGACTACTGAGAACTCAAGAACAATGGCAATGGGTTTTTGATCCTAAGCACGTACTGGCTTTGTGGGAGTCTAGGCAGTTTGAATGCTCACCTTACTAGACCTGGATGGAGGTGGGTGGTCCTTGGACTTCCCACAGGTCAGGGAACCCTGATTGCTCTTTGGGCAGATGAGGGAGGGGGAGGGAAATGGGAGGCGGTGGCGGGGAGGAGGCAGAAATCTTTAATAAATAATAAAAAATAAATAAAAAAAACCCAAAAAAATTATGAGCTCAAACATGGTCATGAAGTGGGAACAATTAAAATGTAACATGACTGTGAAATAGGCTTTGCAATTGATGTCTTCTTGTACGTAAATAATGACTCCAAGCAAGGGCCTTTACATCAACACTATTGCCAATGAATGTGTTGTAGACTTACTCTGCCAAGCTTCCAGTCCTGGCAGAATTGCTTTCATTTTAGATTCTAGTACATGCAGGTTAATTTCAGTAAAATATGTGTTTCTGTTCAAATGACAAAGGCTTTTATTCTATTTGTGACTGTCTTAAAGGTTGTATCAAGTAGGTGCTTTTCTGTCAATACCATAATACCTGATGATAGTTAATTAATTCAGTTTGGACATGAAAAGAAGCCAATGAAGAACGCTTTGGTACAAATGCAGAAAGCTACAGTGAAGTTCATAAAGTGCATTCAGTCTCTGCCTTACAGATACACACTCAATTTCATGCACATATGTGTGCCTCTGTGTCGGTGTGTACATGCATGTTTGTGAGTATGTGTGTGTGTTTGAGAAGGTATAACTAATTTCATATTACAAAATTACTATCATGCTCAGAGCATTAAAGTGCATATTATGTGTGTCAGATAGGGAAATTTTAGAGAAGATACTATATAGGTGGGTTTAGAGGTTATGTATTAGTTTCTTCATTTAACAAATGTTGGTATACCCACTATGGTTAGGTTGGTGCTGGAGATGTAGGGTGAACAATATCATATGTTGTAACTAGATTCATGGAGCTCATGGTTTATGGATCTGAGATAATCTCAAATGGAAGGAATAACACATCAATGTATGATGACATCTTAGAGAATGTCTTGAAAGGGAAGTGCTATCCTCAGACTGCACAGTGGTGCGGGAAAGACTTTACAGCTGAAATTGAAGGACCACAGGGGGAAATGGGAGTTCTTCACAGACAACAGGTTCAAACTAGCATGCAATCAGATGAATGGAAAATGTAATTTTGTTTGTGAAGGTCAGGAAAAGTTTGTAAGTGGTAACTGAGTTTGGCGCTTTTAGAATCTCTGGTCTTTCAGTTAACGATTAAACGGTCATTCTTCCTTTGTTGAATTTTACATCCTGTGATTTGCTTAATTATTCATAAGTCTTGGAGTTCCAGGAATGTTTACATCCATGTGATAGAAGGGGGTTGTGGAATAAACAAAAAACAACATGAGGTCACATTGAAGAGAGCAGGACAAACTCCCAAACAATTGCTTGCCACAGGGAAAGTACCAGTTTTAGAAAAAACTTTGTTACCAAAGAAAGCAGACTTAAGTTTACCTCCCATGAGAATTCCATATTCAGCATCTTGAAATCCTAGTTCCTATGTGCTTCTCCACTTTAAACAAAAATAAGGAATTTCTGAAGACACAAGGGAGATTATACATAATCTATAGTTTACATTATTCGTACCGGTGCCCACATCATGTCCATAGATGCTAAGATGTATGTGTGTCCTTGGCACATGTACCTGTCTGAGATCCAGTGGTTCACTGGGAGCGACTTACAGGCAGAGCACATGAGCTATTTTTCCCATTTATTCATCACTCATCCACTCACTCTGGTCATTTGAATACCTTTGACAGTTTTCTTTTTCTTGTTGGGGTTTTCTATTCCTATACTGATGAGTATTATAAAGTTTGAGCTTTCTGATGCAAGTGAATCTGGTTAGGAATACCAATTGATTTTTTCCCCTCACTTTCCCCCCAATGAAAGGAACGGGGAGCCCTGAAGGCAGATGTGCATTCCTGTGCATCAGGTTCCATCCTAGGTTCTGGGAACACAACAGTGAGAGAGAAATGCACAAAGTCTGTGTTCTTACTAGACACACTTTACCTGAAGAAATAGGAAGTAAAAAAAATAATTAAAGGAAATTTTACTGGCTTTGATAAATATTATAGGAAAATAAAGAAAGGAGAGAAGAGGGAGTAACAATGAAGAGATGGTATTGGTAGATAACCCAGCAAGGCCCTTGCAGAGAAGGTGTTATTTGTATAAAGACTGGGGAGGAGTAAAAAATAAATATTGTTCATTAAACAGTTATAAGATGAATAAATACCATCTCAGTGTGAGGTGTGCCTCGAGGGGAAAGGATTTCAGAGTATTATCTTTGCTCATTTGTAAGGTCCTGAGTCAATGTTATGAAACTTTGTAAATCAAATTGGTAGTCCCTGAGTCTGGGAAATAGCATAACTAGGTAGGGAAGGGAACAGTCTGGTATGGGCTTAACGAAGGGAGTGATACCAGTGGATGTCAGCTCTTCAAGGAGCTTATCCCCCACCACTGAGTCCAGGGGCTACTGAGTCAGTAGCTAAACTGTATCTCACCGACAGGTCCAAGCCATCACTTTTCTCCCGTTATGTTCCATCTGGTGGGGGAGATTTGTATTTTACCTTCTTAAAATTATATAGTCACATGCATTTTTCCAATTCAAACTATCCATCATTAATTTTGCTTTAGAAACCTATTCAGGCCGTTAGCAAAAATAAATTATCAGTAATTGCTAATAACAGCTGATTTGTCTGGGATTATCACTGAAGTATAAAATGCAATTTAGAACCTCATTATGATTATTATTCCATTTTGTTCACTCAATACGGTGACCTTCTAATTTAGAATTTTAAGGTGCTTATTAGATAAATGTTAAAATGGCACTGATATAATAGTGGTTGTCTTCTTTTATTTTTTTTTAGCAGTTGCTTGTATGGTGCTTTGTCTTCCTGGATTTGGGTGTTGTATTGGGGAAGAAATCTTTATTTCTGTACCTTTCTCTGAAGCCAGGCCTTAAAGAAACCTGTAAAACAAAAGAATATAGTTATTCCCACTATTGTACGTCGAAGACTAATACATTCTTTATTATTTGTTTGTTTGTTTGAGACAGGGTCTTACTATGTAGCCCTACCTAGCCTAGAACTCACTAGGTAGACCAGCTTAGCTTCACAGAGATCTGCCTACATTAACCTTCCAAATCTGGATTAAAGGCATTGGCTACCACATGTAGGTAAAAATATAGATTTTCACAAAATATTCATGTTAACAGGTAATTATCTAATAATGCTATTTTAACATGAACTGATATATTTTATTTTCTCTTAATTTTAATTAAAAACCTGTGTGTATGTATGTGTGTGTGTAGGCATGTGTGTGTGTGTGTGTAGGTATGTGTGTGTGTAGGCATGTGTGTGTGTGTGTGTGTGTGTGTGTAGGTATGTATATATGAGTATAGGTGTCAGGATCTGACTTAAGCTGCTTGATGTGGGTTCTGAGAATTGAGCTCAGGTCCTTTGAAGAGCTATATGTTGTCTTAACTACTGAGACATTTTTCCAGATCACACATTATAATTTTAATTTTTAATACTATAAACAAAGAGAACACTAAAGATGCTTTAGAGGCCCACAATCATTTTGAACAATTCTAAACTGGAAAAGTTGAGACTTTAGATCAGAGGTCAAGTGTATGGACTCTGGGTCGGACTGCCTGCCTCTGACTGAGCACTGGGGACTAGACTAATGTGTACCCAGGCAGTGCCAGCCGTGTCCCCCATAAGATTGCTGGGTATTGTCTTTTGTGATATGTGACTGAAGGGAAGGATGAGTAAAAGATCATGCGGCTTAGTGAGCCCTTGGCAAGGGTTCTGCGTTAAGGTTTGTCAAGCCCCACATCTGTGAGATCAGGAAGTTGGAGCCATCAAAGTGCCTTCCTTGAGGTCACATGTGACATCAGCATCCGAAGTTGTCTTCTGATTCTCACTACCTCAAGGGATTGACTTTTCTGCAATTTTATGAATCATCAAATTTGCTCGTAGCAATAGACTCATCCTCTGATAACTGAGAAAAAGAAGAACATTTTTCCATTGGATGTTTCTGGAAGCTTTAAAAATGATCATGTGAGTCTAGTCCATGAAGATCGTGTCACATAAACAGTTCTCTAACTATTTTCAGTGTGGTTATAAAAGAAGCAGAGCAGGTGATTTTGTCCCCGTTTAATTGATGAGGAATTCTGGGGCTCAGAGAAGGTTTAATAGTTTGCCTAACATTTCATGACAAGGCAGGAATTAGGCACCAGGCCTTATAACGCCCTCATGTTACACCCCACAGCTGTTCACTACTGTAAATAATTATATAATCTAACCTCTTAGTTTCACAGAGGAAAATGAGATCCAGAGAGCCAAGGTGACTTTTCACATAGTACTGTGAAGGAGTGCAAACACTAAGGGTGGCTTTAAGGCTCTTTTGTTTCTTTGTCTACTCATTTAATGGTATTTCTGTTTTTTTTCTTCAACTATGAGTTTTTTAAACACTACAGGGTTGTTACTTTAGTGTTTAAATATTATAGAATGATAAAGGGTATTTTGTCTAATCACCTAGCTTGTTTCATGGCCCTTGTTCCTGTGTCCTCCACGTTTAAAACTGTGCTGTGGCTCTTGTTGGAGGCAATTGGTATTAACTTGCACCAGGGTACACACTCATTACTTTTTAGGGCTGAACTTCAGACATTTGTAGGTTTCAATTTTAAACATGTTCTGTATTAGACTGCATGGTTTTGTTTGTTCGTGGGGATGTGAGAGGAGAAGAATGGTTTCTATTAACTTCAGATCATTAGAATACTGTCTCATTTGTAGGAGGTATATATATATATATATATATATATATATATATATATATATATATATATATATATATATATATATATATAGCTTGTTATCTAAGCAATGATGATTTTCCTGCCCCTTTTGGGTTTTGGTTGCAAACAGCTGTGTGTCTCATATTTGGACTACTTTTGGTTAAAAAGAAACTAAAAGGACAAAGTAGAATAAAGAACCCTAAATCTTCTTAGCATTACAATTTCCCAAACAGTGTCATTTGGCATGGGTGCTGTCTTAGTGGTCAAAGAGAAAGGAGGGCAAGGAACATAGAAACACTGGGAAGGATTGGGCTTGCTTCCTTGCCATCCCCAAGACCTCTTGACTGCATATGACAAAACAACAGAAGCAAAAACAAAAGTAGAAAACAAACAAACAAAAAGACTATTATTGACTCAAAACCACGGACATCTCTTTCAGGATAATAACTTTATTCCTTTTTGATAGTTTCATTTAGCATCTGAATATGTGTGAAATGAACATAATTGATGGTATCTTCCCACTTCATCTCTAGTGTCCGGATTTCTATTCTTTACTCAAAAGAACCTAAATCCCTAGTTTTTCATAGCCACATGTCTTAGAGGCCACCATCTTGGATGTGCTTTTGAGAGCACTCACACAGTACCCAAAGAAGGCAATTCAAAAATTCTTTACAGCTATTCACATGGTTCCCTTGCTTGGAGTCTTTTGAAACCTATATTCTTCACAAAATTGTATTTTAAGTGACAATTTTGTGTCCCAGGAACCATGTTTTAATTTTAGAACTTGATGGGGTCCTGAGTGACTAGCCTAAACCTCAACCATCTGATTTAGGAGTGTTTTCTGTACTACTATATAGAGAGTAGATAGGCTATGCACATTTTTATTGAATGAATGAAACAAAAGAGAAAACATAAAAGTTTTATTTAATTGACTGTCGAGCACTTCAGCATTTAGATGTTTGAAACTTGACTGGTTCTGCTGGATACTGGGGAAGACATGGGACTGACACTTTTGACAAATGAGGTAGCCCCTTCATTGATAGTAAGATAACCTTATGGTATGTTTTCCTTCTCTTCTTTGAGACTTTATTTATTTTTAATTTTACATTTATGAGTGTTTTGTCTGAATATGTGTGTGTGTGTGTGTGTATACTGTGTGTGTGCAGTGCCTGTAGAGGCCAGAAGAGGGCATCACATCTCCTAGAACTGGAGTTACAGATGGTTGAGAGCATGTGGGTGCTGGGAATTGAACCTGAATCTTCAGGAAGAACAATCATTGCTTTAACACCAAACCATCTCTCCAGTCCTACATTATTATGTTTTTCGAGTCTCTATAGATCACAGCCACATCCCAGCCTAATCAACGTAACTCTGTAAATTGGGAACTTAGTCCATTCATTCCCATTATGCTATAAAGTTATTGTAGACAGAAAAAATAACTTTTTCAGTGATTTTTGGGCTTTGCAAAAGTATACAGCTCAAGAGCAGTTCCGCATACATGTTTTAGTTATAGTAAGTACCAAAGTTGGGAAAAGAAAACAAACTTAGGTCTTTAGTTTCTCAGTTCTGGACTATGTTTGCTTCATCTCCCCACTTTAGTTCTGGGAAATTGTCATTCTTGCCAGTCAGGTAATTTTGATGTACTCTTTGTCTAGACATTGCTGCCTAGAAGAGTTTTGTTGTAAGTCAGTCCCCTGTAGCAAAAGTCAATTGCTTCCATTAAAGGGCAGCATTTGAATGGCCACAATGATTGCTGAGGCAAGGGGCACTCAGGCCAACCAGAGCCCCGAGATGCTACTTACTAGCTGACATTTGCTCTTAGACAAATTCTGTTCCTTGAAAGACTTCATTCGGTGCATCCTTCTCCATGGTCTAGCTGTGCTGTTTGGTGGTTAAAGAAGACCCTTTGCTTTTATGCCTCTTGCATGGTCCTAAGCTTTTCCTTGGGATTCTCTATGTTACCAATGTGGGCACTTCTCTGAGTGAGTCATTCACCCTAGCATGGCTCTTTATGAATGTGTTTGTGCCAAGATGGGGCCATGTCTGTGTCTAATTCATATTTGTGTGTTTTGTCTTTCCCTAGACTGTAAACTTTTGGAGGATAAGAATAGTGTCTTCATGTAGTATGTCTAGCAAGATTTTTTAGTAAGTTTTCAAGAATGCTTTTCAAAATAAAAGAAGGAAGAGGCAAAAAATTTTTCTGGAAGACCCAAATTTGAATAGAATGTTCTCTGCTGGGAACAGAATGTGAATGGAATCTACTGAGAACAAAAGATTCGTGTGAATCAGGTGGAATAAATGTGACTTGTTCTTTGTTTCTCCTGGGTGTGTCTCAGTCATACTGAAATGCAGTCTACTGGAGCTCTGATGATGATAATGTCTCTTCCCAATGCAGATGGACCTCTTTACTGTGGGCTCTGAGTAATGGCAATCAGGATTCAGGGTTGATTGCTGAACCTTCACTGCCTTTAGATGTTATGGATTGTTTTTTTAGTACACCGTGTCTTGGCTAAGGGATAGGATATTAACTCAAATGTCATGCTTAAAAAGTAGTCATGTTCGTAAGGTTCCAATTGTGTAAAGGCCAACAATGTTGGAATCATGGTATTAATATCAGTCAGTTTGTGATCCCTTAAGCAAAAGTGAGAAGTGAGGACAAAGCTGAACTTCAGCAGCTGGCCCAGGATTCTTGGCCTTTCAGTCTGGGAACATTTATCCACAGGGTGCTCTTTGGTGAGACAGAAAGGTCTGCTGTTGTCTTCAATATTGGAGACCCAGGAGACATTTATTTATTTTCTAAATAAACTTCTTAGCACTGTTCCTGGAGTAAGGGTTTTTAACCTGACAGGCAATGTCCTGATCCAGCCATTTATCTCCTGGCCACTTATTACATGACAAAGAGTTTGAATGGACAAAGTTTGTTATCTAAAATAAACTAATTAATTTATCCTCTTCCAGATTCAGTGGACACTGCTTTCCTTCCTTTGTTCCTCCCTTCCTTCCTTCCTTCCTTCCTTCCTTCCTTCCTTCCTTCCTTCCTTCCTTCCTTCATCCTACCCTCTTTTCCTCTCTCTTCTTCCTTTCTTTTCCTTTCTTCCTTTCTTTGATGTGGGATTCCCCTCTGTACGCTATGAATACCATTGGTGAATAAAGAGACTGCCTTGGCCTATTGATAGGGCAGGTCTCAGATAAGCAGGGTGAGGGGGGGACTAAACTGAATGCTGGGAGAAAGGAGGCAGAGTAAGAGAGAAGCTATGGAGCTGCCATAGGAGACAGACACACTGAAACTTTGCTGGTAGGCCATGACTACATAGTAATGCACAGATTAATGGAGATGGGTTAAAGTAAGAGGTAAGAGTTAGCCAATAAGAAGGTAGAGCCAAGCAGTGATTTAAATAATACAGTTTCTGTGTGATTATTTTGGGTTTGAGCATCCAGGAACCAACAAGTGGCTCCCTGCATCCTGCCT
>NW_004949099.1:21826696-21832181 GCF_000317375.1 Microtus ochrogaster | reverse complement strand
TTCCTTCCTTCCTTCCTTCCTTCCTTCCTTCCTTCCTTCCTTCCTTCCTTCCTTCCTCTTTCATTTCTTAGTAAAATCATGCCTATCCTCCCTCTAACTCTGTAAGCAGTACATAATATCCACTTCTCTCAATTTTTGTCTTCTATTCATTAATGGTTAATAGAAATAATATTGCACAACTAAAATATGAGCAATTCAGTTTGGTACTGCATAATATCAGTAATTTAAAAAGTTAGCAAAAGCTATCTATTAATCTCTTTCATTTTACATTGGCTTAGTTCTCAGATCTTTGGCTGTCGTTGGAGTAAATCTGTCAAACATTTTTAAGTTGGTCTCTTAATTTTCATTATTAAATTTTTTAGCTAATCTATGAAATTATTGCCGTTGTGTCACTTAAATGAACTTTGAGTACTGTAGGCTAGCCAGTTTGAAGCACAAAATTCATCATCAACTATTCCCTGATTTACCAGTTATAAGACTGTGATAGAGGTATTGCCATAATCTTTTTATAGCAAAAGGAATTGAAGTGAGGTGGTTAGGCAGATGGATGAGTCGGCAGCAGGTGTGTGTTTTAAGCTCATATTCTGTCTGTAAAGCCCTCTCTCTACATTATTGCAATATTCCTGCCAATATAGCCTACCCAGTAAATTCCAAGCCAGTAAAAGTTTCTACCTAAAAAGAAAAGTGGGCTGCTCCCAGAAAAAGACAGTCAAGTTTCATCTATGACCTCTATACGCATGCTTACACATATGACATATACATGCATGTCTGCACATACATGTATAGTTTCAAATACACACTCATATCCACACATATATACAAAGAAAGAGAAATCAGGGTGGGAGAGGCTAGAGACATGTTTAATATGGAGAAGAAAGCAGGGAACCTGTTTATTTGTCAGTGGGTTCATAGAAATGGTTTGGTGCTTGGCTGCAATCCTACCCGCATTTACTGCATCTTCTCAGGCATGAAGTGAAGTGGCTAGCCGTGACCAGATTGATGAGTCAGTGACAGGTGTGCGTTTTGAGCCCATACTCTGTCTGGCTCCCAAACCCTTTCTCAAGTTACGACAGTATGCTGATTTCCCTGAGAATAAAACAACTGAATGTCAGTGTCTTTGCAACATCTTAAAAGAGCTCAGCTGTGCAAAGAATTTATGGATTTTACTTATTTAGGTCTGTTTACTGTGTGCTAGGGATAGTGCCAAGCAATCAAGATAGGACGTAAATCCTTACTCAAGAAGCCTATATAAATAGAAACAGTTAATAAAGCAGATATACACAAGTATGTACACAGTGGACTGAGTGAGCATTTCCTGGGGAAGCCAGTGCTCTGAGGCTTGCAAAGTTGGGTTCTAGTATTGTCTATGCTAAAGAGAGTCACCCTATCTTGGCTTGCTCAGTACATGCCAATTTTCTTAAAGATGTTTTGAAATAGGATGTTACCCAGTAGTTAAAACTGGTCTGGAACTCACTATGTAACAGGGCAGTCAGAGCAACCTATCTGCTCAGTCTAAGTGCTGTCTATTCCCCCAGCCTCTTTCTCTTCTTCTCCCTTCTCCAATTCCACCTTTCCTTTCCCTCCATAACCTACTAAATAAACTCTAAACCAAAACTCTCTCTTTGTATGGTATATCTGTCTGTCTCTCACCCTCCATGATCTCCCACCAGCCAAGGGGACCCACCAAGGCCTCGGGTGACCCTTGTGGTACTGCCATCCCTTGTGCAACCAGCCTTCCCTCCCCACCTTATCTTTAAAAGCAATAACACACACACATCATGGGTATACACACATACAATAGTAATGCAAGAAATAAATAAAAAAGTACCTCCCAGTTTGACCATTATTTTAGAATCTTCCTCTTTTTGGAAGCATGGTACTCCAGTATGTAGACCCAACCCAAACAGGAAAAGACTTGGCTAGAGCATTATAGCTGAAATGTACACTCTTGGGAAGGTAGGGAGTCAAAGTGAAAAGAACAATTAGCAACATTCTGGCCCTTGGCTGAAGGAGTACAGATGACTATGTTGGGTCACAACTTTTTAGACTCCCTGAGGCATACTGGAAAATTAATAGAGTAATTTTTTGGCATCCAACTGAATCTTAAATTAATAAAATCCCAGAGCTTTGAGACTAGAGAAGAGGGAACATATATGTGCATTTGTGCAAGGAATACCAGGGTTGCTAGTTTATAGTAAAACTGTCAAAACTGGAATGAAAGAACCACTTTTTGTAATAGCTCCTGAACTGCGGGGAAGAGTGGTCCTCACCATCTGTGAATGCAGATGACTGGGAATGGCTAGTCTGCAGCATCAATTGAGTTTTAGTTTCTTGGTTTTACAGGTGAATAAAGTGGAGTGCAGAGAGCAGTGACTTGCCCAGGGTTGCATGCTTTTGGGAGCAGAGAGAGGGCAAGTTCAGGATAATCTGAGTGCCTCCAAGTTTGAAGGAATGGGAGATGTTGGGAAAAGTTAAACATTCCATAGCTACAGGTTCCCCAGTTGTATGGTTTAAGAGATGGGAATAAGCTGTAAGTGGCATAAAAATGACATTGTTTCTGCCACTATTACCTTTAGGACTAAGGTCAGATAATGCAAATTGCTATGGCCAGTATGTAATAAGAAATGTGCTGAGTACCTGGGGTATATTGGATGACCCAACAGGTACTTTAAAACTTCATTATATATCTCCCTAAATTCTTACAACATATAAGGTAAAATTTTAAAACATCATTATTTTAATAAATAAGATGAGTTCTTAGAGAGACGTTGATACTTTCTCAAGATTGTACTATCAGTAAAGAAGGAAGACTTTAATCCTAGGAGACAGCCTTTAGCTTGCATTCCTAAATCTTACACTATCTCACCAGCGTAGCCTATGAGCTTCTGACATTTCTTCTTTGACTCCCCACTTAGCAGACATGTACCTGATTGTAGCAGATTCCAAATGGTCTCAGAATCTTTGTTACATTCCTCCACACATCTACCTAGAGCAGGCATATAGGAAAATCTTTTTTAATATCAGGATGAGATGATATTTAAGGATCCTTACAGCTCAAAGACCTTCATATATGGTCTATAGAATTAAAGGAAGGTGACATAGATTTAACTCATATGTCTTTCCTATACTGTTCTTTGCATTGAGAAGAATTCTGAGGCCGTGTTTGGATTTGAGGGGAAGTGTAGCATGTACAATAAGGAGTATTTGTAGTAACTAAAAGTTAAATTCTTGCGTATAGGGCTAAACATGTGGCATGTTAGAGGCCCAGTACAGAATCAGTATTTGGACTGCTTGGTTCAAAAGTGTCATGATAAATACTGGGTAACAGTTTCCTTTCCTTCACAGTTTTTGTTGTTGTTGTTGTTTTAACTATGATAATTTTTTCCTGTTTAATGCTGTGTTTGTGTTAAAGAAAGAAAAACTAAACTTTTAGATGAGCGTGTTTCTTTTAACACTTACACTCTATGATAATTTCATTTGTTGAGACAGGCCACCTGACTTGACCTTAAATTAGAGGTTCTTGAATTATAGGTGTGTTTTGCTGCACCAAACTCAATTGTCATTTTTACTTTTAATAAAAATTTTATTTTAATTATGTATATGTGTTTGGAGGGGCATGTGAATGTGAGAGCAGGTGCCCTGTGGAGGTCAGGTATTGCTGTGGGATAATGGTTTTACCCTGTAAAAATTTGTTTCTTGTACTTGTTTAATAAAATGCTGATTGGCCAGTAGCCAGACAAGAAGTGTAGATATGGGCAACCAGGCAGGAAGTAGAGACGGGGCAAGTAGAACAGGAGAATTCTGGGAAGAGGAAAGACTCAGTCTGGAGTCATCACCCAGCCACAGAGGAAGCAAGATGCTTTACTGAGAAAGGTACCAAGCCACATGGCTAACACCGACAAGAATTATGGGCTACTATAAGTTATAAGAGTTAATAAGTAACCTGAGCTACTAGGCCAACCAGTTTATGATTAATGTAGCCCTCTATGTATTTCTTTGGGACTGAACAGCTGCGGGACTAGGCAGGACAGAAACCCCTATCAACAAAGTACTGTATCCACCAGAATTACAGTCATGGCTGATTTTGAGCTGCCTGACTTGGGTGTGGGGAACTGAACTTGAATCTTCTGCTAGAGCAGAAGGTGTTCTTAACAGTTGAGCCATCTGGCCAGCTCCTTGGTTCTTGTTTTTAGTACAAATACAAGAGCATGTAACTTCTATGAAGAATTGCCAGAGTCATTCCATTAGGCCCCCTAGATTACACACAGATATTCTGTTCTTGTCAGAACAGTGACAATATGCCCCCAAGCTAACTTTCCAGTTATCATTTGTCTTCCTGTGTATATGCAGTCTTCTCACGCTCTTTCCCTGGGGCTTACTGATGAGTGAGAAAGGACAAAGGAAGGGGTGCTGGGGTGCCTGACTTTCCCTCTCTGACATGCCATTATTTGCAATGCCTAACTATGTTAGGGAAGAAGCTCAAGTTACAAGGATGTGATGAAGGCTCATGTTTCTTAGAATTCCATGTTTCCTAGAAAAATAATTGTCCTGAATTTGAAGCAAACTGTGTGTCAAATAGAACTGTTGCCTCTCTGGGCTGTCTGCTTAATCAGTTGCGTATTTATCTTTTACTGACTGTGAGTCTTGTTGAACTGTTACATACTGTCTGACTCCTGAGTTCCCTGCTAATGAGGCCACACACATACTAGAGAGTATTAGAAAAATAGGAGAGGATATGTTCAACTCCTTTTTTACATCTGTCTTCTCTGCTTATGCACATTCTCTATTGTTTCATCAGACTTCACTTGAAAACCACAAGTTCAAACACAAAATTATTAAAAATTGGAAGATTATGATAGCAGAGCAATTAACAAAGAGCAAGGAACTTGTCTACATGAAGTGGACTCCATAGCATTTGCAGGTGTGCTCTATCTTTGCCTCATAGGCCATTAAGGCTCAATGTGTGTGTGTGTGTGTGTATGCATATGGAGGTCAGATGTCAAGGTTGTTTTCCTTTCCCAGGTGTTATGACCTTAGTGTTTTGTTTTTCTTATTTTGAGGTTACAACAGGTTTAATAGTGATCACAATATTGATCAGTACAGTCTTGTGGGTTTTCCAACAGTTCCATGAACTCATTACAATTATCTAAGACTCTTACCAGAAAGTAAACCACTGCTCTAATGCATATCTCATCATCAAGATAACTATTCATTAAGTTATGATTATATCACAGTTAGTCAATTTTATAAAAATGAACTGTATTCAAGAGTATGTTTTGAATTATGTTGTGTTAAGATATACTATTAAAACAAATTTTAATTCTGTTTTCTTTTAAGAACATGGTTATTAGAAAATATAAAGTTACTCATATACATTACCCATATTTTTATTAGACATTGCTGTCCTAGTGACTGATTGTGGGTGGTGGTGATTAGGACTGAAAGTCATCTCTTTTTTTGGTTTTTCAAGACAGGTTTTTTTTTT
>NW_004949099.1:21804791-21824436 GCF_000317375.1 Microtus ochrogaster | reverse complement strand
CAAAAGACACTTAAGGTCATGCTCAACTTCCTTAGCAATCTGGAACTAGTTCTTATAGACCAGGCTGGCTTCAAACTCAGAGATCTGCCTGCCTCTGCCTCCTGAGTGCTGGGGTTAAAAGCATGTGCCACCACGACCCAACTGAAAGAACACATTACACAGAGTGAGCTAAGAGAATTCTTGTAGGGAAGAGACCACTTGGTTGTTCCAGCTGTTGAGCCCTAAAATTACCATACAGAAACTATATTAATTAAAACACTGCTTGGCCTATTAGCTCTAGCTTCTTAGTAGCTAACTCTTACATCTGAATTTAACCCATCTCCATTAATCTGTGCATCACCATTAGGTTGTGGCTTACCAGCAAAGTTTTAGCAGGTCTATCTTCAGCAGTGGCTCCATGATTTCTCTTTGTCTCTGCCTCCTTTCTCCCACCATTCAGTTTAGTTTTCCCTACTTAGTTCTGTTCTATCCTATCAGGCCAGACTAGTTTCTTTATTAACCAATGGTATTCACAGCATACAGAGGAGAATCCCACATCAGACTCTTTCAATCCCTTGCTCATCATAATCTTAATATTTTAATTTTAATGACCACAAGAAGCAACTTTGGATTTTCTTATCAATGTAATATAGTATTTCAAGATGATAATTGTTTGCATCTAAGAAAAACCTAATTCTCATTGACTAGAAGCTGAAAGATTTTTCTCCTCCATGTGATGTCAGTGGCATACAGAATAGCACAGGATTTAGGCTGTGTGACCCAAGGCAAACTCTTGCCCTTTAGAGTCTTAATTTCTTCTTTACTTTTTTTTTTTTTGATATGCGGGCAGCACTTTAAAAAACCTTTTGTTATTTAACATGTATGGGTGCTTTCTTAGCATTGACTTTGTGTACCACATGTATGCCTGGTGCTCCTGGACACCAGAAGAACGTGCCAGACACCCTGGAACTAGAGTACAGATTGTAATGCGTCTCCAAGTGTTCCCAGGACCCAGATATGAAAGGGAAGGCAATTCTTTTCACCACTGAGCCATCTCTCCTGCCCCAGATGTCTCAGCTTTCTTTTTTTTTTTGATAAAGAAACATTAATCTTTATAGACCCAAATCTCTGTTGTCAGGTTGTCTTCTTTCACTCTTCTCTCTACCTCTTTCTGTGGACAAGAAAAACAATCTTATTAACTGTCATTAGGTGTTGCTGGCCCTGGGTATAGACTGGGTTTATATAGTAAATGTAGATGTCTATGGGACAACAGGATACTTGGACAGAAGCATCTCAATAATATTTTTTAATTGTGAAAACATTTGTATTTTATGATAATGACAACAGTGCACTCACCAAAATGAAAGTCTCAGTGACCAGTTAGATCCAGTCATCTTGTCACTAAGAACACAATCACATTGAGAAACATGGAATGGTGGAGGAGGGAGGCAAACTGCTATGCTTGTCAGCTCAGGCCTTGTGCTCAGTTACAGATTATAGGGTGACATGGGAACAGTTTCATTTTATGCTGACTGGTTATTCCTGGCTCTCTTTTATGCTTCCAGCCACTTATTAAAAGGTTGTAGTTACCCACATGTTAGGTTCCAGTTTTCAAGAGACTAGATTGTCATCATCCCATTCTGACTTGGAGTCATTTTAAAGATACAAGTAGATGATGGGAGTTGGTACTAGAGGAAGGGATGCATCAGGAAAGATAACTTTGGCTCCCTCTAGATGCACATTTTACCTTTTTAGCTTTGTCCTGTGCTCAGGACACTTGGGTTAAAGGTTGTCTTGGTGGGGTGGTACCCTGTGTTATTCTTTTAAAAGATATAATGATGGGGTGGGGGAGCTTGTCCCACAAAGGGCTGTGACAGATGATCATAGTCCTCAATATGGCAGCAGTGGGTCTCTAGAGGCCTCTATAGGGTAGCAGCATGTGGGAGACCATGGCAGGTGAGAGACAGACAGATATGCCATGCAGACAGAGAGTTTGGGTATAGAGTTTATTTAGTGTGTTATAGAAGAAAAAGGGAAGGGGAAGGGGAGACGGGTGAGATGGGGGATAAGAGAGAAAGAGGAAGAGAGGCAGGCAGCAGCCACCTCTTCAGAAGAGGGATTGGAAGAAAGAAAGTGCAGGCTGGAGGAGGTGGAAGATCCACTTGCCTTGGTGGAAGGGGGGTTGGGAGTGGGTATGGCTTGTCTCTTTAAGGGACAATGTACCGAGGGGATAGGCCATGCCAGCAGATTATAACACTCTGTCTCTTGGTCCCCATTTTATTGAATCAGGAGGGGAGACAGAATCAGGCAAAAGGCAGGAGTTCACTGAGCACACAGTATTTCCCTAGGTCTATCCCTTTTGCCCCACAGAGCTGGCTGCTTCACTCCATGGAAAGCTCCGGCTCCTGGGGCCATTTCCTACACTTTCTGAGTTTGTTTGCTGTTACTGGTCTTGGTTATTTCAGCAATATGTGTTGGAGGACTCAAACTCTGCTGTAGTCCTGACTGATGTGCCCGCCTTGTTCGGTTATTGTGAGGATTGGATATAATAAATGCAAATCACTAAATTCAAAGAGTAGCCCTTTGTAGCTACTCAGAATGATGTATTTTTCCACTAAATCCTTTGATATTATAAGCACAAATCATTGTTTAATAAATCATCATTGCTTAAGTAATATATGAGATAAGGTATGGAGCATATCATGTTTGTAGTAAGTCACAATATAAATGCAAGGGATAGTATATCGGGCTTTCTGAATCTTCAAAGTATTATTATTTCAGATTTTCTTGCCTTAGCCAGATGCAATTAAACTTTTCCCCTAAGAAACCAAGGAAGGTAGAAACTTTAACTCCACAGTTCTACGCGAATCTCCTTGAATTAAAAATTTGTCTATCTTCCTCACATTGTGGGTCTTTGGTCTTGAGCTTTCTCAATCTCATTTCCTCTTCTTTCTGGCCCAGTGAAGCATGGGTATCAAGATGAGCAGACAGGGTGGTAATTGCTTCTCTGTCTCATTGTAGAAAAAAAAGCAAAAGCCGTGGGAAGAAAAAGTGTTGAAGTGTGGCAGAAAGTATTAAGTCTACACGGCAGCTTCCCACAGTACCACTGACACAGGGAAGGGGGTGGAAGGGCAAGGCGGACAGGAATTGGTTTTCCTTCTGCTATAGCATTTTACATACTGTAAGTCAGAGTTATGAGGAGGATTGAAGGGGAGAGTGGAGAACTGCACCAAGGTGCAAGTCTTGCTTTGTCATTTCCCTGAGGCCATTAGATCGCCTCTTTCTCCAGGCTTTCATTTGTTATACCAGCTTAATGATACCCACTACTTTCTGTTGTGTCCCATGCTGTTTTATTTTTCTTCCACATGAAATAGTTGGAAGAAATGGTCTGAGCAGGGAAATTTAGCACTTGCTCATTAAAATCCTGGTTGCAACATAGCCCTCTTCAGGCTTTCCAGCGGAGCTCTGGAGAGCCGTGATTGAGAGCCTGCATTCGGGGACTAGAAAGATTGCTCAGTGGTTAAAGCACTTCCATACTAGTATGAAGACTAGAGTTTGGATCCTTAAAACCCACATGATACCAGATGAGTATGGTGGCCACCTGTAATTCCAGCCTCAGAAGGCAGAGGCAAAGGATTTCCAGAGCAAGCTGATTAGGGAAACTAGTCATATCTGTGACCTCTGAGTTTGACTAGGAGACCCTGACTCAATGAATAATATAAAAGAATGACCAAGGATGATTCATGACATCAACCACAGGCCTTTGTATACGAGTGTGTGTGCACATGCATGTACATCCATTCATACACCCACTTATATGCAAGCATAAATGTCAAAACGAATAATACACACACATACGCACAGGAGGAAAACAAAGTGTATTTTAAAGACGTGAGTTAATTTCCCAAGTTTCTTACTTGTCAAGCCATGATCTCAGTCTAGGTTTCCTTCCCTGATGTAAAAGACTAATACTTTGTATTTTGTTAGGACAGTTGAATGTGACCTCTACTCTCTTTAAAATGTCAACCACTATACTTATTTGAGGGATCAGTATTTCCAAGATAATCATCCATTATAAGTGAATTTTACTTTCATAAAACTATATTCATCTTGAGCTGAAAACTAGAAGCACTTAGCAACTAAATAAGGCACACAATGACATTGTTCTCAAAGCAGGACTTATAATTGAATGATAAATACATGGAAAAATCTGAAATTGTGGTTAAGCCTGAAGTAAGCCCCACATAAATATTCATTTATGTTTTTAATAAAGACCTGACAATGAAAATTTATCCTTTCTCTGAGGATATTTCCCAATAATAGAACATCTTTCCTTGCAAAAATAACTTCAATGATAAAAGAGCAAATGATAATAACAATATCCTAAACTGCAAGGTAGCTTTTATTTGCATTATATCTCATATGATAGTCATAGAACCCATATGAGTGTGGTGGAATAGCTTCTACTGTTACTATCTTCCCAAGATTGCACATTAGGAAATCAAAGTTGTAACTTTCCTAGACCATTCAAGGTAGAGTCTATGATGCTAACTTTGTCTCTTCATCTGTTATATTTATTTAAAGGGAAAGTTGGTGAGAATAACTGTTGGTTTCCATTGGATAAGTATAGTGTTGTCTTAGTAGATCTTTCTGGGATCCTTGTGACTCATATCAGTGATTTTGGAACTTGTAAGATAATTGAATCCATGGTGATGGTTCTATGAGGAAAGTTGAGATTGTTCAGGCTTGGGGTGTAGGATGAAGTGAGTGGGTTCTATTATACCAATGGTAAATTCTGAATGGGCTCAGAAGTGATCAGAGGAACACAATCAGTGAGAAGGGAGGGTATAAAGTTCTTACCATGTTATCATTACCTGGTCAGGAGTGGGTTGACAGTCCTCATGTCCCTTATAGCCCACAGAGTGTTGTAAAATGGACATTCCTCAAGATATTTGAAGTTCTTCAGTATCCTATACAAGAACTGGTACTTTATCAACAGAGCCATCTCTTAGTCCTGGAAAGTTTATACCTGTCAGTAGTTTGTGCCCTAATCCCTACCACGCATGAGGTCAAACATGTATTAAGGGACAGCCATTCACTGCACTGAGATTTCTGTGCATAGTTGACATTATATGACTTAAGATTCTTAGTTTCTCAAAGCTCCCTGCTTTTGTCCTGTCATTATCTCTTGATCTACCAATATATTTACCCCTGAGCAGCACAGTGGTTTAAGAAAAAAGACATTTAAAGTCTTCAAATCATACTTATAAGAACCTATGTCCTCTATTGGGCATGGTTTGACAATGTCTGTCTTGTCAGCCTCAGCTCAAATTGCAGCCTCTTCCACCCAAGGATGTCTGCACTCCAGGTACCCTTTCCTTGTATGCATTGAAGTACCTTCTGATACAGGATCTTGGCTCATGATATCTCATATTCCAGCAAGAATCTTTTCAGTTTATACTCCATCCTTGTCTTGCCTTAGTGACCACTGACCAACTTTGCCAAGCTCATATTCATGCCCCTTCCTACACACACCCAAGGGGATGTAATTAGGACAGTGCTCACAGCTGATTTGTATGATTATTTTCTATAATTTTTTATTTGTATGATTAGTTCATGTACACATGTCTTTCATTTATACTGTTAATGCCATAAAGTCAGGAATTATTTCTGGTTTTGATCATTATTGTAATTCTCTCCATATCATGAAGTAGAGTCACCCAGGAAGAGATACATACACATTTGTTGAATGGAATCTGATAGAGGAGGGTCATTTGTCTATCTGTTGCTTTCATTGGTTAATTAATAAAGAAAACCGCTTGGCCTGATAGGACAGAAAATTAGGTAGGCGGAGTAGACAGAACAGAATGCTGGGAGAAAAAAAGCTGAGGGAAGCAGATGCCATAGCTGTTCTCTCTGAGATGGATACAGGTTAAGATCCTTCCTGGTAAGCCACCACCTCGTGGTGCCACACACATTAATAGAAATGGGTTAATCAAGATGTGAGAGTTAGCCAGTAAGAGGCTGAAGCTGAAGGGCCAAGCAACGTTTAAAAGAATTCAATTTGTGTGTTGTTATTTCAGATATAAAGCTAGCCATGCGGGAGCTGGGCGGGAACTCAGCCTGACCCCTCCTTCTACGGGAATCAAAGATTGGGTCTTGGTCAGAATACAAAGTTCAAGTCTTTGTTTTATTGAGACAATAGTAGATACTCGAATGGTCTGTGTTTGTGGCTGTTGGCAGAACTACTACCTTCTTGGACATCATGGAGCTACAGTTTTCAGACGGTCTTTAAAAGTTAATGACAGCCTGGAGGATTTAGGACTTCAATACCACAATGACAATTTCCAAAGACTCTATTCTCTTCCTATTGACATATAAGAAACTGTTGAAGTGGGCAAGAGGGAAGGAAAAGGGCACTGCTTTCTTGGAATCTCAAATGGCAAGCCATGTTGGTTAAGTACTTGGATGAGGGCATCACAGCTCTCCTATTGAGAAGCATTGTTCATTTGCTCATTCACTTTTGTGCCTTGCTCAATTTAGCAAGCTGAATGTCTTTGAAGGAAGCACAGTGCTTTTTTATTGTTGCTTTTTATCACAATTTATTTGTGAGATTATTCTGCAGTCCTATATAAATCTAACCCATAAAAACTTACTCTATACTTGGAGCAATCAGCTTTTCCAGTATACTGTCCTTCTCTATAGCTTACTCATTCTCTCTAATTAAAAAAAACAAAACTTTTTTTTTTTTTTAAAAAAATACAGATTTGTCAAACTCAGCAATCTGTTATTTGGGGGGTAATTGCCAGAGTAATCTCTCACCTCATTGGTTTTCAACAAAGCCTGCCAGACTGACATCTCAGAAATTGAAAAATAAATGCAGTATAAAAGCTATTGCCTAAATGTGCTTGGTAAGGGGGCATTAGGTTAATCGTTAGAATTATTTAGTGTTTTCTGCATATGTACTGTATGATTTTTTTCCTCCCAGGACTCATGTTCATCCTGACTTATTTCTAACAATGCTATTACCTCAAATGTGTGCTTTTCCTATATGAAAGATTAGGTATTAGGACTCAGATGTGCAATCTTTTCCCAGTGCCATGTTGTATCCTACGGCTATTTCCCAGCTGACAGCACTGTTGAGAGCTGGTGAGGATTTCAAGAAGGGGAGCCTGACAGGAGGAAATAGGTTGTTAAGGCTGTGTCCTGGAAAAGTTATCTTATGCCAGGCTCTTCTCTCTCTTTGCATGCTAGTCATCATGGTAAGCACCTCTGGTTTACCATGTATGGCTGCTCCATCCCAACCCAGGAACAGGAGGACAAATGACCATTCTCTGAAGCCTCTGAAGCCCAAACCCAAAGAAATATTTTCTTTTAGGTTTTTTTTTTCTGCTTTTCAGGCTTTTTGATTTCTCTTGTGTATTTTGTCATTGTGATGCAAGGCTGCATAAAGCACCATCCCACTGCATCTTGAGGAACTCATCTATGTGACTTCCAGGTCATTTTTCCAGCTTCTCCTTTTCCTTTGAATTGGTTTCCTCTTCCCTTTCCAATCATGTTTCCACAGAGCTCCCTCTCTGTCTTGGAAACATTGAGGCAGTTCTATGGCTTTGAGCCTAAATACATTTATATTTTTTTAAAAGATTTTTATTTAAACATTTAAAAATTTTTATGTGTATGAGTATTTTCCCTGCATGTATGTAAGTGTACTGTGTGTATGACTGGTACCTGTGGTGACCTGAAGAAGGTACAGGATCCCCAGGAGCTAGGGTTATAGATGGCTGAAAGCTACTGTATGGGTGCTGGATATTGAATCCTAGTCTTCTACAAGAGCAACGAATGTTCTTAACTGGTGAGCCACCTCTTAAGGGCCCTATTTAGAGTTATCTTAAAATAACATACTATGGTAGAACTTGATAGAATTAATTACAAGTCAAAAATAAAAATAATTTATTATAAGTTTACAAGATACAAAATCTGTCCACTCATGAGATTTTAAACATCTGGCAAGAAAACATGCATTTTCACAAGCGTATGAAAACTAAAAGTGAAGTGCTGAACAATCTTTTTTTCGTGACTTAATCATGTCCCTCATTTTTCCACACCCACCATCCATAATATCTGCTTTCTCCTCAGTCTTCATTTGGTATGCCCCAAGATACTGCCAGATTCCAAAGCATTCTTTAACTTCTAATTTAAGAGGCCCTGTTAGGGCCTGAACATTGACAATGGATGTAGGCATGAGCAATGTTTAGTAGGCAGTGTGGCAGTGTGTGTGTGTGTGCACTTGCTTATGAACCTTGCAGCTCAGTTATTGTGAATACAGATTATTTATTGGTTCATGTGTCTATCGTCAATGTGATCTTGAAACTTATTTAAATCTTTTGATGTTCCAGTTTCATTATCTGTAACAATGAGGACAATTATGTCACATGATACTTTTTGGGTTTAGTAAATGACTATATACAAAGTGTTATAGTGTCTGGTATGGAGAAAACTCAGTTGTAGCTATTGGGCTCCAATGCCTGTTCCTAAGCTCTCTGAAATTGTTGGCTTCTTATTTCTTTAGAAATATATACAGGATAAGAAGCACAGAGTTTGAAGTGAGGGAACTCCAAAAGTATTGCTTGTTGTGTGAAGAGACAAGTTCATGAGCTTCCTGGTACTTTAGTGCTCATGTCTTTAAAGCTGGTACATATCATGCAGCTACTATGATGTCAGCCCACCTTATACTCACACTACTCACATGCAAATCATCACCCCCATTTTATCCCCAGGAGTTTCCTGTGTGACCCACGACCCCCATCCCTAGGCAGTGCAGGGATTGCATACCATTGGCATATTTGCTTTATCTACAGAGTGTACTCAGTTACCTGACTGAGCCACTTCAGCTTCTGCTTTATCAGCCACCAGTCTCTTCTGGCCCCAGGATAGCTCCTTTTAGTTCACTAAATATTTCCCTTCTTACCTCTGTAAAGCTAGAAGACTGGTCCTCATTTTCCTTCCTGTTCTGTACACTCCTCTGTTCACCATCATTCTAACACATTTAATTTTTAATAACATTTTCCTGTTTAGGAAATCTACTCATGCTGGTAAAAATTATAGAACACATCGTGAGAAGGAAGCAGCACAAGCAACGCAATTCTACTGTCCGGAGATGAACATTTTCAATGTTTTATTGTTTAACCTTCCGATTTATTTTGTACTACGTGAATTGATTTGATTTCTGGGTTTTGATAGCAGGATTATAGAGAATGCTTCATCAGTGAGAATTACCTGGTATAAAGGTTTAGGATTGGTATTAACTTAGGGAGAGGGGTCAGGAGGCAGACTGTGGTAGGCAGGATGATGCCCCCCACAGATGTCTGTATCCATCTATGAGTGCATCAGGTTAAAAGACAAAGGATAATTAAAGTTGAGAGTGGAATTACAGCTGTAACCAGATGACATTAAAGTCAGGAATACACTGGATCATTAACGCAAGTGGGTCCAGTCCATTCTCAGAAGTCCTTAAAAGTAAGAGAAGAAATTGAAAGACAGAAACAGAACAATGTTAGAAGAAAAACTTGTTCTATCCTTGTTGGCTTTGAAGGTATAAGATGGTAATCAAGGGCCAAGGGGTATGGACAGTCTCTAGAAGTTACAGAGGTCAAAGGTTATCCCTTCGAGACAGCAGGAAGGAAGTCAGCCTTACAACCATACCATTGCAGCTCATTAGGATCTGTGATTAATTTTGCAACTATAGACTGCAAGGTAATAAATTTGTGTTGTTTTATTCTGCTCTTTGTGGAAATTTGTTATTGCAGATATATGGAAACAAATATATATCATGGGGAACCAATGTATAAAGGAAAACAAGAGAAAACAGTAAAGTCAAAAGTCTACCTAATTTTTTTAGGTTAACGCATTTTTATTTTATGTGTATGAGTATTTTGCTTGCCTGTATGTCTGTGGATCATTATCTGTGCAGTGCCCATGGTCACCAGAAGAGGGCATCAGACCCCTCGGAATGGAGTCAGATGATTGTGAGCCTCCATGTGGGAGCTGGGAACTAAACCTGAGACCTCTGCAAGTACAGCCAGTGTTCTTAAAGGCTGAGTCATTTCTCCAGCTTCAAGTTTACCTAATCATATTCTTTAGTTCTGTGTATATCATTCTCCTTACCTCATTTGGTTAAGCTTATGCTATACTACTATCATTCATACCATAGCAGTTTTGAGTTTTGAGCCACTCCTGTCTCTAACCTTTTTTTTTCTTTTATTTTTGTTTTTTGCTCCATTCAGTGATTTAGCTTAAGAGGTGACTGATGGTGCAAACAGTGTATAATGAAGAGGTGTCATCATTTTATTTTTGTCTCTGTTTCACCAATAAGAAAATGTGGGTAGGGGAAGCTGTGCAAGTATAGTTAAAAAAAATATCACTTGGTGGTACTGGAGATAGAAGACCTGGGGTATATTTGTTGTGTGATCTTGGGAAATGCCTCCTGACTTTCCTATCTCTAGCTTGTCTCTCATCCAAAGTTTGGACAGTTATAATACCAATAGCTGTATTTGTTATACAGATCAAAAGGCATTATGCATAAAGCCTTTAATACAATATCTGCCTTAAAGAAAAAACCCAGTCCCCATTAAGCAGTATGGTTATTATATTTTACTGTTATTGTTTATAGTTGCATACTGATCAATTTCTCTGGGTCAAGAAGGAGCTGACAGATCTTCAGGGTGTTTTCTGTGAGTGCACACCATGTCTTATGAATACTGCATGGCATGGAGAAGAGGCCTGTCCTGGAGGCTAAAGGACTATGACAAATTAATGGAGGGTAGAGGGTAAAGAAGTCCTTAAAAAGCATGCATAAAAGCCTGCCCTTGAATGAAATATTTAACTCTTTGCTGCAGGCATTTGGACAGTTTCAGACCAATACCAGAGAGCCAGTTTCACAAGATGGTGGGCTGTCAGGGCATTTTTGCGGCCATAGCAAGCTTTTCGTTTTTGTTAATTTTCAGTTTCTTTTTGTGATTTTGAGGCCCACTAGTGAAATTTCCAAGGAAGATTTTTTATTTTATTATTTTTTTTTTTGCTGTTGTTCAGTTGCTTTGTCATTTGTTTTACAGATTATTTAAGTTGAAGCTGTGTTTGCTGCTTCCTAAGGAGATATGATTGCTTTGAAAGCTAAACCAAAATTAAGTGTTAAAATTACTCTCTCATATATACTTTCTTTACCACAGTTGACCTGTGTTCATTTATTTAAAATGTTATTTGTCTTAGCGAGCATCAGCTCAACAAATGGTGCTGCTCAAAAGGTCATGCTTGACTTTTCCCTAAAGCGATTAGTTTTATCAGTCTTTATTATTTCTCAGACATTCTTTTCTGAGCGTGTGACTATTGATTGTTTTGGAAATTGATTTCATAGAGACTAATTTGGTGAAGGATGGCAGTTTTTAAGCCACAGAATAAGTGACTACAGAGCTTGAAATTGCTTCAGAGCTAGAGAGTATGATGAACCCTGGCTTTCACAGAAGGACTCTGTAGGTGTTAGACGCTTTCCAAAGCCTATGCACATTTCAGAGTTCTCTTCTTTGTAAAGATGAAATTATTAGGTGATGCAGGTTTCTGGGGCAGTGGCAGTCTTTCTGTGTTTCAGCATGCACCCTGGGACTCATTTGTCCTCTAGTATCTCTTACGTTCTACTTGGTAAGATTAATTTCCCTCTGGCTCTGAAATCTTATGACTCTGCCGATGTCAAAGTCAGGCCATGGCAGGGAGGGGGGAAGTGGTGGCTCTTTAGGGGAAGAAGAGGTTCTGGGATTCTGGGCACTTTCTGAATTGTGTTACAAGTTTGTGTCCTTTTGATCCTCTTGACCTTTCTGATTCATTTTTCTCATTTTTGCAATTAGTAATTGTTCTCCCTGTCTCTCAGCAGTATGGCTGGAAGCAGATTAGATATGCAAAATCAGTAGACAGAAATTTCCAGGAAAATAATAGTGATTCTGTACTCTGTTTGCATCAATGCCCTTATGTGGGATTCCCCTCTGTTTGCTGTGAATACCATTGGTTAATAAAATAACTGTCTTGGGCCTGTGATAGAGTAGAGTAGAGCTAGGCAGGGAAAACTAAACTGAATGCTGGGAGAAAGAAGGCGGAGTGAAGGAGAAGCTATGTAGCCCTACTGGAGACAGATGCTAGAACTTTACCCAGTAAGCCACAGCCTCGTGGCAATAAACAGATTAATAGAGATGGCTTAAATTAATATGTAAGAGTTAGCCAATAAGAAGCTAGAGCTAATGGGCCAAGCAGTGATTTAATTAATACAGTTTCTGTGTGATTTTTTAAGGCTGAGTTGCCAGGCAGCTGGGAAACAAACATATTGTCTCCCTACCTACAACAAATGCCTAGAATGAGAACTTCTTATTTGAGAGAGGGCCATGTCTGCCTCTCAAGGGGCTGGTGGAGTAGTGCCACTGAAAGTGGCCAGGAACCTCCATTCCTGGGAGAAGCATGCGGTAAGGCAAAGAAGCTTGTATGTCCATAACAATGGGCTAGCCTTAACTTTTGTCTAAGATTAGGTCCAGGAAGGGGAAAACAGATGATTGTGGATTCGTTGTTGTGGTCTACATGTTGTTTTCATGCCCACCCATTCACATGTTGAACTCCTAAGCCCCAAAATAACTTTCATAGATAAGGACTTTATGAGGTGACTATGTTAATGAGGGGAAGTCCTCAGGCATAGGGTTAGCACACTTATAAAAGTTCTGTGATTGTAGAGCGACTCAAATGCTAAAATCACATGATTCTCTAGCAGAGGATTCAAGTTCCATGTAGGCTTATATAACTCTGTGGCAGGATATCCAACATCCTCTTCTGGTCTCCTTGGCTAGCTGCACTCATGTGCACTTACCCTTACACAGACATATACAGAAAATTAAAAATAAAAGAAAATCTTAAAAGAAACCCATGAGAGCTGCCTTGCCTCTTCTACAATGTGGGGGCATTGTGAGAAGTCATTCCTCTCTCTCCAAGAGCCAGGTCTTTATTTGCCAATCGTCATCATTGCTGGTGTCTTTATTGTGCACTTTGCAGTAGTCCAACAAAAAATCAGTGTTAGAACTAACCGTCTTCCACATAAATCATGGGTTCCTGTTGGTTTAGGCCCACTATTTTGTCTTACTTTGGCATGGCAGACATAGGAAAGAAATACAGGTTTTTAATGAGGATAAAGTAAAACAAGAGATCAAAAAGACTTCTAAAATTAAAATATGGTTGTTAGCGAATGTTAGCAAGGACACAAACTGGAGAGAACCTTTATGTGATTCCTGGTGAGAATGTCACAGAGTTCTACTACTATGGAAATCAGTGTGGAGAATCCTTAAATACCCAAATGAATCTACCAGATGACACAGCTATACCATACCCTTGTATTTCCCTCAAGGACTCCAAATCAATATATCACAGAGGAGCTTGTACAACCGTGTGTACTGCAGGAATAGTGTAGGATCTAAGTTAAAGAATCAAACCAGGGGTTCAACAACAGAGAAACAGACAGGAGAAAATGTGGACTATTTATATGAATATACATATTATTGTATGATAATATATATTATATATATCATATATATATGAATGATAAAATTTTACTCTGTCATAAAGCAAAACAAAATTATGTTATATGCAGGAAAATGGATGCAACTGGAGATTATTGTGTAAAGCAAATTAAGTCAGTGTGAGGAAGATAAATATCAGCTTTTCTCTTAATTTTGTATCCTAGAATTCATATGGAGACATGAAATCATGTAGTAGGGGAATGAGAGGATTGGTGAGGGGGGTGAGAAAGGAGAAGGGTAAGAGGAATCAGAGAGACCTTCTGAAGTGAACACCATGTGTAATGAACATGTCAATAACTAATCGTGAATGTTTGAATTTTGAAAACATGGTTGTCAGCTGATCCTCTCATGTTCTGTGTCACTCTGTGGTATTAGCCATACTTAGGAACAGTTTCTCACATTTTGACGGCAGAAGGAGAGGAAATGAAAAAGTAGGAAGGCCCAGTCTTGATGGAGAAGAGGCTTGGTGGTTAAGAGCACCTAATACTTTTGCAGAGAATCTAAACTTTGTTCCCGGAAGCCACACTGGGCAACTCACAGCCACTTCTGACTTCTGCTTCATAGGATCTGTGGCCTCCAAGCTAACTGTATTGTTGCATATATATCCACATGCAGATGCTAATGAAACGAATCTCAAATTAAAAAAAAAAAAAACAGAAGGCTAGGTCTCTTTCTGTGGGTGTCAGTCTATATCCTCTTTATTCTAGCAGCTGGTAATTCAGAGAATGTAGGAGCAAAGTGCAAGCAGTGACCTTTTGTTTCCCAGCATCCTCCTTTGCTGGAACACCTGGCCTTGCTGCCCAGGGATCAGGCTTTGTCCTTGAAAACCATCAATAAGGATGGGAGGGAAAAGAAGAGTGCGTAGCTTCCTTTTCCTTGGGTATTTACATGGTACATCTATTTAAAAACATTACGGCTTTAACATCTGCTTCTTCTCTCATCCTGAGAATGTCTGTAGGGGGTTTGAATTCGGCTGGGATATAGCGAAACAGTGCTGTGCGGTTTGACGACGTGTGCCTTTTGGGAAATAACAGAAGAGTGCTGTGCTGTTTGGCAACATGTGCCTTGTCAGGGGCTTTGACTCACACACTGGGTGACACCAGGAGAGCAGCAGGGATGTGGATCGTGAGCAGTAACACTTCGCATGTTGCTCCTGGTCCTCAGGCTACCCCATGAGCAGTGCAGCGGCTGTGTACTTAGCCCTGTGCATGGGAGGATGTGAGGACAGAGAAACACAAAGACAGAAGAGCTGTGGCGACCTGTGCAGCTTGTTGTCAGAGGCGTTTGGATCTTCCCATTTTAACTGCCTTCCTCCTCCAAACCTTCTTTTTGCCTTAGAATACAATATATTTAGTCATTTACAAATTACTTGGATTCTCTAGTATTTGGGGAATATGTGGGTGGTTGTGTGAAGCAAATCATTTTATCTGGTCGATGGTCATTAATATCAAGAAAATGAAATTGTCATGCTTTAAAGGGTGAGTGGTAGTTTTATCTCATTAATATCTGGGAAAATTATTTTTTTCTACATTTCAGAGATGACACTTAGATAAGAAAAACATGATCTATTGTGGCAGGCTGTGTGAGGGGTGCTTTAGCATACATGATTATCATTTCTAAGATGGCTTAGGTATTCTCTTTTACTCCTCCCTTTTACAGACATGGGGCCCAAGGCCCAGAAAGGAACTGCCAAGGACCCGAAGGAAAGACTTTAGCAGTTCTAGCATTTTAGTAACAATATGCTGATCCGAGTATGCGTTTTTTTGAACTGTATGTCAGGTTCTGTTCGGCAAGATTTGCATGTCTCTCTGTGTGCGTGTGTTTTCCTGTGTGTATGTATTCCCACACATGCGGAGGCCAGAAGTAGAGCACAGGTGTCATTCCTGAGGCACTGTCCATCTTGTTTTTTGGGACAGGGCTCATTGGCTTGGAACTCTCGGAGTGACTTAGGCCATCTGGCCGTTTGGGTTAGAGCATGTGCCACCATGCTCTGCTTTGGTTTTAGAGATCAAACTCAGGTCCTCATGTTTGCAGGTCAGGTCATTTATTGCCCGAGCCATGTCATTAACACATGCATTTTAGGTTCTTTGAGAATCACTTCTTAATGTGTTTGTTGTATATTGTGAGGGTTGTTGCTGTCATCAACAAATGGTTCGACTCCCAGTCCCTGTTATGTTGTGGGAGGGCACCAGCTCATTTTTTTTTTTTTGAGTGTGGGTTTAACTCCCATGAAATGTGTTACTTCCAAGTTAATGTTTTAAGGGCTTTGTGTGATTTGCCTTGCTTCATATTCTTCTATCATGGCAGTGGAGGATGCTCTCTCTGTTAACTTGGGTTCTGCTATTAAGATGATACAGGACAACCAGTCTGCAATTGAATTAGATTCTGAGTAATGTAAGTGAGAAACCAACCCGTTCTTTCAACCAGCGAGGTGGCCAATTACCTAGGACAGCAGCGTGGCCTCATCAGTTCAGGCTAACAATAATTACCTAACATGGGTTTAAGTTTCTGATGGATTTTCCCCTTCTTTTCACAACTTAAGACTGTTAGGCTACAATCTTATGCACAAGAACTGTGTAGTCTTATTGCTCTGTGGTTTTCGCCCAGTGGCTGCTTGGAGCCTTGGATAATGGAGAGTTCCGAATGGCACAAACTTAATGATAAGAACACTTACTAAAGAGAGTCTACATTGTTTAAAAAAATGTCATTCATTGTCAGGGATCCAGAGATAAATAAGGCAGGTAAATGCTTCATGAATTTACAGTTTAGCAGAGATGGCTATGTTTACTTATTCAATATATAAATGAAGGGTATACAGTCAATTCATTTATATAGATATAATTATCTAGGTCCATAATTGTTAAATTGGTCAATAAGCTAGACCCTCTGAATGTGGGTGACTGTTGTATGACTGGAGCAGACTGCAGGGTCGCCGGCAGTGGCACTAGGATTTATCCCTACTGCTTATACTGGCTTTTTGGGAACCCATTCTGTTTGGATGGATACCTTGCTCAGCCTAGATATAGTAGGGAGGGCTTTGGACCTTCCCCAAAGCAATATGCCTTAGCCTCTCCGAGGAGTGGATGGGGGATGAAGTAGGGAGAAGTTGGAGGGGATGGGAGGAGGAGAGGGAGTAAGAGCTGGGATTGATATGTAAAACGAAAAAAAAAATAGTTTGTTTTCTTTTTTTAAAAAATTAAAATTTAAAAAAAAAGAAGAAAAAAATTGGCCAAGTTCTAGGGGAATCTAGTGTAGCCAAAAGAGGTGAGTTCATTTCCATATGAAGTTAGGCTAAAAATGGATATTAAGTTAATCATGGAAATATAAATTATAACTTAGATAAAGGCTATGAAGAAACCAAGACGAGGCATTTATTTTGCCTATGGGTACTTACAGGCACTTCCTGAAAATAAATTGGACTCAGTACCTCTTCAGACTGATTTAAATTCTCATGCCGCAACTTTTGAGTTATAAGGCTTTAGCCAGGGCACCCAATCTTCCAGAAAAGAGCTGCCTGATTCACAGGTTAGTTGTGAGGTTTACCTTCAATTTTGTTTGTGACAATGCCTGGGATATCACGCATGCTCAGAAAAGCTTGGTTATTTTCCCCCTTTTCTCTGTGAAATTGCTTCCCCATGGCCAGTTTCATCAGAGAATGGCAAGGAAGTGAGTCTGGAGGCAGGGTTAGAGAAGGCTTTATGTAGAAGTAACATCTGAGCTTAGACTAGAAGTCCAGTCTAAGAATTTAATAAAGAGAATTGTGAGTACTTGATAAGAAAATAATTATAAGAAACTAGACATATCTTTTCCTAGGATCATGCCTTCAGAATGAGACAGATTCCAGTTCTGATCAAAAAGCCATTATTAATTACCCCGTAACATTAACCAAGGAGCTCCCTTTCTTTATCTGAATGTTTCCTTACCCAAGCGGTATGAGGATAATGTTAGAATGAATTCTGTAACATTATGGTAAATATTTAATAACAATCACATATAATGTTTATCACAGGTCCTCATAGTGAGGGGTAACTCAATATTGCCAGCATTATCTTACAGACAAGGAAGGTACAATCTTTGGGTTCTTTCTTGTAGCTTTAGATCCAGACTCCAAACGCTAGTCCAACTTCAAGGTGCTGATGTCACTGAGTTCAACATGAGATTTACTGTCCTCTTACAGTATTAATACCCCCCCCAATTAATGGTGACAGTCACTAAACATTTAGTACCTAATGAGCTGCATCTCCTCAGTATGGGAATAGCGTGAAAAAGAAACTGTGTGATTTGACTTGCCAGATTTCCTTCTTGCTGGCTAGCTGTGACCTCCCCACTGGGCTGCCTGAGGGGTTGACTTCATTTGAGAAATACATTTAGAAATGTCAGTGTCTAGGTAAGCCTGAGCTCTAAAGCCTCCTTGGAACCACAAAAACAAAAACTATCAAAACTGTTCTCTTAAGCAGTGATGGGGATACAGCACTGAAGAAGTTAGAAAGGTAGAAAGGTCCTAGCTCTTTGGTGTAGACAGACAGACAGATAAATAGGTAGATAGAGACCAAGAACTAGCTCTATGCAAGGTGTCTGGAGCACAGAGTTTCTGGAGGGAACACAGCATGTGATAAGAAATAAAAAATGTGCTTGGGATGGGTGGTAGTGTCACGCCATGCATGCTTTTAATCCCAGCATTTGGGAGGCAGAGGCAGGTGGATCTCTGTGAGTCGAGGCCAGCCTGGTCTACAAGAGCTAGTTCCAGGACAGTTAGGACTGTTACAGTCTTACACAGAGAAACCCTGTCTCGCAAAAACCAAACGATACCAAACCAAATCAACACCCCCCCCCCAAATGTACTTGGAGGATATTTTGTGAGGTAGGCAGGGAAGTTTGTCTGAAGAGGTGACATTTGTAACTTAGACTTGGAATAATATAAAATGCACCAGCAAAGATCTAAGGCGGGAGTGTTCAGGCAGAAAGAATAACAAGTTCAAAGTTGGTGAGGCAGGAATATGCTTAATGTGTTTAACGCTGTGCATGGCAGAATCCCAGGAGGCTAAGGCAGTATCGGCATGAGATGGGGCCAGAGAGGTGGATGAAGCAGCATTTATAAGGTTTAAGCCATTTTCAAAGGCTCAAATTTGATTTTAAGAACGACGAGGAGGAAGCCTCCTGGAAAGTCTCAGGCAGTGGAGTGACTGAGTTTGATTAATGACCTGGATCATTCTGCTGTTCTACACAGAATAGACTGTAAGAGGATGCGAACAGAAATGGGGAAGCCAGTGCAGATCTAAATTCCTGCTTAAGAGTTCATATCAATATTCTAGTGGGGGGAGATGGTGATAGAGGGGTCAGGGGAGCAGCCTTGAGGAGAGACAAGAATGGACAAAGCAAAGACAGATTTTGTAGGTAGCAGTGAATGAAGGGCGGGGAAGGGATAACAAAGAATAGCATTGCCTATGGTATTTTTGCCCCCATTAACTGAGTAGTGCCATTTACTGTGATGAAGAATAATGGGAGAAGATATGGGGGATAAGAGAATAAAATTTTGTAAGATAGTGAGGGATGTTGTAAAGTAACATTTGGTTATTCAAACCTTTGTGTGTGAGCCAGGTGGTGGTAGCTCACGCCTTTAATCCCAGCTCTTGGAAAGCAGAAGAAGGTGGATCTCTGTGAGTTCAGGGTCAGCCACTACAGAGCTAGTTCCAGGACAACCAAGGCACCATCCTTTTGGGGTTGGTGCTTAAAAGACATCTCTTGCCTTTCCCATTGTATTGTACCAGCATCTCCATTTGCATTTCAGAATACTCATTGTCTTACTGAAACATTTTAGGAGGATATATTGAGCTGGTAGAGTGCCTGCTCACCACACACAAAGCTCTGGGCTCAATCCTGGGCACATTATAAAACAGAGAATGATGGTATGTGCATATAATCCTGGCACATTAATGGAGGATCAGAAGTTCAGGGTCATTCTTGGCTCCATAGAAAGTTCAAGGCTCTCCAGTTCTGTATGAGATCATGTCTCAGAAACGAAAACAAAACAAAAGAAAAAAAACCTAGATTGAGTAATGTATAATTTA
>NW_004949099.1:21796174-21804691 GCF_000317375.1 Microtus ochrogaster | reverse complement strand
GAGAGAGAGAGAGAGAGAGAGAGAGAGAGAGAGAGAGAGAGAGAGAGAGAGAGAGAGATCATGTGCAGGTGTATGGGTGCACACACCAGTGATGGAGATGAGGAAAAGAAGGATACTGGGTATCTTTCTCTATCACACTCAGTATCTTTCCCTAGAGAACATATGGTCTCTGACTGGACCTGGAGCTAGGTTGGCAGCCAGAAAGCTTCCACCATCCTCCTGCTTCTACCTACCATAGTGTAGGATTACAGGTATATATGAGGCTGTGCCCAGCCTATTAGATGAGTTCTCAGGATTCAAACTCTGGGCCTTGTGCTTATATAGCAAGTACCCTTACCCATCTTCCTTTTCCTCAACTTATCTATTTTTGTTTCTTTACTTTCTAGGTTATAATATAATTACACTAGCCTCCCCTTTTCCAGTTTCCCTCCAAACCCTCCTTACTCTCTTTTAATGTTATGGCTTCTATTCATTAATTATTGTGACCTATTCATATATATATGAATGTAATCTGCTGGACCTGTGTAACGTCACTGAGTGCCCAGTAAGCACTTTCAGGACTCTGAAGCATTTGGGTGAGGGAAAGATACTTCATATCTGGCTTGGTTGGAAAAGTTTATGTCTTAACTAGAGCTTTTGGCAGAGGGATCAGAAGATGGTTGGGACAATGTATGATTAAATATCTATGCATGTGATCTAAATATCATGTTTAAAGGAGTAGAGGGTGATTGAAACAGTTAAAGCAATTTTGAAGTACTGTGGAGATATGGGACTTGATCTGTCTTTGAGAAAGACCAATGTTTCCATGGTGTGTTGGCCACTTTCCTCATTACTGTGGCCAAATACCTGATGGAAACAAGTTAAGGAGTGACTGATTTATTTTGGATTATAGTTTAAGGTAATATAGGTGACCATGGCAGGAAAGGCATTACTGTGGGAGAGTCTTAGTTAAGGTTACTATTCCTGTGATGAAACACCATGACCAAAGCAACTCAGGGAGAAAAAGATTGATTTGGCTTACACTTCATATATGTATTTATCACTGTTCATAATTGAAGGAGGTTAGGACAGGTATTCAAACAGGACAGGAACCTGGAAGCAGAAGCTGATGCAGAGGCCATGGAGGGGTGCTGCTTACTGGCTTGTTCCTCATGGCTTGCTCAGCCTTTCTTGTATAGCCTAGGACCATCAGTTCATGGTAGCCTCATCCAAATTGGGCTGGGTCCTAACCCATAAATCACTAATTAAGAACATGCTCCACAGGCTTGCCTACAGCCTGATCTTAGGGAGGAATTGTCTCAACTGAGACTCCATCCTCTCTGATGATTCTAACTCATATAAAGTTGCTATAAACTGTCCAGTACAAGGAACTTAGGCCAATGGCTGCTTTATATCTTGATAGCTGACCAGAAAACAGAGAATTCAGCCAGAAGTGGGACTATGCTATAATCACTGACTCCCATGGCTTCATGTTTGCTGGCAAGGCTCCATGTCAAAAGGCTTGACAACTTTCAATAACAGTCCCACTAAATATTCACACATGCGTGCATGTGCGCACACACACACACACACACACACACACATGCGCACGCGCACACACACAAACACACACAGAGAGACACAAATACACACTCATGGGTAAGTGACATTTTAGGGGTGACCATCCTTGAGAGAAGAAGAAAAGATAATAGTGCCTGTTGGGATAAGAAAGCTGTATAGAGAATTGAAGGTAGGCAGGGAGAAGTCGATTTGGAAGAGAGAAACATGATTAGCATGGAGGGGAAAATAGGAAAAGGAATTGACATAGTTCTTCTGTTCTCATATGGTTTCAGGACACACCCCTAAATGGGTGATTGATTGACTTCGATGGGTTCTAGACTGCTTTTTGATGCCAGGTTGGTGTTTTACTTCAGAGCATGAATTTCTGTCTTTTCTGATTCTACTCTTGATTTCCTTGCCCATCTGCTGTCTCCCTAAGCCAAAGCTGTACATTTTATATTTCTGTTATGACCATATGCCAAATTTGGTAACAGTTTTTGTTAGCTAGCTGATTACAGATAAGTCCTCAAATGGCAGTGGCTTGATGAAAGGCCAGTTCATCCCCGGCTAATGTCTAGTGTTGGCCATCTCAGGAAGCTCTCCCAAAGGAATGATTCTCTCCAGGCAGTGACTCAGGCTTTTCATACAACACCCCCTCCATTTTCCTTATGGGGCTCACAAGGCTCCATCCCAGTCAGCCAGAGGGAAAAAAAAGCAAGTGAGGGGAGGTGTTTACGGGCTTGGCCATGAAAAACTGACCCCTGTTCTTTTGTCCCTGGCTAAAACTCATTGCTGTAGCCCACTCTAACTCAGAGGGAGGCTGTGGCATCTAATCCAACTGTGTGACTTAACACAGATGAAATGAATTTCAGGATCATCTTTTCCTCAGAGGCACTGGTCATCAGCATCTCCATAGCAGCTTCTGGACCTGGAGCACACTTAATTGACAACTTGAGACAGTGTCCCATCCTCCTCCAGTCTCATTTCATCAGCTCATCCCACAGATGGAGAGCTAAGCCAGCCTACATTCAGAAAAATAAACCAGAGATGGTATCTAGTGTAGGTCCCTGTATTACTCCCAATAACTTTAACTTTCCTTTATCCCAGACACTAGACTGTTTCCTCTGTGTCTCAGTCTTGTCTAAGAATCTGAACACATATTTTACCCTTTTGCTTTATAACTGATCTTCCGCACCACGTCCGTAGACTCTGTATTGTTTGTTGTCATTTTATTATAAGGAATATACTATCTGAGTGCTTTGAGTACCCAGGTTCAGTAGTATTGCAAAATATTAGCCTGGTTTGGTGGCTCTTACCTTCAATCCCAGCACTCGGGGAGCTGAGGTTAGTGAATTACTGTGTAGACTGAGCCCTGGTTGTGGCAGGAGACTCTATCTCAAAAAACAAAACTGAAATAGAATGTAAGATCTAGGAAACTTAATTGTCTTAAAAGACCTTTTAGAAAAAAGAAGACTTAATCTGGAGTGATTAGCTAGATTCAAGTTAGTCATATCAAATGCTAAATAATACAGACATTAACATTTATTTTCTGTTCAAATAACTTTCAAGTGCACAATCTCATTTTATTTTCATAGTGTTTATGAACAAGAGACATTAAAGTCTCATTTGTCAATCAGATATGATCAGAGAACTACCCCCGTAGAGCAGATGGTTAATAGATGAATGATAAATTGATTGATTGGTCTGCAGAGATAGATTGTAAGATGGATGCATAGATTCCAGCAAGTGGGAGCTCAATTCCTAAATCTGTAGGGCAGACTATCAGGAAGGGGAGTCTGGAACCCTAGGGTGTGAGCTGAAGGCACAAAGGATTTCTTCATCACACAAGACAGGTCTGCTCTTAAGCAGCGTCGGTGGATTGAAACAGGCCCATGCAGATTGTTTACATTAAGCAGTTTTACTTAAAGTCAACTGCTAATGGACTTTAATTACATCTCCAAAATACATTCACAGCAACATGTAGATTAGTGTTTCACTTAGTAATGAGTTCAGTCACCTAGCTAAATTGCTATATAAGACCGACCATCTTTGATTGTTTTCTACTCTTAGGGAAATAGAGGCCGCAGTTAGTAAATTGTGTCGCTGTGTGGGTCTCATTTAGTATGCTGAAATGTTTTCCTATGTATGTATTATGTTCTTATGTACTATTTACAGCAAAATCTAAAGGAAACATCTGTGCCTGTTTATCACAGATGATCTAAAGTAAGTGATGCCATATTTGAAACATAATCCCAGGGAACTCTAACTGCAGGCCACCAAAGGCATAGGAGAATGGCATAGCATTTCCTTATCTAGAAGTATCATCATGAATAATTTCCAATATGAATAAATCCTTGATTTTAAATAAGTCAGCAGTAGCACCGTTTGCTTCTTTAATTCTTTGTGGAGGATTGCCAGAGACACAGATCCTTAACATTTAATTCCAGCCCTGAGGCTGAACAAGTTATTAGTTTAATCACAGAAAGCTGAACTTTCATCTTTCTTTAATTGAGCACGGATAATTTTTACCTGTGATCAGTAGCCAAAATGTCATAAAATCACTTTTGAAGCCTCATCCTCTCAGACTGTAGGCAAAAAATAAAAATAAAAAGCAAACAACAGTTATTTTGTAGATCTGTGCGTGATCATTTGGGGCCACTGTTTCACGTTGTTGGTAATTACTGTTAGCATTTCATGACTAACATAGTTTGGCAAGTGTCACTAAGAGTACTATTTCTCTTTTAGTGACAGCCAGTACATTCAGGGAAGAAAAGGCCAATGAAGAGACAGATGCTGGCATTGTGGCCGTGGTTTGAATGACAATCAGAAATCAACAGATTGTTATTTTTCCCAGCAAGGAGAGGATAAGGGCTCTAAAATCCTGAACTAAATGTCAGCTCTTGGATGCTTTTGGTTATGGATTCTAACAGAAGAAATCAAGGGCATTTTTCTCTTTTTCTTTCTTACCGCATTCTTGGAAGACAAAGCTATTATTACTTCTAACCACTAAACTCATGGTCTTTAGTGAGAAGGCACCCTAGAGGTACGAATGACTATTGTGTGTGTTTCTGCTATAAATTTTGATGGTGGGAAAGAGTGTTGGGCCACTGATTGATTGCAGCCTTGGAGATAGTTAGCGGCCCATGTGCCTGGTAACAATTGTAATCTACTCGGGAAGAAATGGTTGTCCTGTCAGTGTAGGAATAGCCTGTATAACCCAGAGGGCAAGATTGATCAGATGGTTGTTTTTATATACCTTTTGTGCAGAATTACCTTTTTTTTCTTTTTTTAAAGGATTGTTTACAAATCTAGAGTTGAAAGAAACACATGGATTGCATTTTGTATGTTTCCCTAAAGTATTCAAAGGCTGATTTAATGTTCTGTTTCTCAGTCTAAATTCTACAGCAAAAAGGTCATGAGTCCACGTGCTGTACTATCAGAGAATAGGTAGAGGGAGAAGAAAATGTGGGGTATAGGAGCTAAGAAGACAGCTCTGCCATCCTTGAATTAATGAAGAATCAGGAAAAGGCAGATCTAGACGCCCAGTAAATTGGCTCCTAGGGAGAAGGAGGTGGCTGGCAGCCTCCTGCAGACAGTCTGTGTAAAGTGAGAAGAATGCTGAGATGGGAATTGGAGATGAGGCAGTAAAAGCATCCCTGGCAGATTGGGAACAAATAGTTTGGAAAAGAGGAATTTATCCACCAGGAACTCGGCAGAAAACAGAAGGCACGCTCTACTGGAATCCTGAAGAATCCTGAAGAGAATTCTCTGAAGACTCGATTTAGAGACATGTGAACAGATACCCAGGCAGTAAGAGGGGAGTCGGGGTTCAGAATCAGTAATGGCACAAAGCTGGTCTACTGAGGACTGAGGAGCAAGACATGAACAAGGAGACCTGGAGTTTAAAGCAGCCCACAAGACATATCACTGAGGAGGGGTCCCTAGACAAGAGTTGAGATTGCGGAGGAATACAGCTACAGTACTGAGAAACAATACCAAAGGAACAGGCACTTTATCTCTCTTGTTTCTCTAACAGCCTGCTCAGCCTGACGTCATCTGAGACAGGAGCACCAATGATGCAGAGATGAACCAAGACTGATTCTGGGGAAATAAGAAAGGTGAAGAACCAACCTGCCTTGGTAGCAAATTAACTGATGGTTTTAAGGAAATCCTTCAAAGCTTTCTGTTTTATTTTTTGCTCCTCATCCCTCACCAAAAAGATATAATAATAACTTTTCTTGGCGTTGCTATAAAGATTAGATGATATAACGTGCACTCTATTTTATAAATTCTATATTTATGTCATGTTTTATAATTTCTAAGTCTTTCTCATGTCTCTTCATTTACATCTGGAAACTAGACTGTAGGGTAGTCAAATAGCTTTTATTATTTAGATGACTGAACTGGTAAAACTAACTGCTTATCTCAAGGTTCATGGATCGTAGCCGGGCGATGGTGGTGCATGCCTTTAATCCCAGCACTCGGGAGGCAGAGGCAGGCGGATCTCTGTGAGTTCGAGACCAGCCTGCTCTACATTGCTAGTTCCAGGACAGGCTCCAAAGCCACAGAGAAACCCTGTCTCAAAAAAAAAAAAAAAAGATTCATGGATCTTTTCAGTGAAACTAATGTGACTACAATTTTTTTCTAGTATACTTTAAACGTTTTGAATAGTGTTTAATTCAGCATTTTAGTTAGTTTTGAGGTGTTGAATATCTTTCTGAAGGCACAGGAGTTCCAGGTGAGAAACCTGAGGTGTTCATTAGTGATGCAGGCTTCTTTTATATCTGATAAGGCTTTGGAGAAGAAAAAAAAAAGGGGAAGGAAAAAGGTCTTGCTTCCACATTCTATAATTGGCTGTTGCTTCTCTCTTTGTAGAAAAAGCAAAAGAAAGCATCATTCCCGCGGTTTGCACATCAGCAAAATGGAATTGCCTTATCTATACATTTTTGCATTCTCTTGTAACTTACCTGAGAATGTAATTTACCTCTAAATGTATAACTGTGAGGGGCATCTTCCTTCTCCATGTATGACAATAACTCATACTTACATATTGTGTGAGGATAATTTTTACATCTGCTGCTTTTATGTGGTATTTTCTTTCTACCCATGTAATTCTTCTCAGACCGTGATTTGCTGCCTCAATTTTTTGAAGGGTTACACATATAAAGAGTAGTGTTATAGTGGGAAAGAGTGATAATGGAATTGGACAGACTAAATGGAGGTCAGGGTTGGAGGAAGAAATACCGGGAGGAATATTTAACATAAAAATGAAAAAGCCATATGAAAACCCCCCTATTGTGTGGTTTTCTTAATATATATGGTTTCACTGGAATTATTCTATGTATGATGGGGGGGTTAACAGCCCAACTGATAGCATATGCTAGCAAATAAAAACTCAATTAACAAGGAATAGATTGCCTTCTTTTAAAGTTGTTGGCCAGAGTGATCTTCTAGGCCCTCAAATAAAGCAGACTATTGCCACTGCTCTTGGTTACTTTCCAGAGCTTGATGGTCAGATTCTATTGCTGAAGACATCACATCTTGAGTCATGAGAGATGGAGAAATCAACTGGGTACTGGCCAGAAAGCTTTATCTCTACTATCTAGTTTCATGGTGCTATAAGGTGCTATGCGTGCTACCAGAGAGAAAAAGGAATCATCAGCTTTATCTAGCAGTAAACCCTGTAAGCTACAGTAACAACTATCCTGACAAGATATGTCCACTGGTGCAATAGTGGTAGTGATATCACAGGAGTAGTTAACCATGTTCTGGTTGAAATTAAGGACCACTCATTGTGATGAAATCCATGCCTAGCTTTGTAATTGAGGTCAAGAACCTATGGCTAGATTGGTCACAAGCCCTGAGGTAGAACTCAATGCTATTACTTTGCTAAGTGGACATAGAATTTTAATGACCCCTGATGACGTTTGGTTATGACTGTATGCTATCAGCTCCTTTCAGAGAAGCATCTTGCTGTAGATGGCAATCAACACAAAAGCCATAATTGATCAGTGTATGGATAATAAGATACCAAAGAATGCTCAACCCTAACTGCAATGTATGTACCACATTCTTCTCCCCAAGACCCAAGAATTCTTAGAGAAAAGGGGGCAGAAATATTGTAAGAGTCAAAGGTTATAGATGGGTACATGGAAACAGTGCTTTTCAAATACAACAGAGCAGATACACATTTTAACCCACAGTGATTGTGTTAACACACACAAGACCTGTGCAAGCTCAAGGCACAAAAATCACAGCATGCAGCTGGGGAAGTTGGCACAAATCCTATCCCTTCTGAGGAACTGTTGGCAGCAGATCACTTCCACGATAAGGAGAGTCAGTTTTCTTTAATGGTAAGAATCCTGGTGGGCTGACCACTCTTCAGGACAGACCTCACACCCAAAAGTATTTAGGCAACAGAAATTCAACTTGACTTTAAAATTAAAAGAAAAATAAGGTCATTTGAATTTATGTTTTGGTTGTTGGATTGATGTTTTGGGGGGACTTCTGACAACGATAGTGGGGTTTTCTTTGACTCTTTCTTGCTTTCAGGATGTTTCTCTGCCTATTGGGTTGACTCACTTATCCTTGATGTGAGGGTCTGTGCCTGGTCTTATTGCTGTGCCTTATCCAGTTGATGTCCTTGGGAGGCCTGCTCTTTCCTGGCGGGTAACCAGGGGGGGGGTGAGTTGTAAACATTTACAGTCTAAATATATATCACACTGCACACCTTAAAGGCATAGAACTTGTATTTGTCATATATACCTCAATATAGTTGAAAAAGATAAATAAAAACAATGGCTCAAAATTTTACAAAATTACAAAAATTACACTGTAGTTGGGGACTGTTCATTCATTCCTGGCTGCTCAGATCTGAAATAAACACACAGAAACTATATTAATTGCAATAGCTTAAGCATATTTCTAGCTAGCTCTTACATTTTAAATTAACCCATTTCTATTCTTTTATATTTTACC
>NW_004949099.1:21793261-21796074 GCF_000317375.1 Microtus ochrogaster | reverse complement strand
CAGTTGATGTCCTTGGGAGGCCTGCTCTTTCCTGATGGGTAACCGGGGGGTGGGGGGGTGAGTTAACAAGCAGCTCCTTTATTAACAAATGACAATAAAACATATATTGTTTTCAGGGAGAAGGGAGGTGATGGGGTACTGGGAGGAGGTGGGGAGGGAAAGTTATAGTCAGGGTGTATTACATGGCAGAAGAATAAATCAAAATTAAAAATAAATAAATAATAAAATAATATTATTCTAAAAAAACAAATGTGTATGCCAGGGAGGTGGATCAAAGCACTTGCTGTTTTTCAGAAGACCCAGCTTTGTTTCTTAGCACCTGTATCAAGTGGCTTGGTACAGTGCCTATAAGTAGAGTTCCATGGGATCCAATACCAACTCTGGCCTCCAAGGGCACTAGGCAAACAAGTGGTACACACACATACATATAGACACTCACACATACACATAAGGAATAAATAAATCCTTTAAAAACATAAGATTTTATAAAGAGAGAAAAATGTGCATATGAAATAATACATCACCTGACACGTTCTGGTAAGTGTGATTGTAGTGATTGACATGGACTATACCATGGAGCTAGTCACTCTTTGCTATAAACATGAGGACACAATCTGGATATTTAAAAATTCATAGTTTATTTTTTGAGAGTTTTATGCATCATAAATGTATTTCAGTTATGTTCGCTGCCCACTCCCCCACAACTCTTTGTGGATGCCCCCTGTTATCTTCCTCTCAACTTTCTCAACTTTATGCCCTTGTTTCTGTTCCTTTTTTAATAAACCACTGAGTGCAATTTGTGCTAATAATTGTGAATGAGTGTGATGCCATCCACTAGAGCATAATCAATCTACCATGTGTGGTGTCTTCAGCAATAGATGTAGAAGGAGCTGGGGGCAGGCCTGCTTTTTGTCGTGCCTGGCACCCACATGGCTAGCTTTACTCCCGAAATAACAACACACAAACTGTATTCTTTTAAACACTGCCTGGCTCATTATTTCTAGCCTCTTATTGGCTAATTCTCACATCTTGATTAACCCATTTCTAATAATCTGTGTAGCACCATGAGGTGGGGGCTTACCGGGAAAGATTTAGCATGTCTGACCTAGTGGCTGGCTCCATTGCGCCTGACCTGAGTCATCTGCCTCATTGCCTTCTTCCCAGCATTTTGTTCTGTTTGCTCCACCTATCTAAATCCTGCCCTATCAAAAAGCTAAGGCAGTTTCATTATTAACCAATGAGAGTAACACTTAGACAGATGACCCTCCTCCATCAAGTAGAGTCTTACCACCAAGTTCTGGTGGGTAACCAATAGCAATGCAAATAACCTGTGGTTTGGGGGGTATCTTTGGGATACTCCTGGATCAACACCTTGAGGGAGTTATTCTAGATTTGCCACTGAGATTTTTATTTGGCAACTGTGGCTTCTTGGAGATAACTTCATTTAAACTATAACATATACACTTTATTATGTATATTACATATGGGTATTTATGAATAATAGTTTTCTATAAGGTATTTTTCAAACATTTTTGCTGTTAGATATTCTTCTCCCCATGCTTTCAGACTCTCAACCCTCTTCTCCCTGTCCCTACTCAACCCATTCCCCCTATGATTCCACTTCCCTGTTCAGATCACGTGTGCTTTCTCTCCATCTCCTGTAAGATCTCTCTTCCCCCTTCTCTCCCAGCGGCCCCTTGTGAGTTTCCCAACTTCTGGAGACATTTCAAATTAAACACATGAATCTAAAGATTTGATACTAGAACTACATATGAGAAAGAATGTGATGAATTTGTCTTTCTGGGTCTGGTTTTCTACCCGATTGATTATCTTATCCCAAACTGAAATTGTAATGAATTGCTTCTCTGAGTCTAGTTATTCTTAATCTAGTAACGTAGGATGCACTTTTGTTAGCAGCAGTGCTGCAAACTGTTGAATCACATTGCCCTCACTGCCTACTAAAACCACTTACACATTCTGTTACTTTACAGGACACACTGTATTTAAATCAACTTTCAACACTCTTTACTTCTTTAGGTTTCAGAGATATCTTGTATCTATATATCTGTTAGTCTTCTTTCTTTGGAGACTATCTTAGAACCATCATAATTGTTTGGAACCCGAATTTATCACCCATGTATTCCTCTCTGTTCCAGCAAAACTTCAAATTCTAGATCCTGAATACCTTCTTTTAAATAATTGACTGTCATTTAACAAGCCATGTTTAACATGGCTTTGGGGCAGAGGCTACCAGATGCTTCTAGATTCTACATAAGTAATGTAGGAATACATGAGGAAAGAATCAGTCAATGCAGAGTGACCATAATGCCACAAAATGGAAGACTTAGTAAAAGTGGGCCTGGAAAAGTAGGCTGGCAAGAGCTCATAAAATAATTCATTGTCAGGCCAGTAAGAAGACCAGGTTTGATGACATGAGTTCGATTTCTGGTACCTGTGGTGGAGGGAGAGATTCTACTCTTGCAAGTTGTTTTCTGTTTTCTGCACATGTATTGTGGAGAACCATGGTGTAGTTCCCCAATAAATAAGAGAATAAAACATCATAAATTTGCACACACACATACAGATAGATGAGAGAAAGAGAGAGACAGAGAATGAGGAACAGTGAGAAACTGAGAGACAGAAAGAAAGTCAGAGTTTCATTATGAAGCCTTGGCAGGAGGCCTGCATCTTCACAGGCTTTCCTCAAACTCATAGAACTCTACGTGCATCTGTCTTTCAAGTCTTGGGGTTAAAGATATGTACACCATGCTCAATTATTATATTTATAAGAATTTTTTATTACACCATCTATC
>NW_004949099.1:21786981-21792663 GCF_000317375.1 Microtus ochrogaster | reverse complement strand
GGGTTAATTTAAAATGTAAGAGCTAGCTAGAAATATGCTTAAGCTATTGCAATTAATATAGTTTCTGTGTGTTTATTTCAGATCTGAGCAGCCAGGAATGAATGAACAGTCCCCAACTACAGTGTAATTATTGTAATTTTGTAAAATTTTGAGTCATTGTTTTTATTTATTTTTTTAACTATATTGAGGTATATATGACAAATACAAGTTCTATGCCTTTAAGGTGTGCAGTGTGGTATCTATTTAGACTGTAAATGTTTACAACAATGAAACTCTCATTTGTTTTATGAGTCTAGTGTCTCAACATATTTTCAGCTATATAATACATTATTATTAATTATAGTCATCAGGACCTATTGATTTTAGGGTGTTAACTTTCTCTGCTTTTTATGATTTAGGTAACTTTCATGGTTACTGGTGCTAAAAAGAAATTATAGACCCAGAATATTTTAATTATCTGCCTTCATTTCTTATATACACATGAAGTGTTAAGAACTAAAAGGACTGCTTTAGTATTTACAATTGCTGCTGTAATTAGGTAGTGTTCTCCCTTCTAACAAAGTCTAAATGCTTTCATATTAGTCTACTTGTTTCATAAATGCTCAAGCTGCTGTCTTAGTTGTGGATTATTGAGTTAATCTGTTGATCCTCTTTAATGCTTTTTCCTTAAATCGAGCTTTGTCTGATATTTCTATTACAATCTCCAGGCTCTATTAATTTGCATTTTCCTGGTAACTGTATTTTTCCTTTCAGCCTTTGGCATCACTTTGCTTTAAATTCAATATGTGTGACAGTGTTTACTATATTCCAAACTGCTAAGGACTGTAAGGTTTATCGCCAATCAAAGAACAACTTTTCATAAAATATCAGTTTTGCTTGAGATATGCACATAAAATATTTAACATCATGAGTCCAGAAATGTTAAGTGTAAAAGAGGTACATCTATACTAAAGGAAATATAATTGATTTTGTTTTTTGAGTCCAGTTGAAATTATTTTCTTTCTACAATATTTGAATTCATATTATTTATATGCTGCCATAGTATAAGTATTTAGTCTTACTTTGCATTTTTTATTTCATTTTCTGTTGTCATAGTCCATTGTTGGTTCCTTCATTTTATCTGGTTTGTGTTCTTTTTGAGTAGTAATTTGATATGGTTACACTCTGTTTTTTCTAGTGTTTCATTTTTTACCTTTAAATAAAGTACCTTATGAATTTCCTAATGTATCAGCTTTATAAAATAAATGGCCTTCCCTCTAGTGACTATAAAGTGATTTGGAGACCCCCTGTTCTTTGTCTCTTACTGTATTGTCACATATATTTTTTATAGCAGGATATTATCCACTTGTACTTTTTTAAAGGGGAAAACAATAGTCTTGAGAACTAGTCCATCCATTCTTGCCTAATTGGTGAACCTCAGGTTGTGAGTGACCCTCTCTCAAACAACAAAGTTAAGAGACTGGCAAGATCGATCAGCTTTAAAGAACATGTACTGCACTAATGAAGGATCAGAGTTCTGTTTTCAGCAACCACCTGCAACTCTGACACCCTCAACTAGTATTCTTGGGTACCGATGCTCAAGTACACATATACCCAACACAAACCCACACACAATTAAATACTTTTAAATCCATAAAGGTGTGTTTGTGGTTTCTGTCCTGCTCTGTTCCTGCAATTGTTAAGTCCCAAATAAATCACACAGAGGTCTACATTAGTTATAAACTGATGGAGGAAGGTCATTGGTTAATAAAGAAACTGCCTTGGGCCATTTGATAGGCCAGCCCTTAGGTGGGTGGAGTAGACAGAACAGAATGCTGGGAGGAAGAGGGAAGTGAGGCAATCTCCATGCCTCTCCTCTCTGGATCAGATGTGATGAAGCTCCAGCCCAAGATGGATGTACAGTAGAATCTTCCTGGTAAGACACCACCTCGTGGTGCTACACAGATTATTAGAGATGGGTTAATCAAGATGTGAGAGTTAGCCAAGAAGAGGATGAAACTAATGGGCTAGGCAGTGTTTAAATGAATACAGTTTGTGTGTTGTTATTTCGGGGCATAAGCTAGCCAGGCGGCTGGGAGCTGGGTGGCGGAATGCAGCCCGCTGCTCCTTCTACAATAAACTGATTGGCCTGTTAGTTCAGGCTTTTTATTAACTCTTATAACATATATTAGCTCATTATTCTTGTTTATGCTAGCCATGTGGCTCGGTACCTTATTCGATGGGCAGTCACATCTTGCTTCTTCTGTGGCTGGACCAGGACTGCACATTAGGATTTCCTTCTTCCTAGAATTCTCCTGTTCTCATTGACCCGCCTCTACTTCCTGTCTGGTTGTCCCACCTCTACTTCCCTGTCTGGCTACTGGCCAATCAGCATTTATTTAAAATATAATTGACAGAATACAGACCATTGTTCCACACTATAAAGGGGGGTGTTAAGTGGTGAAGAGCAGTTGAGAAACTCCTGCACCCTCTTGCTTCCACAGAAATGTATATATACACAAACACATATGTAAACGTGAACACATGATATTGGTCGTGGGCAAGGATATCAGTTAGAAGTTATTGTAGTTGTGAATAGCATGGCCATTTCAGAATGAGAAAGAATAATTCAGATAAATTCTTTAGAAATCCAGCTTCAGTTTCATCTCTGCTAAGGTAATTTCTTCATTGTAATTCAATGTAAGTCTCTCCATGCCATTTCTTAATGCTGACTCTCTCATGCTCATAGGTCTCTCTCTCTATCAATATACTTGATAAGGTCTAACTTCTTAGGTCGTTTCTTTAATCTAATTTACCATGCTTGAATTTACTTTCTCTTTAGTGATGATACACTTTTCTGGTATGACTCTTTTAATCTGTTTGTTTTGGAACTTTGGTGCATCTTTGTACTTTGAAGCCCACACAGTATCTGGAACATTGTGAAGGCTGTTAGTTCATGGAGATTTATCTGTCTCTGTGTGCTTTTGCTGCTCCATATTTTTGCCTCACTGTCCCCAGAATCAAGCAAAAACAAGAGTTTCCAAGATCTGATTTCCCTGGACACCCTGACAGTTTATTTATATTAGGGCAGGTCTCCTCTGCTTTGTTAAAGTGTAGACTGACATTCAATGTCAGGGTGGATGTTATGTAAGGTCCTCCTACATAGGGGCTCTGTGCAAGGGGTTTCCAAAGGTATTTGCTAACCTGCTCTTTTTCCCCTAAATGTAATCATGTATGAATATCATCACTAAGAGATATCTCTCACGAGAGTAGCCACCTAGTTCTGGGGAGGTACAGCATCCTACCGGCAGAGCCCCACAGAATCTACCTTCCTCCATTGTATCCTTCAACATTTCTGGCAGTACTAAACTTGACAGGAGATGGGATCTAGGAAGTGGGTTTTCCTATGGGCACCTGAAGGGGCAGTCTTCTTACTTGGGCAGAGCCACAAACTAACAAGGTGATAAACAGTTAGTGGAGGACCTAAATGAGCCTTTGCACTGGGAGTATTTTCATAACATCCCAAGCATCTGTTCTCTATGCCTCATGCACATATTCCTCTGTCTCAACCTCACAGTATTATGTAGCTAGCTGAGTGAGTTATGGACACTTTTTCTTTTAATGCTAACAGCCTAGTGATACAGTAAATATTACAAATTCCACTTAATAAACTTTAGATTAAAAATTCTTTAAGGTAAAGGAACTTTCTTTGTGACACAGAGTTCCATCCAGGCAAATCTGTGCATTTTAACACATTTTGCACACAGTAGTCCTTTTAATATCATGACAGGGAGTGTATTGAGAGCCCAACCTTTTCCATGTGTGCCTTTATAGATTACTCTTAGGATGAAATGAGTGACTTAAAATTGCTTTCTGCATGGGGAACAAAAGGTATCAAGGTATATCCTCTAACACTATGATCCATAGAAATTGTGCTCCTGATCCTACTTCTTAATCTCTGTCTCAGGCCATCTGAAATTCATTTTATCTTTCCTAAGCTGCATAGCATTGGGATATTGATATCCTTATTTAAGATTTACATACTTGGGACTCAGCAAGGCCATAGGTCAGGATGTTTTATGTAGAGCATGGCTTTTACTCTGTCTCAGAAAATCCCAAGCCCTAATTTCCATGGACCTTCTGTTTAATGATTTCAAAGACTCCAATGTCGCCACTTCTGGCTTAGTAGTAAGAAAGAGACATGTAAGCGTGTGTACCCACCATGCTCTACTTCTGTCTTTGTGGACAATACTAATTTTCCCACTTCTACTTAGGAACTTATGTCCTTGATAACTTCTGTTTAATGCAAATCTCTCAGAGCAGAAATCAGTATAAGGCAAATTAACTTTTCATATCTGTGCTCCAACCTTATCTTGAAAAAATGGTGATATCTATTTCATATGGTAGTTTTGAGGATTAGATAGAACAATTTACTAAATATGGAAAGCAATTAGTTTGATAAATAACCAGTAGGAAGGCTAAAAAGCCACTGACCTAGCTATACTTGCAGGTCTATAGGCATGATTGATATTTGTAATGTCTCTAGTAACCTAATATATTATTGTTGCCATCCGCATCATAAATACCATTGCTATCACTAAATTATGGATTTGGGTCAGTTTTTACTGTGTGTTGTAAGTGCCAGTTTAAATGCTTGGTTTTCTCAGTGTTGACAGTTGGCACCACTTTTCTATGGTGAGCATCACAAATCACCACATGCTTAGAGCACAATATGATAAAAATGTGATTGGATGCTTCAGAAGTACAACACAGGTCTTGTTAGGCTAAAAATCAAAGTGTCAGGAAGGCGATGTTCTTCCTGGAGGCTCAGAGGAAGATTCTGTTTCCTGTTCATTCAGATTGCTTCCAGAATCTATCTCCTTGCTGTTACAAGTCTGAAGTTCTTGTTTCCTTGCTTACTGACAGTTAACTGATAGTTGTTGTCAGCTCCAAGAGACTCCCAGCCTGGCTTGGCTAATGATCTCCTTCCTTAATCTCCAAAGTTAACACTGGTGGATTAAGTCCCTCTCGTGATTGAGAACTTTTCTGCCACTTCATTTTCTGACTCTTCTGTTTTCATCTATGACTTCTGTACATCCATGTGGTTAAACTGAACCCACCTAGATAATCCGTGATGGCCTCTCCATTTACATGTCTATAGCCTTGATGCCATTTTCAACACCCTTTTTGCTATGTGACAAAACATTCTCAGGTCCTGAGAATTAAGACATGGAAATTTTGTGGGGAAGAAGGCATTATTCTATATATAACAAATTAAGTGCCTTGTGGAATTATTCCACTGTCCCTGTTTTATTATCCACATTTTATAGATGAGGGAAGAGAGGCTCTATGATAGTAACTGACAGATCCAGGACTCAAATCTTGGTATTTTGTTCTTTAAACATGACTACTTTAGAACCATTCCAAGCTGACTATGAGACGGACTCTGTAATCACAGAAACCTAGGAGACAGGAAGAAAACAATTTTGAAGTTTGCTGCTGACACATAAAAGTTTCAAGACCCAGCCAGGGCAGCCTAATGCACCTTCCTCAAAACAACAACAATATGTTTCTAAAGAGAGCCCTGGGATTACAGCTCAGGGTAGTAAGTGCCTAACATACAACAGACCCTGAGTCCAAACTCCAGTATGAAAGACAAGGCTCTGTTGTCAGAACCAGGAACTCCTTATTTATTTATTTATT
>NW_004949099.1:21773395-21786795 GCF_000317375.1 Microtus ochrogaster | reverse complement strand
GGTGCTTAACACCTTCCTATAGACAGGTTCGCAATACTGCTTCTATTCCATGTTTACCTTCTACCCCACAAAACTTGGACAGGAAATTTGGGGAAATGTCAATAGCAATGTCTTACCTCAACATGTTGATAGTATGATTACTATGTATTGCTCACTTAATACTCACTGTATGTTATAAGCCTCACCTCACTTGGGACCCTGCACTTTTACAGGTGAACATAAAGAAACTGAGATGGTGGCTGGCAAGATGGATCATCAAGCAAAAGTACTTGTCAATCTTACAGGGTACCTAGGTTTTAGTTTTTACAACTATCTGTAATTACGGTTTGGGGATCCAATGGCTTTTCATGGTCTGATGCATCTGACCTCCCCTGGAACCAGGCATTAGTGTGGTTTATATGTGCAGATGCAAGCAAAATAATCATACAAATAAAACAATCTAAAAAATTTATTCAATACCAGTGAAGGAACTTGTTAGCCTTTGGAAGTGTGACACAAACCCTGTTGTGTCAAGTGTGCTGTTGTCACTGGAGACTTTTCTTCTCAGATGGGAATCCATACATCTTTTATTTTATGCTGTGGTATACTTCCACCTTATACCCTTTAGTATGATTCCAGGTGCTGTGTGACTTGGGTTCTTTAATCTCCAGATGAATAGCATGATAGTGCCTCTGTAGCCCACAGCCCATGTAAAGCAGCTTTTAGATGACCACACATCTGGATTTTGCTCATATGTAAAAGTAGGGTAGAAGAGTGTGATACTGTTTAACCCAAAGATCTCAACACATTCTCCCACTTTCAACTGAATCCTTATAATTATCATAACATAGGCCTTGTATATATTCATTCTTTCCAATTGTATTGATATTTATTGTTTAAAACACATTTTACATGTCTTCTCATGCAGTCTTCAAAATATCCAGAGAAACAGACTAGAAAAATATGTACTTTGGGACTGGGGAAATGGTACAGTAGTTAAGAACACTGACTGCTCTTGCAGTGGACCAAAGTTCAATTCCCAGCACCTACAGAGTGCTCACAACTGTCTCTTATTCCAGTCCTAGTGGACCTGACGCCATCTTCTGGCCACTGAAGGCACTGCATGTACATGATGCACAGACATGCAGGCAAAACATCTATACACAAAAGTAAAAAATAAGTAATATTTTAAAATAAGTACCATGTAAAAGTGACAGTGTGATAGTGGTGATGATGATGGCAAGGAGGAGGAGAAGGAAAACTTACTATACACTAATATCATATAGTCTCTATAGTTTAGCCAGTCAACAACTCTTCTGGGATAGGTATTACTATTATTTTCCTATTTTCAGGATAAAGTCAATTGACTTTTCCAAGGTCAGACAAATAGTAAAGATATGACAGAATTTTCAGCACAGGTAATTTGATTCCCAACACTGACTCCTAAGCTAAAGCTCAAAAGCACTCTTTTCATTTTGTAGCTGAATCAATTAGGACTTTGGGTGAAATTAAGTAAGTTTTGTTAAGGCTTCCCAGCTGGCAATTCTAGGACTCAGAGCATATTTCCTGCCTTCTATTTGGAGGCAGTATCAATATAGCGGAATTATGGAATTGAAAATACTTCATGGTCCATCTAAGTGGGCAACCTTTGCTAAATCATGTATTCCCTAAATTCCAATCAAAGAATAGTCATACCTATTTTGATAGGATGCCATTTGAGTGGTAATAAATATAAAACTATGGTGTAAAGTGTGTATATAGTAACTAATATTAATCAATGCTCTTTCTAATAACCCAGTAAATGAAGGTTCAACTCTGTCTGGTAGGATTTGGCCTGGTTAAATTGTGGCTATTTTGGAGAAATCATCTTAACAGCTTATATCATTTATTTTCTATGAAACACGGGCTTTGGCAGGTGCTCCTGATATATTACCATTAGTTTAAGGGGGTCTAAACATTACATGATAGGTTATAGGTCTGAGAAATGTGTGCCATGAACTACCCAGATCTTAAACAATCATTTCTGCAGGTTGGGGACTTGTTAATATCATTGTGCCTTCCCTGTCGCTATCAGCCTGACTGAGCTGCTGGCCATTATGATTTCTTGTGTTTTTTTTTTTTTTTTCTGTTGAGTGTATGCTCGTTCCTGAAGGATAAGATTCTCAAGGCAGTTCTGGAAAGCCAAACCAAATACGAGGAGTCTGAAGAAAAGTGTGAATGCTGAAGGTTCTTCTCTATGCCCTGTTATAAATGCTTCAGTGGACCACTGAGCTATACAATGGTGAGCTGCTTTACAAGGTTGAGTGGACACTGATCTGCTTCAGAAACAGTCCTGTTCAGGATGGTTTTTGATCTACTGCAGTGGTATGATCGGAGTTACCCTTGAAAGGAGCAGTGGCTACCAAATGAATTTGACAATGGCCAGATGAGCACAGGTGCAGAGATTCCCTTGGTTTTCAGGAACATCCTGGGGGGGGGGGTTCTTCTCTGATGCTTATTGGCATTGAAGGTTGACCTTCAGAACTTGGTGACTTTGTTCCACTGAGGCTTGAGTGTGCATCCCTCTGACAGCCTTCTCATTAGGAACAGAAGCAAACAAAGCATTGGGTGGAAAGCATCTTAGAAATGAACAGGACCATCTAACCTGTCTTAGTGCCCTTTTCTCTATGGATCTGAACTAGTGTGTAACTGTTTCAGATGATCTGAGGCAGAAGAATGATCAAGAGATACACTCAACTTAAATATTTCCATCTAAGGGAATTAAGAAAAAAATATCCAAAAATGAGGATGGCAAAATAGGCATACATACAAGCTTACAAGCTCTATGTATTGTGAAGCAGTTGTCTGTATTTGTAAATCTCACTTCTGTCTCTTTATAGTAGTTGTCTGTGGATAAGTTGCTTCATTTCTCTAGGCTTCAATTTCCATATCTGTATGATGGCAATGGTAGTAGTATCTATTCTATAGATTCATTATATAGATTAAATTATTTATCCCTAGACACTGTTTGCTGCCGTCTGAGAATGAACTGTTGCCCATAAGAACAGGCTTATATGCTGAACCTGTGGTTTTCAGATTGTAATACTATTATGGGAGGTTCTGAAAACTTTAGGAGTTGAGGCCTAAAAAGGAAAATGAGCCTGAGGAGGGGTGTGTGTCTTCAAAGGTTATTTCTAGTTCTTAATCCCTTCCTTTTCTCTGCTTCCTAACCACCCTCATGTGACTCCATTCCTCCATTTCAAATACCATGGTGTTGTCTCATATGTCCCTGAGCAGTAGAGCCAAGGACTGGAGACCAAAACCTTCAATGCATGAGCCTAAATAAGTCCCTCCTCCTTTAAGTTCATGTCAGGCTTCAGTCACAGTGATGCAAAGCTAGCAGAGTTCTTCATTCTCTATAGTATCCCAGCATCTTCTGAGACTCTTATTGTTGGGAAGTTATGATAGGACCACTTTTTCTACTTTCCCTCAATGTTGATATTTAATAAAAGGTCAACTTTCATTCCAAAAGGCAGATCTCCAGCTAGGCCTGACTAAAAGATTTCCCAGAACTGGCTCAAGCCAATGAGCAGGAGACACAGCCTCAGCTGTTGACAAGCCCCTCAGGTATCCTCTAGATCTGTCACTAGAGACAGGAGGCCCAGAGAACACCATGGGTGACAGCTTTGACTTCTAGCCTGCTGCCAAGGCAGGCAGAAAACAGCTCCAGCTAGCCAGACTGCAGGTGCAGAAGCCACTGGAGACGGGAAGTGCATCCAAAGCTGCCTGGCGCAGCTGTTGGGAGTGAAGGTCAGTCAGATCTAAGAGGCATCACCTCTTTAGTGATGGAAGATGAGCAGGGAGGTAGAGGAATCTGAGAGGAAAACGTCTGATGGGAGTCTTCAAGGCAGTCAGCTATGGTACTCTGAAATTATAGGATTAGGGAAAATGCAAACATAGATTTCTTTTACTGAGGCAGACCCTTTAGGAAGGATCTGTCCTTTCCTACAGATGTGGGTGCTGAGGGTCCATATGGTGTGAGTCTTTGGACTCAGTTTTCTGGTATACTGAATTGCTAGTCATTGCCTCTTGACAATCTGATGAAGCAAAGTCATGTAAGAATCTAACATACTGAGTTATTTAATATTAAGTTTTCTTAAGTTCAATTTACCGGGGACATAATATGCTCAGTATAACAGAACTTTCATTGCATGCTCAAAGAACCTGAGTTCAATTCCTAGCACCACACACAAAAGGTATTTTTAAAAAGTGATATGAAGCCACAGAACATAAATAAATGCTTTTACATATGATCTTCTAAATCTCCTAGATGTGTAGAATTTAGGTCATCTAAATGTGGGCCCTTTTAGCAATGAGAATGGGTTTTCAGGAAGCAAATGAGAGAACAGGTACTCTTTTTCTAAGTTTTTTACCAGTGGGTTTTCAAAATTGTGGCATACTTTAAGCCTTTTCTCTTTAACCAAAAGAAAATAATACCCTTCCCTTATATGTCAGGATGATACAGTGAGAGTGGCCCTGCTGAGGATGAAACTAAGCTGACTTTGTAGTAAGGAGATGGGTGTGAAAAGCACACCATGCCATTATTTCACAGACCCTGATGTAACCAAGAGGGTATGCTTTCAGGAAGGTATACCCAGGTATGGAGTGTATCTCTGGTCCTCAAAAAGCTGAACTAAGTGAATCTGGTTGGATACTGAGCATCTAACCTTACAGTCATCAGTACCTCATTCAAACTGCAGAGCTATAAGCATTTTCCGAAAGTAGTGAAGTCCAAGACTGCATGCCCCATGATTCAGATTCCTGCAATCAGTCTAACTGTTCCTACAGGAGGTAGTGGAAAAGCAGGATACACACACACACACACACACACACACACACACACACACAGTTTCCTGTCTTTCAAAGCCTTTGTAGAGCAAGGCAGCAATTTCCAGCTTAGTTACCAAGACATTAAAAATTAAAATAGGGCACTTACAGCAGAACTACAACCTGCCTGAATTCTGTACCCCAGCACCCATCCCCAGGCCCACACTTGTTCTGTCCCTGCTGCTGGGCCCTGCTTCCAACCGTGGTGGACTTCCACTACTCAGAAGCAGGCCACACTATCCAGAATCAGTGCAAGCCATACCAGTTAGAACAGGCACAAGCCATACCACTCTGAACAGATTTCAGCTGCACAGGTGCAAGCCACACTAATCAGAAGAACAGAGACCCTCTGCTGCACCCAAGGCCAAGCTAACCACCAGAAGGATAAAGATGGAAACTTAAAAGAAATTCCACACTAGCTCAGAATTGAGTATAATAGAGGGTTATTTATTTAGGGGTAGACTCACAGATTATAGGTCTCTGCATGAACAGGGAACAGGAACCAAATCATGCTGCTGGAGGGGAGGCCAGACGTGTGCTTTACATTGGCGTATATAGTATAAGAAAGGCCACATATTGTATAAGTGGGTAGGTAACTTAAAGGTTACTGCCTGTAGGAATTCTTACAGCAGAATGCCAACTCCTCACTTGGACTGACTCTCAACTAGACCAGAGGTCAAGGTAACACAGAAATCCAGCCCACAAAGACTAGCAAACCAAAGAGGAAACAGGAACCAAGGAACAAAACACCCATCTAACAAAGACAAACTCATAAATCAGAGACTAGAACTAATCATCCCAAACCCAGATGCCTAAATGCCGTTGGGAAATTCCGGCCATTGGCTTCCGGGGCACCTTGGCCCCCCCGGGGCCCGGTTTTTGTTTGCTGCAATACCTGAACATTGCAATGCAGCAGAAACACAAGAAAACATCTTTGAAAACAACCTCATGAAGATGATAGAAGTCCTTAAAGAAGAATTGGAAAAACTCCCTTAAAAATGAGGAAAAGACCAAAAAAATGAGAGGAAATCAGCAAATCCCTTAAAGAATGCCAAGAAAAACAATCAATCAAACAAACAAACAAACATAAGAAGGAAATTATCCATGGCATAAAAAAGAAATAGAATCATTAAAGAAAACACAAACTGAGAGAATTCAGGAAGTGAAAATTTTGGGTATGTGAACAGGAACTACAGACACAAAAATCACCAACAGAATACAAGAGATGGAAGGGAGAATATTAGGGACTGAAGATACAATAGAAGAAATAGATTCACTGGTTAAAGAAAATGTTAAATCTAAAAAACTCCTAACATAATATAGGACACTTATGCTACCCTCCTTTTAACTGACTTTTCAAAGCTAATAGAGAGTGAAGGAAATAGTATTGCTACCAGATACACCCTTTCATAGCAATAACAAGTAAAACATATGAACTGAATTTGAATTTTGATCTTTCTGAATAGATTCAATTTTAAAAGTATAAAGAAACAGGTGGAATACATTTGTTTATGTAGTCATCTATTTTAGGTAAGCCAATTGTTATTATTAATTTAATACGTAAAATAGATATTATAAGTTATTAATGTGATATCCTACTTTTTTTATTCTAAGTGTTTCAAATCTGCTTATGTCATTTTGACTGAGTCATCAAGACTTGGTCCTCCTTATTGGGGATTCCAGAGCTTTCTAAAACAATTCAACCCTGGAACCTAGAAACGATTGGTTGTCTTAGTCATACAGTGGGGAAGACCAACTCAATCAAGTAAGCAAGAACTTAAAAAGTTGGTGATAGATTGTTTATCAATACGTAGTGAATTTATTCTTCTGTTTATAGGTGTGTGTGGATGCGTGCAAAGAAAAATACCAGATTCCTTCAGTCCCAAGGGCGGTTCTCTCTGCTCTAGCTCTATATTCTTCTGGCACCTACCTGACCGGAATAGCAGCTTAGAATCTGAAGGAACTCTATTCATCTCTTATCTCTGGCCATGGGTGCTTTGTTGTTACCTGTCCAAGTTCACTTCTGCCAATGCTTGCAATTTAAGTAGAGCAGAGGTATCCACTTTTCTCTTCTTGTCCCATTACCCAATAATCAAAGGTTATTGCCAAGGGTGAAGCTGTTCTTTCTATTTGCTAGTAAAGATCGCACAAGAGAAAGGGATCTTGTCACTTCGGAAATTGTGTAATGCTTCTTTTGCCTCCAGGCCCCCCAAAAATGCCTGCTTCCTTCCACTTTCCCACAGAAAGCTAGAGTTTGTCAGTGGTTACAGTTTTATTGTTGACACTGTACCTCTGTATTAGTGTTAGTGCAGGGCTCATAAACCTTAGCAACTTTATTACTCACCAATTAGTTTCCAATGAATTTTACTGCCCTGAATCTAATGGTGCTGTTCATGGAGAAGGCTTGGTGTTCATAAAGAATTTCTCATCTGACACTTGGAAGGGTGACACATAGTCACATCTCCCGCACCCCCACCTTCCACCCCACCCCGACATCATAGTCATCATTACCTAGTAATTTTGATTTCAGTGAGTTCGCTCAAGGTCTTTAGGACACATTTCTTTCTGTTGTCATTGCCATCCAGCTCTGTTGATGTTGCCTTCCTCTCTCCCAGAGTCTTCACGCAGGTGTGTGAAATATCTTGGAAATGAGGCTGAGAGATGTAGATTTCAGACTGAGTGATTCTAAACTTTGATATAGGAGCTAGAACAAGTAGATTTAGATTTCTTCATCACCACTGACCCTTTGTGAATGGACATAAAAGACTCATTCCCCAATGTGAGAATTAAGTGAGACGTGGATACCAAAGTGGTTTGTGAAGTATAAAGTATCCTGCAGATATAAAGAAGGAATGGATGTTTGCCTGTGAAGACTATATTCATGCTGAGAGCATCCTTGAAATGCAAGAGAGTCAGTGAGCTAGCCTTCATCCCTCTCTTTCTGAAGTACTCCTTTTCTAGTTCATTGAAGTGACCTAGCAATGAGCAAGGCCAGATACACATCCCAGCTGATGAGGTAATCCCTACCATTACCTCATTCAGTTTTCTCTTTCCATGAGTGTATGACATAATTCATTTCTAAGCTGTTATTGATGGGCACCTCATCCTGGTTTCACTTGAATTAAAAGTCTGGAGAAGAGTAGCATTGTTATTTGTTCCAAATCCAGGACAGGTAGGGTTCCCCCTTCTGTATTCTCAGAACCTGCAAGGGAAACTGTCTCTGAATTCCATTCCCATTGCAGACTTCTGATTACCATTGAGCAGATGTGAATTTAGATGGAGCTCATTATCTTGCATTTCCAGGAACTCTGCCTCAGAAATAACCATCTTTGTTTCCTTCTTTCCTCTATTCTATTTCCCTCCTTTTCATTGATATGAGGGTAATGAGAACTGATAGGAGGCAAACTTACTAATTTAAGTTCTTTTAAATAGCCAGATCTTTTTTTTTTTTTAAAAAAAGGTATTAATGACATTAACCTGTAGGAATTTTGACTTTTGGGACTGTGCCTCATCTAGAGCTGTCTTTTTATTCCCAGATTCATGTATGAGGAATTTCATATAGTAGGTGCCTAACCAGTGGCCATGGGATGGAGAGTTAATAGCAACTTGCTGTAGATTTAAAATGTGTTTGGAACCTTATAGAAATATTCTCCTCTACTCTTCACAGTGGCTGTACAAATCCCATTTCATAGGTAAGAAAACTGAATGATGGTGCTCATAAGAAGTTTTCCCACCGAAGTGCACTGACATGGTCCATGGGTTTGAAACTGGGCGCTATTGCTCATAATTCTGTGCCATTTACGCTTGTTTAATACCTACCTTCCAGTCTTAAACTAGGTAGCTCTCCTTTAGATACGATGACTTTTAAAGATACACACACACACACACACACACAAAAAAAAAAAAAAAACAAACAAACACCACGACAGGGCTCAGTGCTAGGAAATAAATGGGTGAGTCTGGGTGGAGATGGAATCCCTTTTCTGTTCTCATCCCACTGTTAAATTTCTTCTTCCACAAGTAAGTAGTGCTTGCTGCTTACATGACAGACACTAGGACTGGTGCTCTACCAACTGCACATTTCATCCTCACAACCACTTCCCAATGCGGGCACTGGCAGTCTTTTAACTACAGCGTGAGGAGATTACGAGGTAGAAAATGAGCCTCTTGTCCATGTGTTCATTGCCTTCCCTTAATTTGTTTCAATGTCTGTTGACTCCTGAGTGGCATCGTATCCTCTTGATACTGTCATTCACTAGTCCTGGCTTTATAGTCGGAACCACATGCTGCATAGTCAGATGTTCAAAGTGGCTGATCATCTGTAAGAGTTGAAGTTCTTGTCTGTGACCGCAACCTGGCCCCATGCTGTTCAGCAGTACTTAGTTCATTTAGTAGTTGGAAACTTGCACGACTTGGATCGGCTGACCTGTCAGTCTGTGGCACTAAGAGAGATGATTGCTCAGATCTCCACTGCTATTGCTAGCAGCACCATTTTCCTGCTGTGGTAGATACTCTGTGCTGCACGGTCTCTTGCACAGTCTCTTGATTCACCCACTGTGTTGGACAGTTCTAATGCAAGCCAACTGCATCCCGCCTTATGAGTCCTATGCCTCTTCACTTTTGCCTCAGGGCTTTTTCTTAATCCCCTGGAGCTCTTAGAGGTACACTTAGCCAGCACAGAACTATGAGAGAGTAAATACTCTAGGGGCCATCTTCAACCAATGGGAAGTTGAACAATGCCTCAGCCCCCGTCCTTCAGAAGTAATTTTTAGGTATAGTCTGCCTGGTCCTTTGAGAATTAATCTCAGCTGCCCTGAGTGCAGAATGATTTCCAGTATAATGTTTCCTTATTTTTCTAACTGGTGCTTTATGGGGATATCTTCAGAATAAATTATTTGCATTCAAGTCTTTTTCTCTGTTTATTAATTTGGTTTTAGAAGGTACACCAATGAACAGGAAAGCTTAGTCCCCATTAAGCCTCGATTTCTACTATTCATATTAGAGGCTAAGTCATAATAATATGAATGGGTCATGTGGTTAGATTAATTAGGTAAATCATCTTAGGATAGATATAGCTTTGGAGGTTTTAGATAGGGATTAGGTGAAATTGCTTTTTTTCCTCCTTTAATAGTTCACAACATATGAACAAATATACCAATGATAAATGACAGTGCCTGGAAAGTTTACTGAAATTAGTAGGTTGATTTGCTGAGAACTAGGGTGGCTACAAATTCAGTTTACCCCCACCCATTGTGACACTGATTTTGGTGTAAAATAGACTAATTTGTGGTGTGGTTCATAGAACCTGCCAGGTAACACATTTTTATGACTCTTTCCTCTTGAGTCTATGTCAAGGATTTGTTCTAAAATGATGCCAGATTCATATTCATACTGACTGAATAGTCACTACACCAAGCAAGGTTGAGAAAAGAGCCTGGCAGATGGTGTCATGAAAATTATGTTGAAGAATACCCCTCATGATGATGAAAGAGGCAGCAGCGAAGTCCTGGCATGTACACAGGTGGAAGGGAGGATTTATGCCTGGTGTGTCTGGGATCCTAATAACTAATGTATCAACTTCTTTGAAAACTTTTTAATTAGAGAGATCAGCAGGATTTGTGGATGAGTCATGAAGAATAAGACCTTTCACTTGCAGTAAATGAGGGCAAGCTAACTATCAGCAGCAATAGCTACATTTATTTCAGAGCCCAATATAACTGGCACTGTTCTAATTACTCAGGCCAAGGGTCTAATCCCTGCATGGGTCAAATCAGGCTACATCATTTTTTCACCCTAGCTGCCCTCTCACTCCCAAGCAGCACAAAGACAGTCCCAGATAACACATGTCTAGAAGAAGGCATTGCAAACTATAATGTAAGCCTGATCTTGTTGCTTGCCTGGGGAAAACCATTTGCTTGTGTCCCCATGTGCTGAGTATAAATTCTGGGTTCCTTGCCACAGACCTTAAGATCCTGAACAATTAATTTGACCCTAGCATCTTAGGTCTGCTACTCCTTCACTCCCTAACTCAGCCAAACTGTCAAATGAGAAGAACGTTCATTGCTTGACACTTGGCATTCTGAAAACCTGGATGTATTATTATTTTCCTATACTACGCGGTGGACTTCTCCAGGACTCAACTCCATGATTATCTAGAAGGGCATTCTATCCCTCTACCCCTACCAGGTTCAAAGTATCCTTAGTTGCTCCCTCTGTTTGCTCACTTTGTGCCACTGATAACAAGCAGTGGCATTTTGTTTGCTGCTCACTCATGGGCTGTTTGTACTAGGAAGCCAATGTATATTCCTCTACACTGGAATAGTGCCTGGGACATTGTATGTACTCCGTGAGCTTGGATTATACAGTTGAGTGCACATTATGTAGTAGTGGAAAGAAGAGTCATCTTTGGTATGTAGACTGGAATAATCTAGAAAATTTCCACAGGCCTTAAACATAAACCTTTGGGTCCTGGTCAGTGATATTTAGTGAAGCTTAGTCCCCATTATTGGCTTTATTGGGAAATTTGTGTGCAAATTCCTGGGACAGGTGTTGTGCTTAATATTTGATCAATAGCTAGTTCTGGGGCTACAAAGTAGACTTCTGAGCTTATCCTTGTTTAAGTGGCCCACAAATACTTCCAGGATAAAGAACTGAAACCTTATTATTTTGAGGTAATTTTGCTTGAGTAATATTCTAGGATTCTAGATGGTATAGGTACTCAATAAACCTTTACCAAACACAGACAATCTGTGTGGTGTTCTACTGCTAATCAGTAGGCAGTTTTATAATGCTCAATCTTTGGTTGTCTCCCACACTGGACAGGACTGACAAGTTTTAATAGTAAGATGTTGTGGAGACAACACAGTTTGACCTTTGAGGCTGTCACTATAACTTTTCCTCTTGTCACTTCTTGAGGCATCGTAGAGGAAATTGGCAGTCATATTGTGATGATAGTCAAGGAGGCAAGGAGAGCCCCGACCTTTTCACCATGGAATACAAAGGGGACAAAGGAGACCTAATTCTGACTCTCCTTAGATTCATATTCTTAAGGGACAACCAGATTTGCTAATCAATTAAGTAATGAGTGTGAAAAGTAGAAACAAACCAAACAGGTGTTTGTGCGATTGTCTTTATTATGCATTCACTTTCTCCCCATTGGTGTCTTATTCTTCAAATATCACCATGTTTCAAAAACTGTTTACAATATTTTCCTTATGGTGTTGGTACAAAACTGTAAACCCAGCACTTAGAAAGCAAAAGCAGATAGATCTCTGTAATTTCAAGTTCAGCCTGGCTAAAAGAGTTTTAGGGTTTCTACCTAGAGAAACCCTGTCTTGAAAAGAAAAGAAGAAAAAAAAGAAAGAGAGAAAGAAAGGAAGAAAGAAAAAAGAAAGGAAGGAAGGAAGAAAGAAAGGAAGGAAGAAAGAAATTTTTTAGTAGTCAATCAACTTGGGGCCCACACCACAAGAGGAAGAGCCCACACCTGACACTGTCTGAATGGTCAGAAACTAGACAGCCCAGAGACCCAGGATAGAGCCATATACAACTGGGGAGAAAAGTCAATGAAATGATTACTAATGATATTCCATTGTACTCAAAGATCAGTGCCTAGTCCAAATGTCCTCAGAGAGGTGTCACCCTATAATTAATGGGAGCAGAGGTAGAGAGTCACAGTCAAACATTAGGCAGAGCCAGGGGAACATCACCAAGAGGATGCAGAGAATTGGAGAAGCCAGTGGGATTGAGGACACAATAGAACACAACCCATGGAATCAATGAGGCAGGTCTCATAGGGGATTATAGAGATGGGAGTGACAATCAAGGACCCTGTATGAATCTGAGCTAGGTCCTCTGTTTACATGTTATGATTGTGATGATGTGGGATGTCCTTCTGTGTATGTGTTCGTTTTATTGGCTGATGAAAAAAGCTGTTTCAGCCAGTGGCTTAGCAGAATAAAGTCAGGCAGGAAATTCAAAAAGATATAAGTATATAGAGAGAGTAGGTGGAGTCAAGAAGAGGCCATGTAGCTGCTGAAGGAGAAGGATGCCAGAACATTACCAGTAAGCCACAGAGTTGTGGAGATATATAGATTAATAGAAATGTGTTATTTTAAGAGCTACCTCAGAATATGCCTGAGGTGTTGATCCAACAGTGTTGTAATTAATATAGTTTCTGTGTGATTATACAGGTTTGAATGGCTGGGAAATGAAAGTGCAATTTCCATCTACATTGTGTAGCTAGGTATTCCTGTGGAATTCCTAAAGGTGGAAGTGGTGGGACGGGTGTCTCTGACTCTTTTGCCTGCTCTTAGGACCCCTTTTCTCCTGCTGGGTTTCCTCATCCAGCCTTGATGTGAGTGTTTGGGCATAGTCTTAATTTATGTTTTTGCCATGTTCAATATTTAACCCCAGGAGGTCTGCTCTTTTTTTGAAAGGAAATTGAGGAGTGGATCTGGGGGAGATGGGAGGTGTCTATGTGTAGGGAACAAGAAAAGTAGAAGGAGAGGAAATTGCAGTTGGGATATAATGTATGAGAGGCATAATAATAATAATAA
>NW_004949099.1:21736257-21773005 GCF_000317375.1 Microtus ochrogaster | reverse complement strand
CCTGAGTGCTGGGATTAAAAGCATGCACCACCACCACTTGGCACATCTTTTGTTATCTAAAAGGGCACAATTTACCCCCTCCCCCATAATGAAATAATTGATATAAACTCTTTTAATTTAAGCATTTTGCTTACCAAGAACATAGCATACACTTATTTACATGTCCAGAAATGTTACTATGTGGTTTTTTTCATATAGTCTATGGGTGCCTATGTCTTTATGCTCTTTATGTTTTCTTGTAATGGATTATATTAATGCTTTAGTGTGTTATCAGACTCTTATTCCATTAAGTTGTACTAATTTGTAAGAACAGTCATCATTCATTATAAAGTAATTAAAAATATTTTTTCATACATTTTTTGTGTATTCTTTCCTTTTATTCAACTTCTCCCAGATCTTCTCCTTCTGAGCTCATGTCCTTTCTCTGTCTTAAAACAAAACAAAATGAAACAAAACCCTCAGACAAACCAAAACAACACCAACAACACATACACACACATGCATGTATGTGCGCACACACACACACACACACACACACATAAACACACACACACACACCACAAAATACATTTGTCTGATTTATTTTGGCCAATGAATCCTGGGCATGATCCCGACTCTGGGGTGCAATTGAAGCATCCAATGTCACTCCAGGGAGAAAAACTGAGTTTCCCTCTCTTAGCTGCTATTAATTTCAAATAGCTCTGGTTACGGGTCGAGCTTCCTGCCTACTTACCTTTCAGACCTGTGTTCTTTTTTAGGTGATGTAGTAACTCTATCTTTTCCTTTAATGTTTTTGAAATTGCTTCCAGTTTTCCTTTCTAGATCCTGTTACATATTCAATTCACTTTTTAAATGGCTTTAGTTTTGTGTATTTAAACCCTTTAATAGGATTTATTCTGGTATATAGTTAGATACTCCTCCAGTAAAGATTTGCAGCTGTCTCATTACAATAAAATCTATTTTTTTTCTGGGCATCGGCATTGTAATTTAAAAAGATGGGTGAAGATAAAGCTGCAATAGATTGCTCCTTGTTATTCCCTTGTTTTCCTTATTTGCGTGGTTTTTAATTTTGTGAAAGGAGAAAATTTACATTGCTGTACTCTGCTGTCACACTGATTGTATCTGGTAGGTTGTTTCTTATATTTTTGGTTGTGTACCTAGCTGTTAATGACTGAGCTATTTCTCTAGCTTCAGGTTGTTTCTTTAAGCTTCTTGCTTTAGTTTCCTATACACACACAAGTCTTGGGGTTAATATACCCATATCAGTTCATAGATTTGGTACTTCATATACCATAGCTTGTTTATAGGCCTGTTGCCTACTTTCTGGTTTATGGAACATCTCTCTCTCTCTCTTTCTCTCTCTCTGTGTGTGTTTGATAAATTAGTCTGAACTTGCAGAACTGTGACAGTTTTCTTTTAATTAACATCCTTATGGGAGCTGACATTCTTTCACCCTCATTTACGAATTTCTTAGAAAATCTCCTTATAGTATTAGGAAAGAAAGAAGACCTATTAATCCTATTGATACCTTCTAGTTTTATGCAAATGAAAAATAAAATATCTATTATATGGTGCAAGTTTTAATTGTAGCCAAACCTGCTTACAGTTTCTGTGATTGGAACTTGAGAATTTGACCCTGGGGTTGTGGAGTCAGTTGTCTGAATTTTCAGTTGTTTTCAGGCAACCTGGTGCCTGTTGTTCTATCATTTCATCTATTCTATATCAATTGGGGACTGGCATTGAAAACCATTGGTAATTTTGCAATAGATTTTTTTTTTTAGAAAGCTCTGGATTCTTTTTCTAAATATCAAATCCATTATAAACATAGTGGGCCTTTGCCTTTTAGTCTTTCCAGTGGAAGATAATCTTACTTGAAGAAAAGTTATCATGGTGCTACTATTTCTTTTTCTGCCTTTAGAACAGAGTACAATAAATGTTGCTCACCATCAGCTATTGTCTTGATGATGTCTGTGTTTTATGAGAGTTCTTTTAAATGATTGAATTGTGTGATATAACCTCTCATCGCCTCCTAATATATCTTGTACTTCATAGTTAAGGTGTGTTTGGTGCCTCTTCTATACCATCTCATTATGACTCTATGATGTCTACTTCCACACTTTGTACTTTTCAGTGATTATTTTCATTGGCCTTTCAGTTCACCAAATCAATGATTTTTGTTATTGTTATTGTTAGAGTGGAGTCTTGAAACTGGAGCTCTGTCTTTCTGCGATGCATGTCCTTTTTGCCCCTTCCATGAATCTATCCATTTATTCCACTTGTTCAAAATTGATATATTTTTATATGCCATTTATATAATACAAGTATTTAAGTCTCTAGATCATATAAATCACATCAGCAAGGATGTAGTTTGATACAGAATTATAGTTTGATGCAACATTGTAACTCTTGCATCTGACAAAATTCATACTATATGAAAGTATCAAAAATAGTTATAGAGTGAATGGTTCCTTAACTGTATACATAGTAACCAGATATAGAAATTTCAAAAGCTTAAAGTCATTAATTATTAAATTTATAACTTTAATTGGATTCTCTTATTTCCTAGTATTGTGATCTTTCTTTAAAAAACAAACAAACAAAACAACAAAAAACAAAAAGCTTTCTAACTCTTCCATGGTCTCTTCAAATTTCGTGGCCATGACATTTCAAAGACAGGGAGCACAGGTGGTCTGCACTGAAACCTGCAGAGGTGGACTGGGATCAGTTGAGAAGATACTGACATCATTGAGTAGGAAATAAATATTCTGAAAGAAAAGGACTTCACAAAAGAGAAGTTACATCTCACACATCCCTCCCAGAGAAGTCTCCCGTGAACCCTTCATACTCACCAACAATGAGGCCCAATCCAAAGTATTTGGAGTTATCCAAGACTGGCAACTATGGTGATGAGTGACGGGGATGAGCTTCACAGTGTCACATAATTGTAACTACCAGTGATTTCCTATGGCTTTCTTAATTCTTTTCATGGTGTATTCTCATTTCTTAAGCAGTCAGAAAAAAAGCACTAAGAAATAATTCTATATAATCAATGACAATACAAACTCATTTAAAAAGATAATGATAAAACTTCTATTGCATGGACCTGTGGGGGTAAAAAAAAACAAAGCAATCAATAGCTACATTACACTTTGGAGTTAACCCTGATTTTTAAATTTATGTTATCCCTGGCTAGTGACTGAGATAAAGCTAATATGTAGGATCACAGCCTACAATTAGATGATAGGTAGATATAGATTGCAGTGTGTCAATAAATGTGGGGGTGGGGAAGGAAGTGGGCATCATTCTTTTTCAACAATCTTTTCCATTTAACATATTAGATCAATAATTCTCAACCCCTCTAGGATCAAAATACCCTTTCACAAGAATCAGATAACACCACTGTTTAATTCATAAAAATAGCAAAAGTACAGTTATTAAGTAGCAACAAAAATAATTTTATGGTTGATGTCTACCACAACCTGAGGAACTGTATTAAAGGGTTGAAGCATTAGGAAGACTGAGAATCACTGTATTAGAGTTTCAGAGGCATACCTTGAGGTTTGGTAAGTATCAAAAAGAGACATTAAATGGGGGCTGTGGGAAGAGTCAAAACATTGTTTGCAATTTGTATCATAACTTAGCCTGAAATCTTAAAGAGTTAGAGCATTGCCCCCGTCCAACATATACTCATGATGATAACATTTGTAATACTGAATACTCACTGTAGGATTCTGTGCAGATTTCTTCCATCCTCTGGAATCAGCTAGCTAATAAGTGATGCATATATGTATTTTTAAAAAGTGATCCTGGATTTATTGGAGAACTTCTCTCTCTCTCTCTCTCTCTCTCTCTCTCTCTCTCTCTCTCTTTGTCTCTGTCTCTGTCTCAACTTGGTCTTGCATTTGCTCATCCGAGTTGGAAGCTAGCAAGCTCTAGTTGCTCCTATCTCTCTGCTCACCTTGAAGATGAGGTTATAGGTAGGATATGGAGTACTCAGCCTGTTATGTGTGTGCTGATATTGAATTCTGTTTCTCAGGATTATAGCAAAGGCTCACAGTAGCTGAGCTCTGTCTCAGATTTCCTCAATTCACCCCCACACTTCAGCATTTTTACAGAACCGTCAGGTATTGAGCAATTCTACCAACTGTTCCAAAGAATGAAAGGCAAAGTGAAAAAGTGTTACTTCTGCAGAGAAACTGTCATTTTAAAGGAAATAGTTCCTGAAGTTCCTGAACTTGCTTCTTGCCAAGAAGAATCAGAAAGAATAAAGTCTTTTTGGCTTAAGTTCCCTGTTTCTTAAACTTTGTGGTACCTTAGATTTTCAAGAAGCACAGCCCTGTTTACAAAAAATTTTGTAACCTGCCCACGCATTGATCTTGTCATATCTATAATAAGGACTTGTTTTATTGTGTTTTTTTTTCTTGTAAGAATCTACACTTTCTTGGGTCTGGAAGGAGACATCAGAAGTCATTTAGAAAGTGTCTTTACTTCTGGCATTTTTCTGTCAACATATGTAGAAATTGTTGGGTTGACTGGCTTCTTTTGGCCTGCCGGAATTCTTCTTGGTGAAATAGTTAGAACTTCTACTAATGATCCAAGTATGAACTTCATAAGTATTTTAAGCTCCCTATGATATACCTATTTAATTTCTTCCTTTCTTCCTTCCTTTCTTCTTTGTTTCTTTGTTTCTTTCTTTCTTTGTTTCTTTCTTTCTTTGTTTCTTTCCTTTTTTCCTTTTTTCTTTCCTTCTTTCTTTCCTTCTCTGGATGCTTTCTTTATCTATATATAGTATAAATGCTACACACACACACACACACACACACACACACACACACACACACACACACTTTGCTTAGGATAAGTGTCATTATTCCCACAACATTATGTTCCCAAACTTTTTTTAACTTCTATAGCATTTGACTAGGTTTTGTAACACTAATAATTTTCTTTTGTACTGCAGATTTTTGTGTCTGGTGTATCTGCTTTAACTGAATATAAACAATGATGGCAAAGTAGAAATGATTCTGGTTGTTCTTTGTAACCCCCCAATATCCAGAGCATTGCTTAATACTCAGTAAGTACTTATTATTCAGGTGGATGGACAAAATAACCTGATTTTTGGTTGAAAGGCCCTATGACAGGATAATATAAGAAGAAACTGAATTCATTTTCAGACAACTTTAATTAGCAAACTCTCTGAATTTCATGATCAGAAACAGTGTTATATTCAGGGAATCTAGAGCCAGCAGGCTTCCACTGGCAGACAAAACATTACTCACCTCATATTCAAATGAGTTTTCTAACATTAATGTATAGACTAATTCTTTTGCTTTTTAACTTTGCTATGAAAAAAAAACCTGTTCTCTACCCTGTGGCTATTGAAAGCATTTAACAAACCCACTAGTGTCTCCCTAACTTCATTCTCTCATCATTTTGTGATTAGCGGTAAGTCAGCTTGATTTGTATTTGAAGTTCAATCTACACAACATGTGCTTTAGACCATCATCGAGGCATCCTGGGTGCCTGTTAGACTTATCAGGGGCACTATGTGAAGGTCTGCAGAACCTTTACTCAGAGTTCTGGAGGCTGTAAATCTGGCAAGACTGGTTCCTTTTTGGGACTGCGAGGGAAGGTTCTGTTCCAGGCCGTTCTCCTGAGCCTGAATGATTTGATTTATACGCTTTGTGTCTTCAAATGATTCTTCATCTGTGTGTGTTGTGTGACTCTATTTGTACACAGGTTTCCCCCACTTGATAATCATATCAGTAATACTGGATTAGGGTTCAGGCTAATGACTTCTAATTAATTTATCTGCTTATATAATGATTCTATCTCCAAATAAGATCATATTTTGGCTTACTATGGGTTGTTAGGACTCTAACATTTTTTAGGTGTGTGGTACATTTAAACACACACACACACACACACACACACCCCACACACACACCCTTGTTATGGGAAAGTACTCGTGATTCAGGACCATGGAACGCTCACTCAGCCCCATCTCTGCTAGTTCTATCTAGAGCAGAGATCATAGTTGCTGACTGGCATCCTTAAGAAGTTTTGGCAGCCAGCTTGGGCTGGGCTCTGGTTAAAAACAAAGGTGTAGACAAGAATGGTCTCAATTTTTCTACACTTTAGAAGCTTATTTCTGTCATATAAGTTTTTTTAAAAAAGAATAAATCATTCTATAAATATTGATTTAATGATATATACATTTAAGGCCAGAATATCTGTGAATTTCCAGCTTCATTGACCTTATTGTTCTTGCTTTCTCTTATTCCTGAGTGGGCACATAAAAAAATCCACCAAAGTTTGGTTGTGTATGAAAAATAACTACATGTGTTGGTTTGATATAGAGATTTAAAACGGAGTAGACATCAACCTGTACATTAGATGCCATTCCTGGGTTTGAAATACTTGTGTGTTTAGCATAGTTGGGAACATCATGGGAAGTCATTGAAAGCTGTGCAATGGGTAGAAACACATTATTTTTGACCCATGGGAGTGAAAGAATCTCCCAGAAGCAATGGGATTAATTGAGGCCAATCTCCCCAATCTTTGTCCAACACAGAAACCATGTGACAAGCTACTAAGGGGACATAGTATACACTTATTATGTGCACACATGCTGCCAAAAGATCTATATGCATACGCTTGTTAAATTACTGGCTTGTTTTTCATTGCTTTGCATGTTCTGTGTTTCTGTTGCTTTACATGGGCAATGAATGAGAAAAAAAAAGTGCTCTCATTGGTTCCATTTCTCATGATGCTTAGGTTTCATGTTGTAGATAATGAAAAGTCAACAAACAATGAGATAATTTCATTGAGGAGGAAGTGTCATGAAGAATACAAAATAGAGTAATTAGATAGGGGGTGATTGCATGCATGGAAGAACAATTTTAAATGGGACGATACAGCAAAGGCACAATCACAGAGACTTTCAATGCTCAAAGTATGAAGCAGGAATAAATACATGGTTTTTAAAATTGAGCATTTGCAACATGCAGGGTAGAACATTTACTACAGGTGAAAAGTGAGGATCCATAAAACAAAGAAATAGTAAGAAGGAAATTTAGGTAATGGTAAGTGTCTCAAAGGAAAATACAGCAAAGCAAGGAGACAGAATGGAGAAAGGAGATGTGCTGTTAAGGGAGTTGGGGAGAGGGACTTAAAGGAAGCAACGTCTATATAGAGACCATGTGGATAGAGGGAAAGGAACAAAGTGCATAACATCTGGAGGGAGCAAAAGGGCATTTGGGGTGGAGAGAACAGAAGTGATAAGGTGTGTTCAAGGTAGAAGAAAGATTTGGTATGGTAGGATGCATGTCAGACAGGGAGCAGGGACTAGGTTGTATAGGACCAGGTCATTCTCAATGGTGTGGAGAACCATTGCTAGAAGTGATACAATGGAAATATTGACAACTATATCGGGTGTTGAGAGAATAAAGAAATAAGAAAATACATGGGATAATTGAATGCATGACATCCAGTATGTCTCCATGACCTGTAGCTGCTCTCTCTCTCTCTCTCTCTCTCTCTCTCTCTCTCTCTCTCTCTCTCTTTCCCCTCTTTCTTTCTATCCCCATACTCTCTCTTCATTCCTCACTTCTCTGTTCTTCCCTCCCCTTGGTCATGCTCTTGATCTATTTCCTTCCTCCTTTGTACATCTGTGCTGTTCAAATACATCGAAGCAGAAGATACCTTAACTTTCTGTTATCTGCCTATTTGTCATCTTCATGCAGTTATAAATGCCTTGAAGTTATGAAAAAATGGCTTTTTTAAATTGACACATCACTCCAGTGCCTCACCAATTATTTGAGAGCTTCCAAATTTCTTAAATTGGTATTCAATCGGTTTCACAGGAAATGGACAAAATTCTTAGCCATTAAGATGTATGTGCAGTCTAGTAGGGCCCCCTTCGCATAGCCCGAGAGTTCCTGAGACTGGTCAAGGCTGATGCACTAAGAAGAATTCAGCTGTGTTCATGTACCAGTTTCCTGATTTGCAGGTAACTGAGAACATGGTCCTAATTCCAGAGGGGTTTTAGGTCACTCCAGTTTCTCATCTGTGCAACTGAAATAATAATCCACAGGATTATTGGGCAATTGAATGAAATAACTCAAGCAAAACTTCAAGCACAGTAGATATCTATAAGTAGTCAGTAGATAATATTTCAAGAGTGTCACTATCATAGCTTCCCTTTTCCCTGCTCAATGAATCCAATGACATCTTCTTTGGACAAAGAGGAGGAGGAGTCTGTTTAGTAGTGGCACATCATTCTACCCTACAGAAAACAGAAAACCCTAATGTGGGCTGGCTATCCCTGTTCCCTTTACCTTTCTTGTTGAGTGTAATTTACTGTGGTTTTTTGGAAGTGAAGAAGTTATCCTATTTATTTTTATGGCAAAGAGAATAATCACTTGGGTACTAGACTTAGAAAGTGGCAGGGTGGGCTTTGAGTGCAGGTGAAACTCCTTTAGTAGATTATGGGAAAGAGAGAAGCATTACTTCCTAAGCAGTGAGAAACATGATGTTGCGTGATTTTGGTTCTTGATTGCTTATCTGGTCATCTTGGGGAAATGCATTTATTTTTCTTGGAAGAAGGAGGAACTCACTTCCTGATTCCCAATTCAGTGTCCTTTCTTAGGCTTCATTCACACATAAGCCAACTGCAGATGATGGAGTCTTTGTTTGTCCTATATTTTCTTTTTCTGATTATTTTAAACTTAAAAAAAATCTCATGTGTGTGTGTATGTGTGTGTATATGTGTTTTGTCTGCATGTTTATCTATGCACTGAAAATATGCCTAGTGCCCACAGAGACTAGATCCCTTGGTACTAGAGTTACAGAAGGTTATGAGCCACCGCAGGGGTGCTGGCAGTGGAACCCCAGTCCTCTGCAAGAGCAGTCAGCACTCTTAAAAAACTGAGACACTCCCATGCTCAACCTTTTTATACCTGAGTGAAAATGAGCAATGAACAAACTTTTATTCCTAATCTGGTTCTGTAAGGGACCTATCTTCTTAAATATTAATGTGACTGTTTGCTGTGTGACAATGGTCTGTATCCTGTCAATTGTATTTTAATAAAATGCTGATTGGCCAGGAACCAGGCATGAAGTATAGGCAGGAAGTAGAGGTGGGGCAACCAGACAGGAAGTAGAGGAGGGGCAATGAAAATTCTAAGAAGGAAGCTTCAGTCTGCAGTTGTCATCCAGACAAAGAGGAACCCAGACACAGAGCAAGCAAGATGTGACTGCCTCACCAAATAAGTTACCGAGCCACATGACTAACACAGACAAGAATGATAGGCTAATATAAGTTATAAGAGTTAATAAGAAGCCTGAGCTAATGGACCAATCAGTTTATAATTAATGTAGGTCTCTGTGTATTTCTACGGGCTTGAATGACTGAAGGACCGGGCAGGACAGAACCATCCATCAACAACTGTTCCCAGGCACTAATCTCCACCATCATTTTCATATGTCTCTTACGATGAATACTAATATAATAATTTTGTGTATTTTGCTCTTCTTACCCAGTTCCTTCTCCCTACACCCTTCTCTCAGCCTTGCTTTTTATTTTTTAGTTCATTCATCAGGTTCTTTGTGTTTTTAGTCCCATCTGCTCTATCTTTTGCTTTTTTTATCTCCGAGAAGGTAGGAAGATAAACATATGGAATACAGATGATGTTGCCTGGGAGAGATCAGAGGACTGTTTATTTCTTTTCAGTGTCCCCACCCCCACCTTTTCCTTAACAGCGTGATCAAGTTTTAGTACTCTACTGATCACTTTACCAGGCTGGGTAATTTCTTTGCTAATTAAAAGGTTGGATAATGAGCATTCCACATTCTTGTGATTAAGACCTCTTCTCCCTCACAGGTCAGTGCCACCTGAATTAATTGGCACCTTCTCAGTTGGAGCTCTGTTTTCCCCTCTTATCCTACCAAGAATGGCATTCGGAGCTCTGCCCTGTACACCCCACCCCTCATACTATTGTCCCAGCCCTTACCCATTGCCTGACTGTGTCTCCCTGGATGGGGTGATTTGCTTTCTGCTTGCCTCTTGCTGTATGGTTTGCTTTCCTGCCATGGTGTTCTCCTATGCTTTCAGGAACAGACTTCAACTGTAGATTTAGGAAGCAGACTGCTTCGAAATCCTAGCCTCTGGTTCGCTGATGTCCATTCTTTAACTACAACTGTCTCACCTGCATAAAAGGGATGTTAATAGTGTATCTACCCCATTGGATAATTTTGAAAATGAAATAAGATAATGGGTATAAAGGGTTGTGTCATCACAAGCTCCACTGTATTGGTTCATTAAATAGCTATATGATCCTCTTCCTCTTTTAAATGTTCAAACCTTGCTGCTTCTTTATTGTTCCTCAAAATATTCAAAAATGCCCCACATTCCTGTGTAAGAAGCCTTTTGTGACCATCTTCCACTCAAAGGTAATCTTATTTTAGGAAGTCTAGAGAATTGTTTATTTGGCCAAAGTTTATGTTCAAAATCTCCAGGTTAGAGGTGAAATAAAATATTCATTGGGTAGAGACCTAAGCCTCTTGTTTAGAGCTGAGCCAGCCCTCTAATGAAGGGTATTGCCATTTCCTGCTTCCAAGTTAAGGAAACATCATTTTGTTGACATTTGTCTTGAGTTCTTGCACATTTTTAATTGATGAATTAAATGATCTATATATTTTTTCATTCAACTGAAATACTGAGACAACAGCTTGTTAGGTGTCTTGTTTTTATTAGTGTAATTAGGATGCCGAGGCTGCCACATAAACTGTTTTAAATGAAAGATGAAAATATAGCTGTTTGCTTTAGACCATTAGGGTTAGATTACTTTGGAAGGTTCTGAAAGAACATGCAGGAGGTTCTGGGTGAAGCTTTAGAGGATTTACAACTTATGTCTGTGCAGGTCAAGCTTATAAAGAAAATGTGGTTCCTGGATTTTCAGTAGCAGCTTTTACTTATTTATTTTAGCAGCAAAAAATTTCACGTGCATTTTGCATTCCCACTACCTATAATGAGGTCAGAATTCAGGATAGTGGGCTTCAATTTGCATAGAATGACATTAATCCTGCATTCTTTTCTTAGCAAGGTTGAAAGAGGGGATTAATCACTTATTCATGCAAAACCAACTTGCATGAATCATTTATTTATCTCGTTCTAGTAATTTTGCGGAGCTCGTTTTTTACGTGCCTCAGGCTGCAGAGAGAGCAGACGCTGGGAGGTGATTTCCCTTCCAAGATAAAGGCATGCCGCCCTGTAAACAGCGTGCTTCCTATAGGAAATCAATAGGTAACCATGGAAATGACTCCATAATGCAAAATTCTAGTTTCTTATGAACAGATCGTCAAGAAGATCGATTGTAAGATGAAGGGAACTTGCCTGCGCCCCTAACTTTCAGAGAGTCTTTTGTTCCTTGGAAGGAAGAAGATAAACACAGTGGTATCCACAAAGAATTATAAGAAACCTCCCTCTAGACTAAACAACATTTTTCAGTTTTGGGGATCTGGGCTGGAATTTCTTGAGCACTCTTACTGGAGGTCTAACTAAGAAACTTCTATCGAGTGACAACAAATGTTCCAGAGTGCAGGAAACTTGTGTGCTTGACCTCGCCTGATTTCAAACATCAGTGAGCTCTTTGACAATGTTAGAGGGAAAATTCCCGAGACTGATCAAATTTAGCAGCCTGTCTTTGAGCATTATAAACAGAACAGAACAAAGCACAACAAAGTAAAACAAAGAGTAATCCGTGAATCGGGCAGGCGACCCCAGGAATCAAAGCAGGTTCAAAGGGTTGGAGCCAACAATACAATCTGACAGCCATCAGGGAAAGCAGCAGTGAGGGAGAGGCTAATTTAGTTGGTTGTAGCTTAATTGGTTAATTGCTGGAGAACCTTTTGCAATTAAGGGATGCTCAGAGCCTGTGAGGAAACTCTATATTGGCTTGCTCTGTTATGCCTTACTGCAAGAGACCTGTTCACACCAGTGGCCTTTTGTAAGTCTTGTTTAAACCATCTCCCTGGTCCTCAGTTTCCTCATCTGGGAAATAAGCAGATGAGAGGAGCTTAGAGACAGTGGTCTGCTTTAACCCAAGGATGACATGAATGCTACCCATGGGATTATCATCTTGCTCTTCCCTGACAGACATTACTGATCCATAATGACACTGTTTCTCACTAGACAGTCTTGGAATTTTTATTTTTTTCTTTCTTCAGGCAGCAGCTTTGTCATGGCTCAGATTTGTCTTGTGGGTACATGTTTTTGCCTCTGTGTGAACTTTAAGGCTTATTCAACACTGAAATTAGAAGAATGTGAACTCTAATTTTAATACTTGAATACTTGTGTCCATTTAACTAGATTGAAAGTAGAATTCAAATAAGAGTGCTAAAGATTTCAATTGTGGTGACATTGTACTTGTTAAGTCAAAAGGATTTCTTGAACTCTAATGTATCCACAATGTGTCTTTCAACATAAACTTACCATTGAGCCACTAACTTGTAAATGTGAAATGATGCCTCTAAAACCACTGCTGTCTGTCACTGGAAATAAAAAAATAAAAATCTATTGTCCTCAACTCAGAGGAGCAATTTAGGTAACAAATCCAGTAACAACCTGCAAGCTTGCTCATTTTTTATCACTAGGGGGCAGCACACTGGTGTGTCTTCTGAGAGGCATTTGCATTTGGCCCTTGTATGAAATGAGGCTGTAGAAGACCTGTATGAAAAGAACTTTCAATCTTTGAAGAAAGAAATTGAAGACACCAGAAAGTGGAAAGATCTCCCATGCTCTTGGGTAGGCAGAATTAGTATTGTAAAAATGGCAATCTTTTTTATTTATTTATTTAAAATTTCTACCTCCTCACCTCTTCCCATTTTTCTCCCACTCCCCCCACTCCCCCTTCCTCTCCCTCCCCAGTCCTAAAATGGCAATCTTAACAAAAGCAATTTATAGATTCAATGCAATGCCCAGCAAAATTCTTTACAGATCTCGAAAGAATGGTCAACTTCATATGGAAAAGCAAAAAATCCAGGATAGCCAAACAATCCTGTACAATAAAGGAATTTCTGGAGGCATCAAAATCCCTGATTTCGAACTCTACTATAGAACTACAGTACTGAAAACAGCCTGGTACTGGCATAAAAACAGACAGGAGGACCAATGGAACCAAATCGAAGACCCCGATATTAATCCACACACCTATGAACACCTGATTTTTGATAAAGAAGCAAAAGATATAAAATGGGAAAGAGAAAGCATATTTAACAAATGATGCTGGCATAACTGGAGAAGAATGAACAAAGATCCATATCTATCACCATGCACAAAACTCAAATCCAAATGGATCAAAGAGCTCAACATAAAGCTAGCCACAAAGAACCTCATAGAAGAAAAAATGGGAAGTACACTTGAACACATTGGCACAGGAGACCACTTCCTAAATATTAATAACCCTAGCAGCATAGACACTGAGAGAAACAATTAATGATTGGGACCTCCTGAAACTGAAAAGCTTCTGTAAAGCAAAGGACACGGTCAACAAGACAAAACGGCAGCCTACAGAATGGGAAAAGATCTTCACCAATCCCATATCAGACAGAGATCTGATCTCCAAAATATACAAAGAACTCAAGGAATTGATCATCAGAAGAACAAATAATCTAAAAAAAAAAAAAAATGGAGCACAGACCTAAACAGAGAACTCTCAACAGAGGAATCTAAAATGACTGAAAGATACTTAAGGAAATGTTCAACATCTTTAGCCATTAGAGAAATTCAAATCAAAAACAACTCTGAGATTCCATCTTACATCTGTAAGAATGGCCAAGATCACGAACACTGATGACAACTTACGCTGGAGAGGATGTGGGGTAAAGGGAACACTCCTGCATTGCTGGTGGGAGTGCAAAGTGGTACAGCCCCTTTGGATGTCAGTGTGGTGATTTCTCAGAAAATAGGAAACAGCCTGACTCAAGACCCAGCAATACCACTTTGGGGTATGTAAGCAAAGGATGCTCAATCATACCACTAGGGCATATGCTCAACTATATTCATAGCAACATTGTCATAGCCAGAACCTGGAAATAATCTAAATGTCCCTTGACTGAAGGATGGATAAGCAAAATGTGATACATTTACACAACGGAGAATACAGAACAGAAAAAATAATGACATCTTGAAGTTTGCAGGAAAATGGATGGAGCTAGGAAACATCATATTGAGTGAGATAACCCAGACCCAGAAGGACAAATATCACATGTACTCACTAATAAGTGGCTTTTAGACATAAAACAAAGAAAACCAGCCTACAATTCACAATCCCAGAAAACCTAGACAACAATGAGGACCCTAAGAGAGATATACATGGATCTAATCTACATGGGAAGTAGAAAAAGACAAGATCTCCTGAGTAAATTGGGAGCACAGGGACCATGGGAGAGGGTAGAAGGGGAGGAGAGAGGAAGGAAGGGAAATAGAGAAAAACGTATAACTCAATAAAATCAATAAAAAAGCAAGTGTACTTAGGCTGTGGTGTGTGTGTGTGTGTGTGTGTGTGTGTGCGCGCATGTGTGTGTGTGCCAAAAGATTGCCTTTTGCTACATCTCTAGATGGTAGTATCTAATTTTACACATTGGGCACATTCTTCTATTTGTGTTCCTGTGTTTTTGGCATTTCAAACTGAGTCCTTTACTTTTTTCTTGTTATGTTTTTTCTCCCGTTGATAGTGCACTCAGTTACATAATCAAAAAGGAACCACTTTTTAATTCTGAAAGTATCGCCTTGATTTCTAGCTCTCTCTTGCTAACTCTGAAATGGTCAGATTCTCAGAGCCACCAGCATTCTCCTTGGCAAACAGAGAGAAAAGTTCAATCTCTGTCATGGCACTGAACTGTTAATACAAAACAAGCTTAGTATATGTGAAAGTTTTGTGGGAATGTAGGCTTAAAAATAATGATCAATCTCTTCTATGGTACCATGGTTGAGATTATAGCCTTTACTTCAGATGAATTACACAAGTGACTTTCAGAATTACTTTGTAATTATAGGGTATAATCTATCAAGTAGATGTGGCAGGAATGCATACTGGGATAAGACTGAGCATGGAGGATATTTTGTTGGGAGCTGGACTGTAGGCCATCGATGTCAGGACTGAGACTTGGAGGGCAGGTCGAGGATTCACAGGCTTAGTTAGGAAATTCACTGCATTCTGAATACAGACTGATACTCATTTCTCAAAAATATTAGTCCTAGTATCTCATTTCCCAATAAATATTTTGCAATGCCATCTTTATTCCTGAAGACAAGCATAATTTGTATACAGCATAGTCTATCTAATTCACAATTTCATATGAAAAGCAAGTCAATGTAATGTCCTAATTTTAATAAAACGTCTAGCAAATGTACAGTTATTAAAATTAATGTAGTATGTGTTTTAATATGTAAGTGCTTGGGGCCTGGTTCCCGTGGAAGATGTAATGGAGTGGTCAGGTACTTGCCTCTGCATAAAGAGTAGAAATCATAAGTGAAGACCGAGACAGGAACTTTGTGCTTGTGGCTCACATCCCAAGAAGGTCACTGTATTATTGATGAAGTGATTTCCAAGAGAGTGAATTTGACAATTTTCAAAACTAGAGTCTCCTCCTGATTTACAGGTTAGAAGAAATTCTGAAAATAGTATGTTAGAATTCATTACAAAAAATGCCCTCAGGTTATATGTTAATGAGTTTAGCATCTAAGTTCATATACTAAAAAAGGGTTCTTTTTTTCTTTCACCTGCAGCAATGTCCAGGGAAACAGAGTACCATTAATGCTTGTAGATTAGTTGTGGGGTGTCAGTTTTCCATAGCCTCTACACACTAAATGCCAGGAAAGTGGGTTATGGTGTGGGAGGAGGTAGATCTTATTGTTTCACCAACCAAACAAATCATTTTTAATTCCAAAATGGAGGCAGAAGCATCCCAATTGAGAATCAGTGATTGATGTAAATATGAGATTCACATATCATTATGAACATGCCAAGAATAAATGGAAATTAGCCCAGACATTGAATAGATGCACAGAGGATGGATTCCATGTATAAGCAATGATAGTGTACAGATAGCAACAGCAACAGAGAGATATTATACAGATAGAAGATGCTGAACAGAATATCAGTGCTCAGTGAAGCACGATAGAGTCCTCTGGGAGCACAAGTAGAGAACAGGAAGCCCAAACAGACCTCTACTTTAATGGACTAGACCTTGAACTTTTGGATTAAGGAAGAACCTGAACCTCAGCAGATGCACAGCTGCTTTGGTCTTACACCCACTGAAACGCACTGCGACGGAAACAGTATTAATCCTTCTGTCTACTTCTGGGCATGAGCCTGGTTGTTTTGATCAGCCTTAGTGTAGCTTTATTCAAGCACCACCTAGGACTGGGGGCTATAGACCTAAGGCTTTGCAGACTCACTCCCTAGAGAAGGCAGGGAGTGAAAACTATAGGGTTCAAAACACCAGAAAAAAGTTCCAGAAGGACAGGCTGTGGTTCAGTACTGGGAAGCACTTCTAGTGGAACAGCCTGGCTTGCGAAATGTGACCTATCCTGGGATAATAACCTCTCACATCTTCAAAGAGATTTGTGTCTGCTATTAAGTTTCAGCGTATTATCTTAGATCATTCAGACCTTCTCTTGCTATTAGTCTCATGTTGCCCAGGAGCATTTATTTTTAGCCTTCTGGTGAGATAATTTACGCTGAGGTAATAGGTTCTACACTTATTATCTTCCAGAAGAAGTGGTGTTTAGAAGAGGGCAGGCAATGGCCTGGATTGCTTTTTCATAGTGCTTAGGTTTTAGAATCATCTAGAGATTATTTTACTTAATATTTTATTCAATATTCATACATGCATGCAGTATGTTTGGATCCAATCTTCCCACCTCCATTCTCTCCTCTATCTCTTCCACCCCCCACTTCATGTGCTCTGTCTCTCTTTTATGTTTCTTTAGCATACATTGAATCACTTAGTGTTGTCTGTGTGTGCGTGAATATCAGGCCATCTACTGGAGTTTAGGTAACCTCTCAGAAACTACATCTCTGAAGAGAAGTTTCTCGCTCTCCCAGTATCCAGCAACAGCCAATAGCTCCTCAGATGGGATAAGACTTCATGAGTCTGTTTCCCATCCATGTTGAAATTTGAATGGCTTGACCTTCATCATTGCAAGTCTTGTGCATGTAGTTCTGTTCCTGGGATACCATGTGTACAACTGCTCTGTCACAAACGGGAAACATCGTTTTGCTGCAGATATCCACTCCCGCCAGCTCTTATATCCTTTCCACATGTTCTTCCCTCCTCAGGCTCTATAGGTTCATATGATATGAATATGGGATATGTAGCTTTCAAAGGCCTCCCAAGTGCACCGTTGTGAAATGCAGACTAGGAATGACTTTACAAATGTGTAGTTCCTTTCTACCATATTAGAGCATGCCTTCAGCCAAGACTCCAATTCACCATACTACAGAATGCCTAGTGGGGTGACTGACACAAAATCCTTACACAATAAATATTGAGGAATGTTTTTTTAACATGAAATTTTAGGCACTGTGAACTTTGTATGTGCATTGCTCACATAAGCATTTGGAATATTTTGAAGTAGCATGAGGTCTATTAAAATACTTCTCAGTTTTTACTTTTTATACTATTTTAATCTAATTGCTAACTTAATTACACAAAATTAATGGTTTACTTACTCAGACTTAAGTCTGACTCTACTTCTATATCCTTAAGATTATTCACTGGTTAGATTATCTATCTATCTATCTATCTATCTATCTATCTATCTATCTATCTATCTATCTATCTATCTATCTCCAATACGATTATATTTGGATATATGTCCTGTAAGAAAATACTTGAGGCTACAGGAAATGATAAAAGTGGCCTATAGGATTAGAAACCCATTGCCATTGTTCTTGAGTTCTCAGTAGCCCTCATTGTCCGCTATGTTCAGAGAGTCCAGTTTTATCCCAGGCTTTTCCAGACCCAGGCCAGCTGGCCTTGATGAGTTCCCAGTAGAACATCCCCATTGTCTCAGTGTGTGGGTGCACCCCTCGTGGTCCTGAGTTCCTTGCTCCTGCTCTCTCTCCTTCTGCTCCTGATTTGGACCTTGAAATTTCTGTCTGGGGCTCCAATGTGAGTCTCTGTCTCTGTCTCCTTTCTTCGCCGGATGAAGGTTTGTGTAAATAAAATTCAGATTAATACAAGAATTTATTTAGTAAAAAAAAGTGGCCTATAGTCCAACAGAGGTATTGTCTTCATAAGAGGAAGAAGAGACACCAGAGAAGTTGATCTTTTTCTGTGTGTACACAGAGAAAAAAAGCATTTGAGGATGCAGCAAGAAGTCATTATCAAACCTGTAGACAACCTCAGAAGACATCACCTCCACGGGAACATTATTTGTAAGGTCTAAATCTGTGAGGCAGTACATTTCTTTTGCTCAAGTGACTTAAGTGGATTATTTTATTCTGTCTTTCTGCTGTGGTCTTGGTATTGTGTAACACACGGATTCATATTTGAAATCTAAATCTTGAATGGGATGGTATTAGGAAGTTTGAGAAATGACTAGGCCTGAGAGCAGAGCCCACAGACCAGGGCTATGCCTTTCTAAACCCAGTCCAGGAGCTACCTCACTCCTTTACCATGTGAGAGTGACATGACCACACAGCATCAACATTGAGCCCGAAAGCAAACCCTCACCGGGAGCCAGTTGGTTGGCACTTTGATCCTGGATTTCTCAGCCTCCAGACTTGTGAGAAATAAGTTTCTATTGCTTATAAGCTATTGTTCAATTGTGTGATACTTTGTCAGAAATAGTCGAACAGCTGATGAGGCAGCCTAAGCATGTTTCTTTACCACCCGAGTGTCGTGTGTCAGCTGCTCACCAATCATCTTCAGTGTGCCGTTCCTCTCCTGGCAGAGAGCGTCTTTGCTGCTAATGAAAAGGCAGCCGAGAAATGGCTGTGGTTTGGGGGTTATTGTTAGAAGCAATTCCCAGAACAACAGTTTCTGCTATTATATTTTGAAGAGAAGTAGGTGGCAGAAAGCATTGAATGATTTAAGTATTTGGTGTTGAGTCTTGAGTGACGGGAAGTTTAATAACACATCTCCTGACACCAGCTACCGTTAATGAGCTGTTTCCCTCTCTCTGGGATCGAGCAGTGTGAATAGCCCATGAAGTCACAAGACGGGTAATGTCTCCAGGCACTCGCAGGCATAATAAAGCTTAATAAAATCTTTATATTTAGGAGCAGTGGTTATGTCTTTTACTTTCTGGTCATTCATGAAAATAACAAATCTAGACAATAAGACTGAGAATCTGAAGGCCTATGAAGCATTAGTTTTAGTTCACTATCTCATTGCATTTTTTTCTTTTGTCAGTAGATTCATTTCCTTTCATTTCACACCTACTAGTGAGTTTAACACCTTTATAATGGATTACAAGCTTGGTGATGAAAGAAAGACTAGACAGTAATTTTCTTCCCCTCACACTTCTGTTTAATATGACTAAATTAGATTCAAAAGATCTACCCCTGCAGCACCCCTTTATGGGCTCTAAACATGTGGCAAGAAAAAAGCCCCGAGTTTATGAATCTGTCTAGGAAGAGTTATAAATCAATGCCAAAACTGTTATGTGAGGAAATCTTTGGATTAAAGTTAGGATTTAAGAGGAATGGAAATGTTTCCCTAAGGGCTTCAGTTCTAATTTTTTTCTTCCACTGATGAGTTACGTGTGTCTCCATTCATTTTTAGTGGAAGTTTCTTCTATGGGTTTTATCTGTCATCCTCAGTGCCCAGCTCGCCACATAAAAGTTCATACCTTCATATTTTTCAGGCATAGCATTATTTAAAAGTCTGTTGTCTTTAAGACTTTCACAGACTTGTTTGGGGGATGGATATGTATGTAAACAAAGAATTACAATATTCTCCAGCAAGAGATGTAAAATCGGCTACAGAAGCACAAAGTAAACAAAAATGGAGTCCCCCAGAGAATGCTAGCGATCCCCTGGGACAGGCATTGGGAGGTGGGTGTAGAGGCAGAGGGAAAAGGTTTTCCTAACGTGTAGGAGGAGGAAGGTTGCTTGTTGGTTCCCAGCTGCTCTGCCCCAAAATAATCACTCAGAAACCATATTATTTGCAATACTGTTTGACCAATAGCTTAAGCATATTTCTGGCTAACTCTTATACATTAATTTAACCCATTTGTAGTAATGTGTATGCTGCCATGTGGCTGTGACTTACCACCTGTCTGGTATCTTTCTCTGGCAGGGCTACATGGCTTCTCTCTGACTCTGCTTCCTTTCTCCCAGCATCTATTTTAGTTTTTCCTGCCTACCTAAGTTCTACCCTATCAACAAGCCACGGCAGTTTCTTCATTCACCAATGATATTCACAGCATACAGAGGAGAACCCACATCACTGACAGGGTGCATCATGGGTAAAGGAAGAACACAGTAGTGCCCTTTACAGTGCCTGTGGAACACAGAGAGAACTAAGCATGAATAACCATAGGGATGCTTTGTCATACTAGGGTTATATAAAGGCGCAGACTAGACTATTTTTGCTTCTGATGTAAAATGTCTTTCATGTTGTATGATTACTGTTTCTTAGACACGTTGTTCACTTCTATGCCTTTGGTCTCCTTTTTTCCTGGAATATCCATTATTCATCCTTTGGGGATCAGTATCTCTTTGGGACTTCCAGTTTCATCTTTGAAGTAGAATTTACTGCTTCCTGGTCTATGTTCCCATCACTTTGCTCATTTGCTATGCAAGCAGCATATATTTCTTATCATTTTGCCTCCCTGAATCATGGGTTCTCCAAGAGCTACATGATATTGTATTATCTTTTTAAATTCTTAACGTAATGACCTACAGACAGTATTTTCTCAAAAGCATATAGGAATGATCCATTCACACTTAAAGAATTATAAGATTTTTTAAGTGGAGTCTTCTATAACCCAGAATGGCTTTGAATTATCATCAGATACTTCTGCCTCAACCTCCCAAGTGCTGGGATTGCAGATTGCTTGGTTCTATATGATGCTAGGGATCAAACGTGGGGCTTGTGCATACCAGGCAAGCACTTTACTGACTGAGCCCTACCACAAGCTCAGGAAAGAATAAGTTTCATCAACGAAGTAACTTGGTACAATGGTTTTTCTAAGGAAACTGGAAACTGAAGTCTGTTTTTGTTATTTCCCAGCTGTGTGTGCGTGCGTGTGTGTGTGTGTGTGTGTGTGTGTGTGTGTGTGTTTCTTTTTCACCCATATGAATAGAGCAACCCATTCTGAATTGAACAGTAATGATTTTAGGATATATCTGATGAATTGATTTTACATTTACTAACATTTTCTTCATTTTTCTTTTGAAGTGCCAAGCAACATATTTATCTGTGTAACTGCTCTCATAAATAATACATGATTTTTTTTTAAAAAAATCATTAGGCACTGATGAAAGAAAGCGAGGTCCAGACTTTGTGCTCAATAGTCCCAGGGTCCCAAAGGTGTTTGGAGCATCTTTAGAATTCTTGTCTCCAGACTAATCCTCCGCAAAAGCAATTATGTATTGTTTTCTCTGAACTGGCATATCAACATTCTATGTCCAGGAATTTTCTTTTTGACTTGAATTTTTAATGAGTTGGTTAGATACACTAGAATCTAGGAAAATAATAATAAGTCACATTATCTGTATTCACAACAAACCTCCCCTGAAAAACTGAAAGAAAATAACTTAGAAATGTGTTTTCATCAGATTTTTTTTATTAGAAAATCACAGGAAAACAAGTATATAAAGTAGAGATACAATTTTATTAAGTATTTCGCAGCTTGTCCGTGAAGTAATAAGCCAAAGCAGATATTTAAAATTTGTTTCCAATAAATATGTAAAGCATCCTCTCTAGTTTTCTAATAATTGTGAATACTATGTGTCTACTTCTTCATGGGGTTTATTATTGTTACAAACACAGCCCCACCATAATTAGCACAAGCAATGATGATATGGTTTCCTAATTGTCAGTGTCATAAGCATTTTAAAAAGTCGGGTGTGATAAGAATGTCAAGAGAGAGGCCCCAGGTTCCTGGGTGGCCAGGTGTTCTTCAGAGCTTTGTCTGGAAGTGATATCTGTGGTGATAAGCAAGTTGAGAGATCCCTGCCTCACTGAGACAGATAGGCTCAGCAAAACAGACCTCAGCATTTTTTAATTAGAAGGTCTATAGTAGGTTAACCCAACTGAGAAAATGATGGTGTCTTTAATGAAATAAAAAACAAAATAAAACTAACAAACAAAAAACAACCATTTCTTTTTCTTTCTCTCTTTCTGTGTGTGTGTGTGTGCGTGTTTCTGTTATGTTGGGGCTTGATTCTTGGACTTTATGTATGCTAGACAACAATTCTACCTCTGAGTTATATTTTAGCTCCATTAATTTCTTTAACATAGGCTTGTTCAGAGGAGAGAGTTTTGAAGACTTTGTCTGATTCTAGCATCCCCTAGATTCAAAAAAATGGCTGGATTCCTTTTCTAGATTGCCTAACTCACTACCCTGCTGTGTTAAGACATTATGTATTAATCTGTCCTGATTTGAGCTAGTATCTACCTAAAGTTATTCTCCCTATATGGCTCCAGTGATGGCATAAAGTGGTTAATATTCTAACACACAGAATTTAAAATAATATTTCAATTCTTTATTATAATTAAAATAATAATAAATTATTATTTCAGCAAACTTATAAAAATAGAAACAAGAAAATAAAACCACCCCAAATTTCACCATTCACATTAAACTACTTATACTACTTATTAGTAATAGTCTCTGTATTCTAACATTGTTATGATCATGGTTTGTGTGCAGCATTTTCATTACATCACATGAACTTATTAAGTCTTTAAAAATACTGCTTGGAGCCAGGGTGGTGGCTCAGCAGGTAAGAGCACTTGTTGTGAAGCATGGGGATCTGAGTTTACCCCAAAACCACATTGAAAGCTGGTTGTGGTCATGCATGCATCTGTAACCCCAGAGCTGTGGGAAGATAAGACAACGTAGATCTATGTTTAGTGAGAAACCCTAGGATATAAAGCCGAGAGTGATAGAGTAAGACACTCGATGTCCTCTTCTGACCTCTAGGCTCAGAGGTATGTATAACTGCACACACATGTATACCTATGACCCCTCCCACATATGGGGGAGTAAAATACTTTGTAAGCATTCTTTAAGAATGTTTGTCATGAACAAAGATCTACAATTTATATAACATGTCTCTATAGTTGATACTTAAATTGCTTCAGTTTTTTCATGATGGTGTAGAAAGAATGGCTTTCCATGAAAAATTCCATCTATTCTTTAGATTATGTTGGGAAGGTAGTTTTATAGGAAAAGAGTTACATCTGAAACTATGAATATTTTCAACCTCCCAATATGTTGTATTTACAGAACTATTGCACCATGTACTCTGTCCAGACTCTGTATCTCTTTTTTTTTTTTCAATTCCCAGTCCTTCACTTGATTTATATCTTTAAGTGAAACAAAGCTTTTTCAGGTATCTCACACAAGCTTCAGGGGAGAGGGAACAGGGGAAAGATTGCTTATGTAAACAAATCAAAAATGTAAAACTTTAAACACGTGTGTAGACACACACACCTCTCTAACATTTTTATTTATATAAATAAGAAATCAAAAGCCTTTGGTTTCTCCATTTGCACAGAGTCAATTTCATTTATCCTGGGTAACAGAGAAAGCCTGCTCCCTCCTGTGTCTCTCTTCTCCTTTTCACTCTGGTCCCCTCAACAGGAAATAGGCACAGGAGCTCCTAAGTCAGGATAAGAGCTCTGGGGACTTTGGAGGCCCAGAGGAAAAGCAGAAGCTGAGCTTTTATATCCCCACTGCCACCATGTTCCCTGTTCTTGAGAAGAGATTTAGGAGCTATGATGTAGCATGTCACTCTCCCCTTGGTAGTGGAGAAGCTAAAATCAAAGCACCTTGCCTGGCTCAAGTGAAAGTCATTGCTGAAAGGGAATCAAGTGGTGGCCCTGCTGCTGTGAGAGATGCTCCAGGAGCCAGTTCTGTGCAGACAGTGGGGTTGTTGGAGATTTTCCCTTTCCTAGAAATGTAGTGAAACCCAATATGGACAAGTTCAACAGAACCGCCATCACAGCTGCCCAATCATGCTTCAGTATTGCCCGGGCATAAAGTTTATTTTTAATTTCAGATATGTAGTTGAGACTGGAAACAGAAAAATCACCACACTGTCCAGAATAGAAATTCATAGTAGAGACTGATATTTGAAGGAGATCCACTGGCTTGCTTTCTACAAGCTTTGGGTACCTACTCGTTGACCAATCTGGGATAAAATTCAACTTTAGCTTTCCTTTCTGCTAATCTCTATCAGCTCCCGGCAGTGGAACCACATGACTGGAAGGCAGCTGCTGAAGGAAAAACAAAGAAGACTGGATTGGTGAAGGGAGGAGACAGATTGATCCCAGTGGTGGGCTGGCTGCTAAGGACTGATGCTGCCATCATGTAAATAGGCTCCTAGAGTGAGTTTTCTTAAGTCGAGGGTGATGGACATGCAACCACTATACAACATTGCTTTGAGTCTAGACTATGATGGACTTGTTTTGGGTATGAATCAAAATAAGCCATCGAAATATTAGGATTGATCTGTATCTTTACATATTGTAGCATTTTTTTTTGTGATGTTAGGTGCACCTATATTTGGTCAGTGTATGTGTAACATCCTCTTGGTGGATTGTTCCTTTGATGACTACAAAGAAATGTGCTTCATTTCTATCAACTAATTTTTGTTTGAGGTCTATTTTGTTAAATGTTACAATAGGCATGTCTGCTTGTTTCTTAGTTCCATTTCCATAGAAATTATGTTTTCCTATCTTGCTAGGTAGTATCTATCTTTAATGGGGAGGTGTGTTGCTTGGAGGTGGGAAAAAGTTTGGTAATTTGATATGCTAGCCTTGGTTTGTCTTGGGTAATTGTGACAGTTAAAATTCATAGTCACCATTGAAAGATGTATATTAATTCTTGCAATTTTTTTTTATTTTATAGCGTTTTCCTCTCAGTTCTTTTAGTTAGTTGTCCTAATATTTATCGATCTATTGTGATTTACTGGGTGTGTTTAAACTTCTTTTTGGATTTAAGTATTACTTCCTGCATCCTCTGTAGAGTTGGCTAAGTGGTCATAAATCCATATAGTCTGTTTTTAATCTTATAAATGTTTTGTTTCTCCTTGAATTATAATAGATAGTTTTGCTTGGTGTAACAGTCTTTGTAGGCAGTTGTGATTTTTCAGGACTTAGAATATGTCTTTTCAGGTTCTTCTGACTTTAAAGATTTCTGTTAAATAGTCAATTGCTATCCTGATGGACCCGCCTCTATAAGTGACCCTCTTGCAGTTTTCAGCACTTTTTATTTTGTGGTGTTAGTGCTTAATAGTAATATGTCAATGGCGGTTTCTTTTCTGCTCTTCTCTGTTTAGTGGTTAGTAGGCCCCTTGTACATGGATGAGCTAATCCTTAGGGAGGATGCTTTCAGAGAAGGTCCACCTTGGGGTCCTCTGTGCCCTGTGTCTGAAGTGCATGGTATATTTAGTAATAGAGACTTAACATTCACCTCTCAGGGTGGAAGAACCAAGAATAATAGCCTGTATTGTTTTGGGAGTCTGTTAGGCAACCCTAAATAAAAACTCAGAAGAGGGTTTCTCATGACTGGTATTGAGATTTTTGTTACATGGTCTTTAGGTCTTGGGAGGAACACTGTCAATTCAGATGGAAAATTTTCATTCAAACTATATATATCAACACTGACTTGCATTCATTATAGGAATTTTTAGGTATCAGATAGTTGTCTTATATAACCCATGCCAATCCCCCTGGGGAAAGCACCACCCAAGTTGAGCTTGACCCTCCTACATCAATTAACATTTAAGACTCAAAGATATGGTTGTAGACAAGTATGATTAAGACAATCCTCTTCTTGAGTTTCCCTCACATATCTCCTGGCTGTGTCAAGTTGATAGCTGAAGCTAAACAAGGATCACCATCCACAATGGGACTTTAGTATCAGCCAGCAGATTAAGGTGGGTCCTTTGACTTTGATTTAGATTGCTTAGGGATTTAATGAAAAGTGTAAGATATGAATGAAAGTTGCGGATATTTGCATTCTAATGTTGTAATAGGAGCAGTGGGGCTGCGTCCCCAGTACCCCAGCCGCCTGGCTAGCTTATGCCCCAAAATAACAACACACAAACTGTATTCTTTTAAACACTGCGTGGCCCATTATATCTAGCCTTTTCTCTGCTAACTCTCACACCTGGACTAGCCCATTTCTAATAATCTATGTAGCCCAAGAGCTGGCTTAACAGGAATAATCTTAACCTGTGTCTGCCTGGAGTGGGAGAATCATGGCGACTCCTTGACTCAGCTTCTTTCTCCCAGCATTCTGTTCTGTTTACTCCACCCACCTATGTTTTAACCTATGAGGGCCAAGCAGTTTCTTTATTGCTTAACCAATGAAATCAACAGATAGAAAGATGACCCTCCTCCATCATTCTAACAAAATTAAGTTATGTGTGAACTATCACACATAGTTTAGTACAGAATGTCTATAGCTTCCCTTGATGAACCACATCTTCAATAGGCACGGGAGGCCTCCACAGTGTAAACCTTCAAGGATCAATTTGAGCACTCAGTCAAGCTTAAGACTCTCGTCACTGCCCTAGGCTTCCAAGGAAGAGTTCATTACCCTTTCTTTCTTTCTTTCTTTCTTTCTTTCTTTCTTTCTTTCTTTCTTTCTTTCTTTCTTTCTTTTTTTATTTTCGAGACAGGGTTTCTCCGTAGCTTTTTGGTTCCTGTCCTGGAAGTAGCTCTATGTAGACCAGGCTGGCCTCGAACTCACAGAGATCCGCCTGCCTCTTTCTCCCGAGCGCTGGGATTAAAGGCGTGTGCCACCACCGCCCAGGGAGTTCATTACCTTTTCTTCTCCCTTAATGGTATCTTGCCTTATTAGCAATTCTAATCCTTGTGATCTTTTCTCAGCTAATAACAATGATGATATTGATGCAGTATGTGAGTTGTCTGCCATTTGCTGGGCGTGGAGTAAATCCCTTTATGTGTGTTATACTGTTTATCTGCCCAACACTCTTCTGAGATGTTTATATTCTCTCTGTCTCTGTCTCTTTCTATCTCTATCTCATACAACAATATTAGACAGAGTTGGCAAGTGATTTTCCCAAGGACATAGACTAGTATGGAGCTGAACTGTGGTGCTAATCTAAGTCTATCAGTGCAGGAATCATAATCTTGTATGCACAATCTCTCACACTAGGACAAGAAGCTAAATCTTTGGCAGATAATCTCCATTTACACTGCTGCTAAAATCTACTTGTTATTCACAGAGGCAACCCCAGGCAAAGGATTTTCCTGTTGTCTATGGCCAACAGTTGTTCTCTGTTGTTGTTCCTTATGGATGTTGCTGGTTGAGGGTGTTCCCACAGACTCTCCTATCAGAGCAATCTCCTAGACATTTTGATGTGTCTTGAAGTCTGTATTTCTGGAAATCTAGTTGATGTACAATTCTGTTTATTTCTATGATTACCGTCACAGAATCCTCAGCATACATTCCTACCCTGGGAAGAGAGGGAGGGAGGAAGGAGGGGCGAGAACAAAGAAGAAGCTGCAGTGCCGGTGTGTTCTCAGCATCTCAATGTCTTGAAGTTTGAATCATGGTTTGTATTAGTTTTTCTTCCAGGATACCCTTTGCAGAAACACAAAGTCCACAAAATCATAGAATATTATCACTCTCCTCTTGTAGTGTTAAAATTCAGTGTTCTTATTAACCTGAAAATAGCCTTAAATTCTTTTTTGTGCCCTCAACCAAGGGTTGGCAGAATGCATGGAAATCAAGCCTCAGGGAGTGTATTTCTATGCTAGATATGCAAATGCATCTCTTTCACCCAGATGCTACATAGGTGATATTACGGCTAAATGTTCTAAGAACTCAGAGAAAATATCAGGGGAGACTGCAATGATCAGACAGGGTTCTAAGAAGGTGTGTCTCAAAGAACAGTTAGAACGGGAACATCTGAGTTTGAAGAGGGAGGGCATTTGAGGGGAAGAATTTAAATGCACCGTGTCGGGATAGAAGACATTATATCTACCAGAATGTGGGAAAGCTGGGCTGACAGCAGAGTCAGGCTATGTGCACAGAGACTATTTAGCTTCCGCTTTTGTTGTTTGCAGTCCACAGCTGCTCTATGCAGTGTACTATTTATTTACAAGACCAATACAAGCAGCACAGGGTGTGGCAGCTCCTACAATAGCTGCTGCTTCTAGATGCTGCCACAACATCCTTCCAGAGGAACAGCCCCATCTGAAGCATTGCTTGTCCTGGAAGGCATTCTAGCTGCCTGCTCAGCACATTCTATGACCCCAGCCAGGTGCTGGCAGAAGCTTTTGTTTTTTGGAGGGTGCTTTTGGTTGCATACCAAAAACACGTGAAACATTGAAAATATCCGAAGCACTGAGGAGATACTAGATTGTATATCATTTAAAAGTTCAGCTTAGGTTTTATGAGTGACTTGATGGCTCAACATTTCCATTGCCATCTTTCCGTTCTTTTCCCTTTGGCTTTGGCTATCTGTCCAGTTAGAACATCATCATATCCTTGGAATCCTCCTATATTTTTTTCTTATAGGTCTAAACATAGGAAATTGAAGACATTTCTCATACTGAGAAATTTGAAACAGTGTTTGGATCTTATTCTCAATGGTCCCAATTATGTTACATTCCTGGGGCAAAAGTGATATAGTACTAGGTGACCAAACCTGAATCATTTGCTCGCCTATTAAGAACATCCACTACAGAGCCTGAACCTAGATCATGTGTGCTTCACTAGAAAAAATAGGGGTGGCTACAGAAAAAAGATTCAATCTGTGGAAGGTTCTCAAATAGGAGCAATCCAAATTCACCGTAGTGAATTTGAATCCCTGAGGTTCAGGCTTCATTGCCTTATTGATCTAGAGACAGGGCTGTGGGCTGTGTATTGCTTTGAGTCCATGTCAGGCAACAGAGCCAGGGTGCTTTTTGATGTGAGAGTGCCTGCCTCACTTGCCTTGGCAGACATCTTGGGTACCACTAAGGTCACTCTGATCACACCTGACTGAAAGTAATGGATGTGTTGGACATGGGGACTAGGGAGAGGGGCAGGGGATCTTGAGACTCTCCCCTGCCTTAAATTCCTTGAAAGTGAACCCATGAGGCTGCATAATTCACCCTCTTCCCAGGCTTCTTTGGTTGGGGACACTGTTGTGTCTGTGACTGTAACAGAGGCATTTCTGTTCTCTTTAAGTGTGTCTTGACAGCAGCACTGCTGTTTTTATGTAGAAGTACCCATCTCTCACCTAGCTTAGGGAGAAGATCCTAACGTGCTTCCCAACCTCCACTCTCTCTTTGCTTTGTCTTTCCCTTCTCTGCAAAACACCAACTTATCTCTTTTTAAGTTTTATTTTAATTAATTAATTAATTTAGTTATTTATTTGTTTGTGTGTGTGTGTGTGTGTGTGTGTGTGTGTACACCTACATCTGTAGGAATCAGTAGAGGCTAGAAATGGACTTCGGATCCTCTGGAACTGGACATACAGTTGTAAACTGATTGATGTTGGTCCTGAAAGCCAAACTTGGATATCTGATAGAACGGAAGATGCTTTTATCCCACAGAGCCACCACCTTTTCATCTCTCTAAACATAACTTTTATTATTATTATTTTATTATTATTATTATCATTATCATCATCATCATCTGTAGTGGGAAGCAGTGGGCTGCGTTCCCACCCAGCTCCCGCACAGCTAGCTTTGCCCGAAATAATTACATGGAAACTGTATTCTTTTAAACACTGCCTGACCCATTAGTTCCAGCCTCTTATTGGCTAATTCTCACATCTCGATTAACCCATTTCTAATAATCTGTGTAGCACCACGAGGTGGTAGCTTACCAGAAAGGATTCTAGCCTACATCCGTCTGGGGTCGGAGAATCATGGCGACTACCTGGAGATGAGAGGCATGGCGTCTGCCTCACTGCCTTCTTCCTCCCAGCATTCTGTTCTGTTTACTCCGACTACCTAATTTTCAGTCCTATCAAAGGGCCAAGGCAGTTTCTTTATTTAACCAATGAAATCAACACAAAACAGAAGACTCTCCCACATCAATCATCATCATCATCATTATTATTATTATTCTCTCATATATTACATTCCAATTGCAGTTTTACCTCCCTCCACGTTTCCTATCTCCCTCACCCATCGCCCACTTCTTACCTCCCCTTTTCCCCCAGATCCACTCCTTCTCAGTTTCCCTTCAGCAAAGAGCAGGCCTCCCAGGGATATCAACCAAACATGGCACAACAAGTTACAATAAGACTAAGCACAAAGCCTCCCATCAAGGCTGGGTGAGGCTATCCAGCAGGAGGAAAAGGATGCCACCAGCCGGCAAAAGAGTCAGAGACACCCCACTCCCACTGTTAGGAGTACCACAAGAACCCCAAGCTACACAACAGTAACATATATGTAGAGGATCTAGCTCAGATTACAGGCTCCGTGATTGCATCTTCAGTCTCCGTGAGCCCCTATGAGCCCTGTCTACTTGAGTCTGTGGACTATGTTCTTGTGTTGTCCTCAACCCTTCTGGCTCCTAGCAAGGCACTGTATATGACTTTTTCAGTTTGATTTCACCATGTACTAGTACCCGAAAGAAACTCTTTCACTAGACATCTGCGGTGGTCCTAGTCACTGTTGATCACTTTTTCCTGGAAACGCCACACTCCAGCGTATATGTGTGTGTACACACACACACACACACACACACACACACACACATATATATTTGGAGTCTTTGGCTCATGCTGCTTCTGCGGCCTCTCTCTTCTGCCACCTCTCTGCCCTTCCCTCTTCTTGTCTTCTCTGCTTGGCTACCTTCTGCTGCTCTTTAAAAGTTCAGTTTTTCTTCATTGAGTTTCTGCCCCGGAGCTTCCAGAGCTGGCACAGGCTAGTTGTACAGCATTTATCCTACTTTTTAATGGCGAATAAGTCATAAGTTTCTATGCTTGTATACATCATAAATTCCTAGAAGAAAAAGAAGTGGATTATACATTTTTATATATGTAGAGCCAAGGAGATTACCCTGAAGTGCTTCTTTTCTGCAATGGATATCTGTCCCTTAGAAAGATTAAAATACTCTACTCTGCTTTTCTCATAATGCAGCACCACCTTTAATATACTTTAAATTATATAAGCAATATATAACAATAATTTTAATTATAATAATGTATACATCCTTTCTTATTTTCAAAAAATGTGTTAATCCCCTCTCTCACTGTCATTGCTTTGATCAACATTGTAGGTGCTTTTCAAGGACTTTTAAATTAAAAAAATATTTTTAAATAGAAGATCTAATGCAAAATACTCCACATGTCATGAATTTCACCTTCTTAGAGATCCCAACTCAGTGGTTTTTGCATCTTCAGAGTCCTGTAGCTGTCATTACTTTGTTTTGGATTTTTCACCTCTCAATTCGCAGTTAACCCTTTTCTACTTTCCAGTCCCAACAAACACCAATCTATTTAATCTCCCTGTGGTTTTGCTTTTTTCGAACACTTCATATAAATGTAGTCTTTATACAAATCCTTTGTGTCTGATTTCTGTCAGTTATAATGTTTCCAGGATTCATATGTTCTTGCATCATGTTTCATCACTTCGTTCATTTTGATGGGAGAAATATATTCTATGGCAGGAATATGAGATTTTCTATATAGCTGTTCATCCGTAAATAGACATTTGTTTTGACTTGGCTAAAGCACTCTGAATAATACTTTATAGACATTCCTGTGGCTATAAAGTTTTGGTGCACACATACAAACACATATGCACACATGCATACACATGTATATATGTATAGTTTGATTTAAGAATAAGAGTTGTCCCCACAAGACAGCTTTATGGCCACAGCTTTTAATGGTTATTGTTCCCTGGAACCTCCCCACACCTGCACATATCCTGCTGGGATTTGCCTCTCACTTTTGAAGCCTCTCTGTCCCGATTTTTCTATGTGGCCAGCTTGTTGGTTTATATAAAAACTCCATGTTCAACTTTCTTAGGAGCTGCTAAGCTTTCACTGAAGCAGCAGCCCATTTTCCTTCCCCAGCAGAAATGCTTGAGGGTTCCACCATTTGTATAACCTCATTGGATCATGTTCTTGTCTGTCTTTTTGACGTCAGACATCCTGAAGATCTTCGCTAAAAGTATGAAAGCAATTTTTTATACATTTAAATGTGTATGCTTTTTATTTAAATTTAAAAATTTTAAATCTTTTTTAAAAAAAGTTTTTGTACATGTTGGATTGTACTATTTTTAGTATGTAGTCATCTTCCCAGATTTTTATCCTCGTGAAGATTTTTCACTATTTAAAATTATCACACACGTATATGCAACACTTTTCTTTTGGTGGTACTTTCTGTAAATCTTGATGCCCTCACGGTCATGAATAATGCTATAATGAGCATCATGGTAAGAATTCTTTTTCTGCACATGGTTAAGTATACAGCTATAATTTATTTAGAGAAATGGCTGAGTTTAAGGGAATATGAATTTTACTTTTTGTTGTAGTATATATTTAACTCTGTAAAGATGGGTTCCATTTGTTTATGCTGTGGAACATCACTTTAAGTGTGTCAAGGTTTGTGATATTTGTTTTTGCTATATTTGTTTAATTATGAAAAGATGTGTTGCTGTTTTACCTTGCCTGCCTAAGGTCTGATTGGTCTAGTAAAAAGTCATATGACCAATAGCTAGGCAAGAGAGGGATAGGCAAGGCTAGTGGGCAGAAAGAATAAATAGGAGGAATATAGAGAAAAGAAAAAGAAGAAATGGAGGAGAGAACAAGGAATAAGAGAGAGACACCTGGGGCCAGTCAGGCAGCTGCCAGACAGACAGACACAAAAGAATAAAGAACAGATAAAAATCCTCCAGGCAAAAGGTAGATAAAGAGAAACAGAATAATTTAAGTGAAAAGAGTTAGCTGGAAATAAACTTAAGCTAGGCAGATCATTCAAAAATGATCATGTCATCATTTTGGAGCTGATTGGTGACCCCCCCTCCAATAAAAAGCCTGCTGGTACAGCTTTTCAGTTCTATCAAAATTATTATAAGACAGGCTTCAATAATTATTGTCCTGGTGATATTGTGTGGGAATACAATTTCTTAAATACTCATCAATGGAAAAAGTTTAGCTCTTTTGATTAATAATGAGCAAAAATGAGACCTTCCTTGGTTCGAATGTGTCCTCATGTTGTTGTTTGGATGTGAAACATCCCCCACAGATACTTGGTTGCCAGTTGTTGACAGTATTTGGGGAGCCTCAACCTTTTGGGGGTGGAGTCTAGCAAGGGGGAAGTGGATTTCTCTGGAATGGATCTCAAGATCCCCAGTTCAGGGTTGAATCTCTCTGCTTCTTGGTTTGGGAAATCTGAGCAAGTTGCTCCATGTTTTTGCCATCATAAAGCCACCTGCTTCTGTTCCAGATGATGATTCCTTCAGGTAACTAGCCAAAACAATTCCATCCTCTTTTATGCTGCTTTCTGTCAGGTATTTCATCATAGAGATGAGCAAAGTAATTAATAATGTATCTTGCAATCTTATGTGTTGGGGACGTAATCTCAAAATTTTTATTTTAATAATATTTAGAGCTTTCTGGCATGCTTGTTTTGTCCTGTGTCCTTTTATGTGACAGCCTCTACAAGATTATTGCTGAACAAAAGGCTCTTTCTAGATGCTGGGAAGATGAAAATGATGTGTTCTTGGACCTCTCAACTTCATCTAGATTTGTGGCTAAATGAGGTGTCAGTTGTTGAGAACTCATCCAGTCTCGGGTATTTTGTTACAGAGACAGGAAAGCTGGCTGGCTGGGACAATATCTAGTTCTTTTAGCCTGAATGAGATGAAACCAGTATAATGATTTCTATAGTTTCCATTGTCTGGTGTTTAGTATAACCCCCATCTCTCACCTTATTCTGTAGGTTTGTTCTTCTTTCCACAGTAAAGAAATGTCAGATGGGCCAAGAGAGTCTAAATTTATAGCTTTCTTCTATGCATAGCTAAGTCAACTGCAGCAAAACATGACTCTTAAAAGACATGTCATTGTATATAGAATTGACCAGTATTTTAACTGCAAAACAGAGACTTTAACTTAACAAAGATGTGACATTTTATTTTAATAAGGCTATCGACAGAGTTATTTTTAAAGTGACTTTTCAAAAACATCTTTGTCAGTAGAGGGCTTTTTCTAGATAATGTTACCTCACTGTCTTCCGTGTTAGCAAACAGAGAAAGGAAATGTCCTTGGGTACTGAATATAAAAAGTGGTACAAAGATTTTCAAGGCAAGAAAAGTGGTTCCTGCTGCAAAGCTAGGTTTGTCACTCTGTGTTGAGTCTTAACTAAGAACAATGAAGCTTTCCAGTGCATAGCTGGTGTTTGAGGTTATGTCTCCCAACTGACAATTATATGAAGAGAAGCCACAGAGTATGAAAGTTGAGGAACAATGTGAAATTAGCTATAAGTGTGTAATTTGAACAAAATTTATTATGCAACATATAATAGAGGAAGTGAGGTGAGTGATAAGTCTTGTGTGTGCAGTGGGTCAGCTGATTCATCCGAACTGATGCTGATGGATGCAGTGTTCACCAACCAGAAGAGAGTTAGAAGGGATTTCTGTTGAAATTGAGGTGGGATGTCAATGCTGTGGCTCTATAAAATGATCCTTTGAGGAACAGAGGAAATGGATACTGGCGACTTTGATAGTTGTTAAGACACCAAAGAAATTGACTGTGGTTCCAGAACAAGCCCACTGCAGCACAGAAACTCTTATGCCATTAGGACCAAGTCCAGCTTGCTGACCTAGGTTAACAGAGCTGTGATGGAAAAGGTTACAGGTCTAAGCAAATCTGCACAGAGGCTTAATTTCAAATCGGCTGAACAGATAGAAAATGTTTGTTTTTCTTTTTGTCAGATACTGGATCAAAAGATTAAGAAGATGCCCAGTGAATACCTGCAGACTCAACTTTTGTAGTGATTTGTTACTTCTGAAGGTTGGGAGGATATTCCATCAGCAGTTTCGTCTGAGTCCTACAAACAATGTCACTCTCATCTTGCAGGCAGCAGGCAGGAAGTTGTTCTTGATGTCTATTAGGCTCCAATTCAAATAAAAGGTCTATAACTCAATGAGAAGAGATAGCCAAAGGATCCCTTTTTCATTAAAAGGGTAATTACCTTGTTATCAAAGTGCTGTAGGAATAAAAGCTTATGGATTTTTCATACAATCATAAGATTGGAAGAGACTTGGTGATGTCATCTTATTCTTTCTTCAAGCCAGGGACAAATTTAATTCATCCTTGATGGATGGGATGCTGTTTAACAAGGATCTCCTGAGATTAAGAGTCAACCCTTTGGTGTTTTAGCAACCTTCAGAAGTGATATTTCTCCTGTTGTGTTCAATATATTGGCACTGAATGAGCCTGTAATCTTTGCCCTCTTTCGGTGGAGAGAACAGCATAGCATGTCTTTTGTTTTCAATATGTTAAAGAACACATATCAAATCCTATATACTTGGCGCTGAAGACATGGTAGTGACACAGAGGATGACAGATTTGAATGTCCTTGGCATTTAGCTGAGAGACTTATAATGGATGATAACCAATAGCCAAATCCATAAATGTCTAAAGGTTGTCATAAATGATATGACAGAAGCAATTAAAGCTGCTGGTGTGAAGGAAGCAGAAGCAAGCTAAGGTTTTGGTTCCATGGGTAGTTTAAGAAGGTCTATTTTTATAAGTGACTTTTAATAGGAGCGCTGAAGTATAAATGAAAGCAGCCTTTCAAACTGGAAAGAGCACTCCCAATAAAGAGAGAAGCATGCACAGTGGCTCTGAAGTGGAAAAAACTCGGAGGAATTTAGGGTGCAGCAGGGCTCCAGCAGTGGGGGCAAGTCAGAGGGTAGCATGCAATTGAGGGAAGAGAACTAAACAGCCAAATGATGCCTGTCTTTGCGGGCAGCGAGGAGAGGTTTGGCTATCCTTCTAAATAGAATTTTCTGAAAACATTGCTCTGGATTCTGTGTGGCAAATAGCTTAGTCTAAGAAATCATAGCAAAGAGAAGTCCATAGGTAGTGTTTATGAGAAATATTGATGGCATAGACCATCAATATGGAAGTGAAAATGGGTAGAGACAGTTGAATGGTTTTACTCACAGACTCGATGTAGGGTAAAATAAAGAAAAGGTAACACCTTGACTTGCAGCTTTAGGAACTGGTCAAATGGGGGTTCATTTTGTCTAGCAACTAGAGTTTAGCTGGGGAGAGCAGGTCTAGCACCAAAGTTCAGCTGGGCAGAAGCATAGACTTTGGGACTTAACGTTTTTCACATGCTAACTTTGAGATGCTTGTGAAACACAAATCTAGACCACTGACTTTAGGTTTGGAGTGCAAAGAAGTCAGCACTAGAAAAAACTTAGTTGTCATTGCTAACAGGAATACAAGTTTTAGGGGTTGGGTGAGATATAGCCTGGATGAGGAAGGGGAAGAATAGGAACAGCTTGGTGTGAATTTGGAGAAAGTCTCTCTCTCTCTCTCTCTCTCTCTCTCTCTCTCTCTCTC
>NW_004949099.1:21733066-21736157 GCF_000317375.1 Microtus ochrogaster | reverse complement strand
CACACACACACACACACACACACACACACACACACACACACAGAGTTGATGCAGTAAAGACTGTGGGCTGCACTCCCATATTTTTCCATCACTGTGACCTGTGACTTTAATCGACTACCTTTCTGTCAGTATTTATAAAATGAGGAGTTTGATCGCTATTTTCATTTTATGATCACCTTTCTGTGATGCTTTGGCATGTGGCTCATTTTCTGATTACTTTAGCTGTGTATGTAACATCCTTTGTCTACCTCTTATTGTCTTACTCTAGGCACCTTTTCCAACCAGGATTCTAATGTTATGTGTACTAAGTCAATATTCTTCTAAATTGTTCCCTCTGCTGTGTTGTCACGGGGAGGGGGGCAGTTGAATTTGCCAGCTATTATATTCTATTCCAGTTTGGGGTATCTTTGTCACAATGGGCTTGGTATTGGCAGGCTTTCTTTTTCATTAAAAATGAGCCTCTGGTTGTGCAGTTCCTATTCAGCTCAATTTCCCCATTTCTTTTAAATCAGCTTTAGAGACGTGAGGATTGCCAGTGGGTGTTCTGTTTGACCTCACTTAATGTTGGTGTTTGGTCCAGATCATAAAGCAAACCAAATTAACTGCCTCTGTTCAGTACCCAGTAGGACTTACAGCCCAGGTGAAATGTGGGTTTAAAGATGTGTTCCTAATTACAATCTTGTGGATGTTCATAGCAAATGAAGTTTCAGACCATTATTTAAAGCTCTGATGGCTCTGCTCTATGTATGTTTTCACAGAAAATGCAGTTTTAAATCATTATTTAAGGGTCTCAGGGCCATGTTCTAGGTTTATTGGGGAAATTATGGGTTCTGGGTTTATTTATTTATTTATTTTTGAATGGGAGTGCCTTTACCACCCTGTCATGTTTTATTACTATTTTTTTCTTATGGGATAAATCTTATTGTTTGTCTCATAACATCTTATAAACCTGCTTAGAAAGTTGGAAAATATTTGAAAGGAGTGCATTTGAAAAAATGAAGGTCATTGGGGAGTGAGAAATAGTAGCTAAATAGTAATTAGATATCATAAAACAAATCCCCTCCATTTAAGGACACACTTGAGTTGGGTCCCCTTAATAAATATATCCACTGCATCAGATGACAATCTTTTGTTACAAGTAAGGTCTTGTTAACAATTTTTTCTTACTACACCTCTGTTTTTTTTTAAGTCTAAAACATTCCTGATTGAACTATTCGAGAAATAAGGGGCTAACTGAGAGTTACCAGTGGTGTTTTTGCATGAGGCAGGAAACAGTGAGAGGGTGTGGGTCACACGATTAGGCTGAGAGGAAATGGAACATGATCAACCTGCTTTTGTGTTTCTCCTCATATTCCTTACTCTCCTCTTTCAAATTCTCTAAAATAAACCCATCAGAAATCAGCTTCAAAGAGTCTCTTTTTTATGTGAACTGTACATTTCCAACTCATGAACATGACCTTGGCAGTACTAGCTAGTCTTCTTATCCACAGCTAGTCAAGTTGTCCTACTTCTCAAAAGAGACATACCCAAGTCTTAATTATCCAATACCTGTGGATGTGACCCTATTTGGAGAAAAGGTCTTTTCAGATGCATCAAGACTCAGAGTTGAATTCATCTTGAGTTAAAAGATGGGTGTTAATTCTAGTGACCATTACCTTTAGAAGAAGCACTGATGGCATCAACCACAGGGTCCATAAAGACAAGGCAGAATTCAGAATGCTATCTCTATAATTCAAGTCACTCCAAGAATAGTAAATAGACATCAAAAGCAAGGAGAGAATTATAGAGTATTCTCTCTTCAGAACATCAAGAATGAATACCACTGTCAATACATTGATTCTGGATTTCTGCTCTTCACAATTGGGAGAGAAGGCATTTGTTGTTTCAAGCTCTTCAGTTTGTGATAATTTGTTACAGCAGCTCTAGGAGATGAGTATACTACCGCACATACGTCATCATGTAGGAGGTAACACATTAACAGAGGGAACAGATGCTGTGCTCAGAGTTAGGAACTGTATGTACTGAATTTAATGAGGACTTGTTTGACCTTGACTGAGTGACAGTCCCTCCCTGAGTGTCTGTTGCTTCATTTATAAATGAGTAAGATGTGGACAGATACTTCTGGTTTTAGGTTTACTATTGATCCCCTATTATTTAATAATAATAATCTTTAAAAACCCTAGAAAACATGTTGAATATGAAAATAGTTTCAGACTGTTGCGAAACTGGCCCTGTAAGCCTTTGCTTATTGAGTGGAAGACAAAAATCATGGTGATATCTAAATTACTCCAGAGCTGGAAGGCACTTTCTGAGCTGTCCCATAGAGATGGAAAACCCTCTGAAAGCCCACCAAGACCTCTGAGTTGAAGAAATAAGTGTTGGAACTTTGGGAGTGTTGGGGCACTAGAGTTGTGGCAGAAAGCATCAGAGGAGGGATAGGAATATATAAGATGGCTCCAAAAGTATGCATGGAATTCTTCTGGAATCTTCATTAAATGCTCCTTCCTATGATGGAACTCAGAAAGTTTGATAACAGTCTGGTTAACTGTGAGCTATGTGGTTACCAGAACTCAGAGAGAGGTGGGAACTATTTAGGTTTCAATTTTATTGAGTTGACTGAATCAAGTACCCATGCATTCAGGGGAGCCTCCAGGAGGTTTATGTTATAGGAGGACTAAACTAACTGTAAAATAAAGTTACACTACATCTACCTTCACATTGGTTAAAATAAGTCTTTAAGATATGCATCTATTTGTAGGAAATGTTTACCCGCAAACCTCAGTACTATATATTGAGCAAGAAAGTCAAGGATCTAATCAGAAAGAAAATATGAGCCTCTTTCCTAGTCTGACAAGATAGCATATGTGACCCAGAAAATAAATCAGACAATAGAGTCAGATCTAGGAATGGTAGAAGTGATGCAATTAGCAGACTAGGGCTTGAGGAATGTCTTCATTTTTTTTTTTTTGTTTTCGAGACAGGGTTTCAGGGTTCCGCTGTGGCTTTGGAGCCTGTCCTGGAACTAGCTCTGTAGACCAGGCTGGTCTCGAACTCACAGAGATCCGCCTGCCTCTGCCTCCCGAGTGCTGGG
>NW_004949099.1:21718415-21732966 GCF_000317375.1 Microtus ochrogaster | reverse complement strand
TTTGGAGCCTGTCCTGGAACTAGCTCCGTAGACCAGGCTGGTCTCGAACTCACAGAGATCCGCCTGCCTCTGCCTCCCGAGTGCTGGGATTAAAGGTGTGCGCCACCATTAAGTTAATGGTTAGGGAGATGGATCAGGCAGTAAAGTTCTCGCCTCACTAAACAAGGACCTAACAGGCCAGTGTAAAAGCCAGGCAGAATGGTGCCTGCTTGAAACCCATACAATGGAAAGACAGGAATCAGAGACAGATACATCCCTAGTGTTCCCTGGCCAGTTAGACTAGGCTACTTGATGAACTTCCAGGCCAATGGGAAACCTTGTTTTAAACAAAAATGCAGAAGGCTTCCTTAGGAACGGCACCTGAGCTTGTCCTCTGACCTCCGTACACAGACATAGATGCATGCTTATGCCTCCTGCATACATATGCAGACATACAAAGATACACATACACACAATATATATGTTTAATTGTAGCTATAATGAAGAAATAAGTGGGAAATATGAAAACAACAATGGGATCTTTAGTCTGAGGAACAATATCAAAAATTAAAGTTTCTTTTTCCCAAGTCCAACACTAAAAGATATGTTCCTTTAGAGAAAAATACTTATTAATGTATTTTGGAATTTGTGACATAAGTAAGACCATAGTGGAAAGAGAAGAATGAGAGAATTCTATTATGAAGTGATATGAAGATTTTTGGTATTATTGGAAGTAAAGCAAGGATTTTGAGATGAAACTGAGATGCAGATAGAATTCCCTAGAACAACAAGTATTATTTTAATGTCCTAACTAGTCCTTCACTCCAACCTTTCCAATTCAGCAGCCACATTAGACATCCCCCCCCCTAATACTCTTCAAGGATGTCCCCCATCAAAGCAGAGTGGAGATCCTATCAACCCTTTAACAGTCTCATTCCAAAGGACTTCTTTGACCTCCTCTCCAGTCCCTGCCACTGCCTCTAGCTCCAGCTGTGAGTCTTCCTTGCTTTCCTTTGAACCTTCCCTGTGACCTTTGAATTTGTTCTTTCTTTTGTCTTTCACATTCTTCCTCCTGAGCCCTAGCCTTTTCCCTCCTCTCCTAATTTTTTCTTCAATCCTTGACTTCACTGTGTAGTCTATTTGAATGCCTAGTGAAAATGAAAAGCCTACCCTGTAGTAGGAGTTACAGGCTGTGTTCTGCCACCCGGCTCCTGGCCACCGGCTAGCTTTATACCCAGAAATAACAACACACAAATTGTATTCATTTAAACACTGCTTGGCCCATTAGTTCTAGCCTCTTAATGGCTAATTCTCACATCTTGCCTAACCCATATTTAGTAATCTGTGTAGCACCAGTCTTACTGGGAAAGATTCAGCATGTCTGACCTGGCGGCTTGCTTCATCGCGTCTGCCTTGGAGAGGAGAGGCATGGCGTCTGAGCTCACTTCCTCTTCCTCCCAGCATTCTGTTCTGTTTACTCCACCCATCTATGTTCTAACCTATCAGGCCAAGCAGTTTCTTTATTAATTAACCAATGGCCTTTCTCCATCACTACCCTTTGCCTGCCTGTCATTTCGTGCTCTCTGTTCCTGATTTATTGCTTCTGAAGTACTCTCATGTTCATATGGTATTCATTGTAACAGTCTGTTCATCTGTATCCTCAAAGTGCCTCACAATGTAACACGAGCTGACCTTTTGCTTGCTCACTGACACATCCATGCAACCTACGATATAGACCAAGATGGAAGGTATGCTCAACAGTTACTCCAGGCTGCCCATTAATAAAGATTGAGAAACTACATGAAGAGCCCCAGAACCTATCTTTATCCTTGATGTTCTTCTATTCTGGGTTCTGTGTACCAACCACCCTATGGACTTATGGCTTTTCTCCTGATCGTGCCAGGAATTTCCCATCATTCATCTCTCTGCCCTCATTTGCCTCTGAGGTGCAAGGAATAGGGATGATGTTCTTGAACATAAAAAGAGAGGCTTGAGAGAGCCCTGCTCTAGGCTTTTTATTCATCCTAACAAATACGACAACCTGTTTTTGTCTTTAAAGCGTTAGTGTGTCTGGGAAGGAGCCATTCTTAGAAGCCTGGATTTTTCCACATTTCAAAGAGAACTTGAGGTCTTTTTTGGGTTTTGATATTTATCTTTTGGAAAAGTCCATGCTTGGAGCTCTGTTGCATTTGAGGCTTGGGGTCTTTCATCCCTGACAGTAGAAGGATAGAAGGGACTTTATGGCTGTCTACTGAGGATCCCCACTTCAGTTGTAGGTAGCTCTGGATGTAAGCAAAGGAAATGGTCCCCCAAATCTTGCTTTTGCCAGGGTTAGTATTCAGAAGAAAATATACCCTAGTTTTCCCTACAGCAATTAATTTATTTTATAGACACAAGGTTTGTCTGCTTTCCAGTTCGCTACCTTTGTCATGGCTAGCATTTCAGAGTGACAGCCCAGGGCACTTTATTCATTATTCAGTCTGGCTGTCACATTCCCTTGATGTCTAAGGGCACAGAAAAGGAGAGGCAGGCAGGCAGAAGACACATAAGCAGATGGTAGTAGTGGGGTCTCAGGTAAAGCTCAATGCAGAAGCATGCTTCATGAGCAGCTAGCGTCTAGCTGGTGCTTTTGCAGCAGTTCGGAGCAATAAGAGAGCACGTGACTGTTTGTGTTTTGACCTGACTTGAACACATGTCCAGACAATTACTAGTGGTTTATAAATTTAATTTTAATTTTAATTCATTATCAATATAGCCTTTTTTCTATTCCCCTAGTTAACCTAATCTCTCTCTCTCTCTCTCTCTCTCTCTCTCTCTCTCTCTCTCTCTCCCCCTTCTCTTCTTCTTTCCATTTTTGACCTTATTTTCTCTCTATTTTGGAAACAAAAATACCACTGTATAGTTGAAGCTGTCTTAGAACTCATTAAATAGCCCATACTCAGGGTGGTCCTTCTACTTCCGGTTTAAACTACTAGGATTATAGGTGTGTGCAACCAGATTCAGACAGGCTCATCATTTCTTTTACATATGTGCTTTGGTGATGAGGGATCATGTATGTGGGAGGTGTGTGTGTGTGTGTGTATGTGCGCATGCGTGTGCACACGTGCGTACGTTTCTGGGAATGTATGTGTAGCAGCCAGAGGATGATGCTAGGTATCCTTTTCAGTTACTTTCCACCTTTTTTTTTTTTACAAAAAAAAACAAAACATAGGGTCTCTCATTGAGCCAGAGATGTTAGGAAATGAGTAGCCTTATGGATAACTAAGCAGGAAAGCAAAAGCAATTGAATGCACATTGCCTTTAATGTTTACCTTTTGAAGTTAGCATTTTAGGGAGCAGAATAAAGTCGTAAAATACAAATGCAGGGGCTGGAAAAGTGACTCAGTAGTAAAAATGCCAAGAATGCTTTCCACTCTTGTAGAGGACAGAGATTCAGTTTTCAACACTCACAACACAGAGCTCACAACTGTCTGTATATAGTTCAAGCTTCAGGGGACCCAACAACCTCTGGCCTCCACACACATACATATAAAATAAAAATTAAATATTTAAAAACACATAAATACGGTGCATATGTTCTGTAATCTGTTCTGTAAATTACTAATTGTGAACATTGAAAATATGGGCAAGAACTCTAATGCCTTCCGAACACCACCCTGAAAATTCCTAAGTTCCATTATACGCTCTATAGGATGAGTAGGAATTAAGCAAAAAAAAATATTCCATTTATAGAACAAAAAGGTGCTAAAGGATAGAAAGGAGGCGTATCTTAGTTTCATGTGTAACCCTCAAAGTTAACACAGGAATTAGTCCACAGTGGAAAATACTTGCTTCTTAAGTGTATAAATGAACACACAATTGAATGAATAAGGAAAAGTACTGTGGTTTATTATGATTTTAGTGAGCAGCTGAGAAAGAAAAGAAAGCATTCAGCTGGAAGGTAAAAGATGTCATCAAGCTGATACCTGGGGTGAAACTGGCATGTTGTGTCTCTTTCTCTTTAGGTAGTATTTTACAATTAGAGATGCTTTTATCCTCATAAAACATCAGTTGGCCAAACATGCTTTAATGGTTTCAATATCTGGGCCTTTGCGAGGCTGTGACTGTTAAATACGTGCAACAGAAAGACAATTACACCGTTTGATCTCTGGCTTTTTTTCAGTTGTATTTTTCTGTATTATTATAACAAGTTTTCTCTTTTCAAGAATAAAATTGCAAGTCTTTAGGTTATCTCACAGTATAATACTTATCTGTACACCCTTGGTAACTGAGTGGTTTTCAACAATAACCATTTATTATTTCTCCCTATGCTCAGTTGAGTATAGTCTCTGCTTTGTTCTGCTCCTTGGTGTCGATTTGGGCTGCAGCAATGTTGGCACAACTCACATTTGCTGGTGATTACTGGGACCCTTGAATACATTCTTGTTTTTCACCATGTGGCCGCCTATGTGGCTTTGACTTCTCCCTCTACTGTGGTATTACTGTAAGGATGTTCTGGTATTCTTGTCATAGCAAAAACAGCTCTCCTTAATGCCAGTCTGGGAAGGAACTCAATTATTGCCTTCTCATCAGAATGAGTAAAACAAAGCTTAAGGTAAACCTAGATTCAAAGGGAGAAAAGTTAGTTATAACTATAAATGGAAGGAATGACCAAGAATTCATAGCCATTTTTCAATTATGGTAACACTGGTCTAGAAGAAAAGATTACTATTGAAATAATAAATATGTGCATATATAAATGAAACTTACATAATACATCTGAATTCTAATCCCATTTCCATAGTCTCCATTGTGTATTTAATGCGTGTTTCGGTCAAGTTAATTTGAACTCATAGAATATTAGTTTCCCCACCTGTAAGATTGTCTAAGGGATTCGATGAGGTTACATATATCAGTGACATGCAGCAGTCAGTGATTTGAAGCCCTTGCAAATTCTCCAGAAATTGGTAAGCATTATTACTGTTATTTCCTGAACCATTCCAGGCACTGAATAGAGCAGAAATAATCACTTTCTTAATGCCTCTTAAGTCAATTATATATATATCTTGAATAAAGTTTTATGATTTTGCAAGTAATCAGAACTGAGAGTGCACTAAACTCATTTGGTAGTGTCAGGTCTTTGGATTAAACTCATGTTCTACTTTTCCTGATTGATCTCTGCTCACACTGGCTTTGGTGTTTGTTCTGGGCATGTGGTGGGCAAGGCATTAGAATATTTTAACGGCTGCCACAGTTGGGTCCCGGGCTGTCATGTTTTATTGATGCTTGGTATGTGGATGGTACTTAATAGAAAATGAAAAGCCCTACAGTTTTTTTTTTTTTTTACTTTTAAGAATTGAGAGAAAAAGATCAGAAAGATTTTTAAATAAACCTATTGAGCTAATAACACAAGAACTGTAAAGTGAGTCAGGATGTAGTTTTTACTCCTGGCTTTGAAATGGTGTTTCTTTATTCACCAACAATCTTCCTGAACATTTGATGTACTTTTTTTGAGAACAGTCTCTAAGTCTCTAATATGCATTTACTATTCACTTTGGGGGCCTTTCAGAAGCGAACAACATTTATGGCCTCATTGTTAATGTGTGCTCATTACACGATTGTAAATGTATTTCTTGCAGTTTTTGTAATTCTAGATCGATTGGTCAGAGGTGCACATCTGCTGTTCAGCTGTCTCATCTCACCAGTTTGGTAGTGAAGTTAAAGAAATCATTTTGTGTAACTCATTGTTACTTTAATACCCATTATTTTTCATTAGTCTGGATATCATAGCAATGTTAATTATTTGCTGTATTCTTGTTAAAATATTAAATATATGTTGAAAGATTTAAAAATGATTCATTTAGGGTCTTTTAGTTATGGCTGGGAAAACAAAACAAAACAACCAATGTGGAGGTCTACTGAAAGCTGGGAGGATTCAGGGTCTCCTGGAAGCCAGGGGAATTCTCACACTTCGAGGTGCTTAGGTCCACTTCTCAGAGGAGCAAACATTCTCAGGGAACTGCAACAGCTTCCAGTCAGGTGTCTGATCAGCATGGCAGAGCCGGGAGTTAATGCCACACCTGCCTAGTGACAAACATTTTTATCATTCCTCAATGTAAAGGCCATTTCTGGGGACTAGAGAAATGTTTCATTGTTAAGAGCAAGTAATGTTGCTTTTGCAGGTAAGCCAGGTGCAGTGTTAAAGTAAGGTACGGCTGGATTCTTGGTGATCTCCTTTAGTCCAGGCACCATTAAGTGTCCTGTCTCAAGAAGCCCTTTCCAAGAAGACTGCTATCCTTATGCTGCTCTAAGACTACCATAGCTTGATGTCAAACCTGGGATGATAAGTCAGTCTACTTACTGGCAGTCCAAGTCAGTTAGCCTTTCACTATTCCAGCATTTATCGTAAAACATGAGCACTATAGCAAACCCAAAAATACCGTTATGGAAGTAAAATTAGGCAGCATTGCAAAGTATCTAACTATGTACTTGTCCATCATGGAATGTGTGGATTATCAACAAAGAAAGGAGAATGGGCCAAAACCACAAAAGAAGGCATGATCTAGTAGATCATGCAGATAGGTCCATATTATTTATGTTTATAGTTTAATCACTTCCATGACTGTGTAGTGTTCTACTTCATGAATATATTGATACTTAATTGTTTTATGATAGCTTTAGGTTGTTCATATATTGTATTATAAATATCTTGTGTATATGTTTTGGAGTACAAATACATATATGAATTTTTGATGGATAAATGTCAGAGATTAAAGTTACTGACTTATAAGAGAACTAAGAGAATTCATAAGAGATACGTTTGTGTGTTTGGTTTACATATTATTGGTTTCTGAATTTTGCTTCTCATATCACCTGAACATTGGAACTCTCAGACTCATCAACACTTGGCACCACTTCTGCCATTCTGGTTATTATGAAGTAGACATTTCATTGTAGTTTCTTTTTCCTTCTGGTTTTTTGAAACAGTAACTTTGGAGCCTGTCCTGGAAATAGTTCTTGTAGACCAGGCTAGCCTCGAACTCACACAAATCTCCCTGCTTCTGCTTTCCAAGTGCTGGGATTAAAGGGGGTGTGCCACCACTGCCCAATCTCATTGTAGTTTTATCCTATAGCCGTACTGATGAATATCTTGCATATCACCATAGAAACTTCATCTGGCGATGGATGAAGCTAGAGACAGAGACCCACATTGGGCCACTGGACTGAGCTCCTAAGGTCCCAGTGAGGAGCATAAGGAGGGAGAACATGAGCAAGGAAGTTAGGACCATGAGGGGTGCGCCCACCCACTGAGACTGTGGGGCTGATCTAATGGGAGCTCACCAAGGCCAGCTGGATGATGGAGCATGTGATCAAACCGGACTCCCTGAACGTGGCTGACAAGGAGGGCTGACTGGGAAGCCAAGGACAATGGCACTGGGTTTTGATCCTATTGCATGTAGCATGTACTGACTTTGTGGGAGGCTAGCCTGTTTGGATGCTCACCTTCCTAGTCCTGGATGGAGTGGGGAGGACCTTGGACTTCCCACAGGGCAGGGAACCCTGACTGCTCTTTGGACTGGAGAGGGAGGGGAAGGGGGATGGGAGGAATGGGAGGGAAGGAGGTGGAAATTTTTAATTAAATAATATAAATAAATAAAACATGAAAAAAAGAGCCAGTTCAAACATTTATTGACTATTCAGATATTCTCTTTCATAATTTATAATATATTTTATGATGTGTTTCTTTTGCAAAGAATCTGAGTTCAGTTCCTAGCACCCACATTCACAGACTAAGGGATCTGACACCCTCTTCTGGATTCTACAGGTATTGTACTTACATATGCACAGACACATCAACACACACACACACAGATACACAATTAAAAAATAAAACTAATCTTTTAAAAGTAAAACAAAGATAAATTCATCAGAAAGTTCTTAAATTTGCAATATTTTTGAAATTACAGGCTTGTCTAGAGTGAGAAAATGTTTTAGCTTTATTTTAATTTTTTAAAGAAAGCTTGTTTTCTTACACACATAGATTGGCCTATATCTCACTATGTAATTCATGCTGGCCCTGAACTCATGATTCTGCTACCCCCACCTTCCAGGTTCTGGGATTGCAGGCATACTTCACAATAGTCCTGTGACCTTTTACATCGAATCAGTCCCATTTTGGAGATGTTGAGCCACTGATAGCTTCGTTTGTACAGGAAGATGGGGTTAACTGGGTAAAAACCAGGCTTTTGACTCAAAGAAAGAACTATCATCCACTAAAACTACTAGACAATACCTTCTTCTGTGTTTTGGCTCAGCTTCCTTTTTTTGCTGGTAACCCACACATTCCAGGATGGGCAGGTATATAGTTAGATACTTTGCAATGCTGCCTGATTTTGCTTCCATAACTGTATTTTTGGGTTTGATGTAGTACTCATGTCTTACAGTAAATGCTGAAATAGATAAAGGCTAACTGACTTGGACTGCCAGTAAGTAGATTGAGTTAGTAGTGTTAACAGCATAAGAATAGCAGTCTTGTTGGAAAGGGCTTCTTGAGACAGGACACTTAATGGTGCCTGGACTAAAGAAGATCACCAAGAATCCAGCCATACCTTAGTTTAACACTGCACCTGGCTTATTTCTAAGCACAGCACTACTCAAGAGACTGTGTGCTGACATGCTCTGCTCAGAGCAGCCTGGATTCTGTCCTTTATAGTGACTAACCTGCTGGAGGAGAAAATGGATATATTCTAAGCCATTTAAAGAAAGGTGAATGAATGAAATTTTAATCTGTAAGTTAACAAGTGCTTATGAAGAAGAAATAGTTAGGCTGGTGAAATGGCTTGGTGAGTAAAGTGCTTGATCCATAAGTTTGAATGCCTGAGTTCTGGTGCCCAATATCCATGGAAAAGCCAGGTATGGTGGTGCTCACTCATAAGCCCAGTGCAGGCACTTGCAAAGACAGGCAGGTTCCAAGGGCTTGTTGGCTACCTGGAGTGGGGAACTCAGGTTCTGTGAAAGACTCTCAAAATATAAGAGATGTAGAACAGTTGAAGAAGAAAGCTACTATTGACTTCTGTTCTCAACATGCACATATATGGGGAAGTACACATGTCCCCTCCCACACACAACAGAAAACATCCCATTAGCTTTCCATGAAGAGAAATATTTGAATGGAATGCTAAATATTTCCTAGTGCTAACTTCATCTTTATTTATCTTTTGTCATTAAAATTGTGTTCCCCTTCCTTCTCTTTGCCTCTCCTGGCCTCCTGGCTTCTTCCACCCTTTCTCACTTTCCCCATCTGCACCCCCCAAGGGCTCTCTGTATTCCACATTCAACAATCAATGACCCCTTGGGCTCCCTAGACTCTGCTGCTTTGGAACGAAGCCTACCTTGCCCCCTATTAGGTCTGGTGCCTTGAACTTCTGATTTTAATTCTGCTTAATTCTACTGTATCCATAGAGCTATTTAAAACAAATCTTTTTAGATTACTGAAACTATAGTGTTAGTATAGGCTGAAAACAGATCTATCGTAAAACAATTATAGAATCATTCTGGTCTGAGTTTATCACAATCAATGAAGAGTCGAGCTTATAATATCAGGTTTTAAAAATCTGGCATCCATAATAGAGCAAAAGGAGAGAAAGGAAGGAGAGAGGGAGTCAGGGGGTGGCAATAGGGTGGCTCAGTTTTAATCTTTATAGACATCCCTTATTTACAGTTCAGGATTCTATTTTACTCATCAGTATTTTATGTTGTTCTCAAATATCTTGAAATTTATCCTTTCAGGCTTAAGAACCCTGTTATGAAGTAGACTTCATGGCACGCATGGTCAAAAATCTCATCATTGACCTGATTGGGAAACACAGGTACCAACCTCATCACGGACCCAAACTTACTGTATTATCTTTTCACTGCATCTTCCTTTATTTTATATTTGTGTTATCTTTAAAATAGATTTTAAATACTTTTTAAAAATATCACAAATGATAAAGTGTTTACATTGGAATTCAATATTTACACCGAATGATATTATTTATGAGTCATTTAGAGGTACATTTGATACACTTATCTCAAAAATAGTCCTTTGCCCCTAGCAAACAGGAAGAATGCTTATTGCATGTAGTTTCTAGCCACAGGGGTTGGGAAATGGGGACAAAAAGAACTGGGTTTGGTTTTTATTTTTCAAATAATTTTCTAAGCTATAAACTCTGGGGCATATTAATATTTTAAAAACTTGCTAACAATTAACATTGAATAAAATCCTTTTTAACCTCTAAATATCTTGAAAAGGTGGATGTAATATCTGGAAGTATTTAATGGAAAAAACTAAGTTTTCTTCACAAAGGTAACGAGCAACAGCGTTTGCATAATGACTGTGACTTAGTTAGGTGGAGGAGCTAAAGGCTATTTTCTGTCTGAATGCGAAGTTGTGAGGAGATGGATTTTCCCCAAGGAGCTAATTATTGGCTGAAATTACTGTGGTAGCGGATTTTACAAGAAGATCAAGATTCCTGTAAAGAGCTGATATTAAAAAAAATGCCTGATGTACATCATTTAAACGTAACACTGAAATCATGTTAACCTGCTAACATTTATAAATGGGTGAAAATCCTAAAGTATGAAAGAGTTTTGGTTTAAAACTTTTGTATTTTTTTTATAAAGTATATTTGATTTTTTTCTGAGTTTGTATTTTCTCTTTTTATTTTAAAAAAGGGGAACTTTATAATTTTCAGCATGGCTATAAAATTGCTGCTGTTTCAGTAGACATCATCCCTGTAAGATATGAGTGGCTGAAGCCATGACAACATGCGCAGAGCATCTGTGAGCTAAGACCTCGGTAGAGGACTTTGTAAGAATATTCTTTGTGCTTTCATGAGAAGCTCTTGCCCTTTTCAAGGTACAATTACTGGTTAGTGGCATGTCCTGTGGCATGTTCCTCTGGTCAGAATCCATCCTATCACTTCTGGTTATAGAACCTGGTTTTCCTATGAAAGGGAACAATTCCTCCCTCCCAGTATCTATTTGGGTTTGTTTAAGTCTACTTTCTCATACCAGGTAGTGTGAACTGGAAAAAAGGGGCAAGACAGGGCCATTTCTATCTTTAACTCACAGCAGCTGTGATAACTTGCACAAGATGGGACCTGTTAACATTCTGTCATGGAGCAGAAAGGACCTCATAAGGCCACACCCTTCCCTGAGATCTTGTATGCTATTAATAGGGTTTCTATTGATGTGAAGAGACACCATAACTGTAGCATAATTAATAAAAACCCAGAGACAGATATCGGGATTCAACCTGAAGGTCAGAAAACCAAAACAGCCAGCCACTGGCTCTTAATGTAATAATATTAATAAAAACCCAAAGACAGATATTGGCATTTCAACCTGAAGGTTAGAAAACAGTCAGCCATTGGCTCTTACCTCTACCTCAATCCTAAATAGCAATCCTGCCTCAAGGAATCCTCAGAATAAGACTGTGTCTGAGAGCTGTCACCTCCTGTCTTACATTCTTCTCTAGCGCCAGGATTAGGGGTGTGCACCACTACCACCCAATTTTTATGGTAAACGAATGTGGCTGCAGGGATTTAAGGTGTGTGTCACCACTGCCTAGTCTGTAAGGCTGACCAAGGTAGCTGTTTTACTCTCTAATCTTCAGGCAAGCTTTATTTATTAAAAGGCAAATGAAATATCACTGTCCATGACCATGGCAACTCTTATAAAGGAAAATATTTAATTGAGGTGGCAGCTTACAGTTTCAGAGGTTTAGTCGATTATCATCATGACGGAGAGCATGGCAGTGTGCAGGCAGACATGGTACTGGAGAAGGAGCTGCTACATATTGGTATGCAGGCAACAGGAAGCAGACTGAATGTCACACTGAATGAAGCTTGAATAAAGGAGACCCCATGATGAGGAGGTCCTTCTGTCTATGTGTTGCTTTTATTGGTTAATGAATAAAGAAGCTGCCTTGGCCTGTTGATAGGGCAGAACATAGGTAGGTGAGGAAAACTAAACTGAATGCTGGGAGAAAGAAGGGCTGAGTCAAAGAGAAGCCATGTAGCCCTGCTAAATATAGACACTGGGAACTTTACCCAGTAAGCCACAGCCATGTGGCAATACACAGATTAAAGGAGATGGGTTAAATTAAGATGTAAGAGTTAGCCAATAAGAATCTAGAGCTAATGGGCCAAACAATGATTTATAATATAGTTTCTCTGTGATTATTTTGGGGCTAAGCGGCCTGGAACCAACAAGCAGTCTCCTTATTAGAACCTCATAGTTTACCTACAAAATGAGACACTTCCTCTAACAAAGCTATATCTCCTAATAGTGCTGTTTCCTATGAGCCTTTGGAAACCATTTTCTGCAGTACTGTAGTCAATGGTAACGCGTTCCTGTAAGCAACACTAAAGAAGCTTCCTGGGGCACACACAAAAAGACATGGAAGTAGAGAGGGGGTTGGTTGTGCTGATGAGGAGATCAGGGGAAGTGAGAAGAGGAAAAGTGGTTCTTAAGAGGTGACTGTGATCAATATATATTATGTACTTGTATGCAAATGTTAAAAAATTAATTATGTATATTTAATATATGCTAATAAAATATTAAATAAAACTTTAAATCCAAGCAGTTGGGAGATAGAGGCAGGAGGATCTCTGTATGCTCAAGGCTAGCCAGGGCTATATAATGTAACCCCATCACAAACAAACAAAAATAACTTTGAAAACAAAATGAAACATCAAACAGAAATTGACATCTGTGCTGTGGATGAATGTGTGACCTGTAAAGATTACTTTCAGTGAACATGTATGTGCACATTTTTTTTTTGGCTTTCTGGAAAGAGGTATTTTCTCTTTACTCAGGATGCTGAGCTTAGGGATAGGAAGGAATGAGTGGGAAATGCCTGCTGTTCATTTTGCCACAAGAGGAATGGAGTCTTCCTGATAATTACTATGGCAGTAGAGGCATAAAGAGGATCAAAAACAGTGTCTTGATGATGTAGCTCTCTGAAGTACCTGTAAGCATGCCATCCACTGTTTTATATTATTTTGCTTAACTTGAATTATATTTGTGTCATTTACCTATAAGACTGATAAATGAAGACTGGATTGTAGGTAACACCTCCATTGTGGGGTTTGCTAAAGGACTAAATAACATGGTAGTTTTACTAAGAAATAGTTTATGTATTTTCATGAAGGAGATCATTAAGAAACTTCAAGATAATTCAAGAAAAATATTACTAATTACTTACACATTTTCTATGTAATTATTTACATTTATAAAAATTAAGCAAAGCAATCTAACTTTCACTTTATAATCTTAAAAGGCTAGAGGAAAAATTGTCAAATCAAGATTTGCCTTATAATAAGAAAAACAAAATTCATGTGCTGTCACAGAGGTAAGGCACTAGGTAAAGAAGAAGGCTATAAATATTTTATTTTAAATTTTTTATTCATTTTGCATACCAACCACAGTTCCTCTTGCCTCCCCTCCTCCTGCTCTCCCTCCCTCTTTCCCAACCCATCCCCCATCCACTCCTCAGAAAGGGTAAGGCTCCCACGCAGAGTCAACAAAGCCTGGCACATTAAGTTGAGGCAGGACCAAAGCCCTCCCCCCTTCATCAAGGCTGAGCAAGGCATCCCACCATAGGGAATGGGCTCCAAAAAGTCAGCTCATGTACCAGGGATATATCTTGTCCCACTGCCAGGGACCCCTCAGACAGACCAAGCTATATAATTGTCACCCACATACAGAGGGCCCAGTTCAGTCTCATGCGGGCTTCCCACTTGTTACTTTAGAGTCTGAGAGTCCATGAGCTCCCACTAACTCAGGTCAGCTGTCTCTGTGGATTTCCCCATCATGACCTTATATGCTTCTATAATCCCTCTTCCCTCTCTTTGACTGGACACTAGGAGCTCCGCCCAATGCTTAGCTGTGGGTCTCTGTGTCTGGGAAGGGAATAACTTGTATTGAAAAGACTGAAAAGAGAATGAAGAGATTGTGTGCTGGCTCAGTGAGTAAAGGTGCTGGACACCATCCCTGACAACCTGAGTTCTATCCAGGGCACACACGATGCAAAGAGAGAGAACTGACCCTCAAAGGCTGTCCTCTGACCTCCACATAAGGCACACCTCCAATAAACAAGCAAAACAAATATGCAGATAAAAAAATAAAATAGGTGATGAAACAAAGAGTGAAATTCTAATGAACAAAAGCTAGCTAACTCAAGATCCCTGGTTACCATGTCCTCTTAATGTCTTTTTAAACAATTCTCTGTGGTATTTTCTGCCATAGAACTTTTCTCACAAACAGGATTGTCATTATTATACTCTCTTGGCTGGTTGCTTATACCCATGCACCATCTTGTTCAGTTTTTGTTGTAATAGGCTTTATTTTAACTCTATTTCGTTTATTTTATGAGCGGCGGGGCTGCATCCCCAGCACCCCGCTGCCCGCAAGGCTAGCTTTACCCAAAATAATTACACGGACACTATATTCTTTTAAACACTGCTTGGCCCATTCTCTTCTAGGCTAATTCTCACATATTAATTTAGCCCATTTCTAATCATCTGTGTGTAGCACCCCAAGGTGC
>NW_004949099.1:21703070-21718315 GCF_000317375.1 Microtus ochrogaster | reverse complement strand
TCTGCCCCCGAGAGGAGAGCTGTCAAGTCTGAGCTCACTTCCTCTTCCTCCCAGCATTCTGCCCTGTTTACTCCACCCACCTATGTTCTAACCTATCAGGGCAAGCAGCTTCTTTATTTAATTAACCAATGACCTTCCTCCATCAAGTTTTAGCCCTTATATCATCACTAGCAGCTTTCCAGGAGTATGACATTTATCATGAAGCCTGAGACTATTACCAAGTCTAGTCTGGGCTTCTTCATGAGGTTCGCTTTCCTAATGCCACTCTTAGGAGGCTGAGTGGAATGGACCAGGTTTTCCTCTGTTTTCCCAGTACTGTCTGGAATGCAAAGAGTCATTGGTCTCTCAGGTGGCTGACTGTCCCTCTTGGGTATCCACTTTCCTCCATCATCTCCTGGACCTGGTAGACTTGCCTGCCTGTGCTTTCAGGAGGTCTTGAATATCAGCTTTGCTATTTTTTAGTTCTTTTTCTTTTTTTAGAAAACCAACACAAAACAGACAAAGCATGGATGGAGCCATTTATTGGTTGCCTTGACATCGGCAGGCACTTCCATTGTGCCTGCCAATTTGGGCCATGGGGGGCATTTTGTCATGAGTAAAATCCTTGCAGTGAAAATTACTCACTTTTGCCCTAACAGTCTCAGAAATTACCTTACATTTTCTGAATGTAACTTTGTTATTCTGTAGATCAATAAGGCTCATATCAAACACACCATCCCCCAGGCCATCAAATATCATTTTTATTTCTCATAACTAACATTTTCCCAGTATTTCTAATATTGAGCATAGCCAGTACTTTTTATATACCATCCATCTTTAATAATGAGTCAATCACTTAATTATTTGTTCTCTTTCTGCCTGATTTTATAAGATGCTCATTATTGCTAACCACAGTGGCTCTGCTCAGATAGCAAATGGTAGTAATAAAATGTTTTTATATAATTCTTTTGTGATTACTAGTTAATAATTTAGCAGAATTGGAATTCATCATTTTTTCCTGTCTTCATGTAGTATTAATGCTATTTGGGGGTTATCTGTATGTCTTTGGACTTTGCATAATTTATAGAGTAAATCTACATAATAAATCTGAACTACAGACATTTGAACTATCTGGCTGCCTTTAGGAGTGTTTAATAGTTGTAACTTAGTACTATAGGCAAAAATGGGAATCAAGATCCTTAGATGCTTTTCTTTCCAATAATGGGCTTTTTATGGGCTGTAGGTTGAGAAGGGAGTAGTTGGGAAAAGGGCATAGGCTTGGAGGTGGATAAGAAAGGTCTTACTATGTGTATGGAGTATGTATGTGCATTAGATTCAGTCCCACCTCCCCAGCCTCCCCTGCACACGCATAGGTGGAGGAGGTAAAATAAATCACATGGCTCACTTACCCACATGTGATAGTATGAGAAGGTCTTTCACTCCCCTGAGACTAGATGTGTTTCTTTTGTCTGCTTGGGTCTTACTGGTCACTTGGAGGTCAAGTCTACACAGCAACACTGGTTGTTGTTAACAGGCTCTGTTCCTGGCTCTGCCTTTAGAGGGCGAGGACCTGAGTAGATGGGGCTGAAAAGTATAGCTAGTCATTTTGTTTCCATTCCTTTAGCATTTTCTTCTTGTTTAATTATCTGATAAATCTATCAGTAGCCTTTGAGAACAGAGCACAGTACATTAAAATAGGCAGTTTAACTAAGGAGAAAACGGAATATTGAGTCTATTATGCTGTGTGTTTGTCAAGAAGCATTCCAGTGGATCAAAGTGTCCTGAGAAATTCTGTTTACTTTTTGATACAAGCTGTCTTTTATGTAGCCCCCCTCCTTCTGTATTCTCTGTCTTGAAGATCCCCAGATTTGAACAGTAACACGTTCCTTTTATGTTACCACTTGTTACAAAGACAGACAGCATTCTGACAAAAGCTTGTGTAGTTTGGTGACATGTTTGAATATAGCATAGCATTTCCTAGACATATTCTGCCTTCTAGATGCATCTTTGATTCTTTTCTCTCCTGTCATCTTTCTTAGAGACTACTCTGTCAGCTTTCTCATCAGTGAGATCAGGAATAGATGAAACCTCATTCCTCTGGGAATGCTACTTGCTTTGTCTTCCTCAGGAAACACAATGAAAACAGATTTTAAAGTATCTCTTGTGAGTTAGAATGGGAAAGTTTCAAAGGCTGATGATATGTTCTAGGTGTAAAATACTTTGCCACTTTCTTACTTTTGGCTAACAATGGAGAGAAGAGAAACTTCTAAAAATGATGGATATGAGTTGGCTTTCCGAATTACCTCTTGGACTTCAAGGTCAGAACAATGAAAAGGATCTTTCTGAGTGCTCTGTGTAAGAGTTAATATTAAGTTAAAAACATCCTGTAATGTTGAAAATGTAACTTCATCAGCATCTGCTCCATATGTTAAATTTTAAGGCTAAGTGGAAACTTCCCGAGTTTTTATATTTCATAGATGATGAAATTAAAGACAAGGCAAATAACCTGCGTATATAGAGATGGGAACAAGATAAGGTCACAGCTTTCCTAGCAATAATTTATTTAAAAAAATTGTTCTATGGCTGGGAATGATAAAGTTACTGCCAATGATACATATAACCCATGTGTTGATACACACACACACACCTTTGAAAGTAAATGTTTCTCCTTTTTGAAACCTTTTAAAGTAGATATCTTTGAGAAACTTCCTAATTTAATACTGCACATCTTTGTAAAAATTTAAAACAATAGCATTCAACCCAAGAATCCAGGTCAGCTTTTAATTGGTTGATGTAGATAACAAACTAGGCTAGGCATTAATCTTTTTCTTCTCTTTTCCTCAAAGTGCATGTGTTCAAAAGGTAATTATTCTTTGGCACTATTCTTTTCTAAACCTGGGATGGTGAGTCACATTACTTCTGGTGTATAGAAACTAATATCTATTGTATTGATTTTTTTCAGCATGAAATACCAGGGAACTAAAGAGTGAATCCTAAAATGGTTGTTGATACTGCACAAAATTATGTGTAGTATAAATATGGCTTAAGGACACCTTTTGTAGTATTGCTTATTTATTGTTTATTTTATTATTATGACTACTTTAATAAGTTATGTTTAGCTTATAAGTTCAAAGCATATTGTATAAAGCAATATTTCTAGGTAAAAATTTATGTGTATTCATGTTTTTTAGTGGAAATTATGGTGAACACAAAGAACATATGTACAAAAAAAAAACCCCAAACAATACATGTACTTTAAAAAGTACAAATGTACAGCACCATGGGGTTCTACCATGTGAACAAACCCATTTCACCACGGTCCAGGTCTTAAAATCCTCCTCATTCTACCAGTCTTTACCCATGTCTTATACTGCCATTATCTACAGTACAGTAGCTTTGACCTGTTTGTGGGTGTAATCTATGTATCCTTATATGAATAACGTTGCCTAGCACTATATTTATGAAATTTCTGACACGCTGAAAGCATAAATTTTGAAGACCTAAAATTGTGATTTATCCTGATTGTTGCAGGATATGTACGTATATTGAGTTACCATGATGTATCTTCTAACGCTGTTCAAATGTAAAATAACAGTAAAAGGAAATGACAATATATTTGCAGATGGATTCATATTATTTATGATTATAGTTTTATCACCTCCATGGCTGTGTAGTGTTCTGCTACTATGAATATGTCACCTCTTAATTGTTCTATTGATAGCTTTAGGTTGTTCGTATATTGTATTGTAAATATCTTGCAAGTATGTTTTGGCGTACAAACACATACATGAATTTTTGTTGGAGAAAGGCCAAAGGCTGAAGTTACCAAGATATAAGAGAGCGAAGAGAATTCATAAAATATAAATTTGTGTGTTAAATTTATGCAAGAATTATTAAACCATTTCTGAATTTTGCTTCTATTATCACCTGAAAATTGGAGCTCTCAGACTCATCAACACTTGATACTCCTTTCTGCCATTCTGGTTGTTATAAAGTGGGCAATTCACTGTCGTTTTAATTCATGTTTCATTGCTAATTAAGAATATAAAGACACTTCAAACATTTGTTGACAATATAAATATCCTTTTATAATGTGTCTATTGAAGTTTGATGCCCATTTTTTATTCTGTTGAGTCAGTGATAACAATGATAGTGAGAATGAGGGTATCCTTTATATGTACACATTATTAACTCCAGCACATGCCTTTTTTTCTATGTAGTATTCCCTTTAATACTGTAATATCTCTTTGGATGATCAGTGGTGCTTAATTTAAGGTAATCTAGTTTCATCAATCCTTTACTTACGGTTAGTACTTTTAATTATTATAAAAATACTTGGCCTACTGAAAAGTCATGGCAATATTTTCCTATGATATTTCATAGAACTTCATTTTATTAATTCTCTATTGACATTTGCAACTAAATTTTGTGGTCATCGGTGTGAGCTTATTCTTATTATATATCATGTCTTTATTTGTCTATCTTGGAGTTGAAGTATACCTTGTTAATTACTACATGAGAATTAATCCTTGCCAGAGAGGAACTGATAGAACCAATAGAAAATTCTCTCTCTCTCTCTCTCTCTCTCTCTCTCTCTCTCTCTCTCTCTCTCTCTCTCTCTCTCCACACACACCACACACACACACACACACACACACACACAAAAGATTTATTCAGTTCTCTTACATGATAGAGGCTGGGTAATCCAACAATGGTTTCCTGCTCACTAGAGAAGTAGAAAACGACAGTTTCCCAATCCAGGAGGCTCAGCTTTTTCTACATGGGACTGAATGTCTGGAAAGTCCCTGGAGAGTACTGAGTCCATGTTGAAAGGCTAAAGAAGCCACAGTAGCAGTAAGAGATGTAGCTGCTCAGAGCAAGGACAGGTGTGTCCATGCTGTTTTTTTTGTGGGTTTCTTTTCATCTGGTTTGTCCTTTCAAAATTAACACCCATACTGAGGCAAGGTATGTTCCCCTGCCCTGGTCATTACACCCAAGGTCACTCCTCTACAGGGATGCCTTGCAGACACACAAATATGTCTCATGATGCTGTGGGACAATGGTTTGTTTTACCCTGTAAAGATTTGTTTCTTGTACTTGTTTAATAAACACTGATTGACCAATACTTAGGCAGGAAGTATAGGCAGGGCAACCAGGCAGGAAGTAGAGGCGGGGCAATGAGAATTCTGGAAAGAGGGAAGTTTAAGTCCACAGTCGTGACCCAGCCTCAGAAAAAAAAAGGTACCAAGCCAAGTGGATAACTCAGACAAGAATTACAGGCTAATGTAAGTTATAAGAATTAGTAGATAAGAAGCCTGAGATACCAGGCCAATCAGTTCATCACTAATGTAGACCTCTGTGTGATTTTGGGGGGAGACTTAATGACTGTGAAAACCAGGCAGGACAGAAACCTCAGACAACATCATGACTCCTAGGCATATCTTAAATAAACTAACAAGACCAACTGCCCCACTATATACAGCAGCCTTGCTATAACTGCTTATTATGTTCAGGAGGTTTGGGATTTGTTTGTTTGGCTATTTAGTCTCCCAAATAAATACATAGACAATTATATTTCTACTGATAAAACCATAAAAACAATTCTTCATTCTGTTAATTCTCTGATAAACTATTATTTCTTTGTGTTTAGATTATTAGAATTGATCTCTTTCTCCCTCCCCTCCCTTTTTCCCTTCCATCCCCTCCCTTTCATCCTTCCTCCCTTTTTTTATTCATTTCTTTCTTCCTTCTTTCCTCCTCCTCTCTTTTCCTCTCCTCTTTCTTTCCTTCCTTCTGTGGTTACTTCTTCATGTATTAAAACTCTTTGGTTTCTATTGTTTGATCTTAAACTTGTTTTATTATTTTAAATGTTCACATATATGAGCAGCAGCAGGGTGATAATTCAATGTTTGCATCTCATCTCGAAACATTTTGGAAAAACCTTTTAATAAGTGTACGAATCCCATTTGATTGCCTTTTATCTTCCTGGATGTCATCAGTCTTATGCCAGACATTCTCACAAAGTCTCCTATAATAGATTAAAGGATGTCAGGGATTCTTTGCTCCTCTTCCCGTCAAAGTGCAGACTCTGTCCACCCACATCCCTTTGCTTTGTAGCCTGTCCCTGTTTTATTTTTCATTTGACTATGAATCTTCCATCTCTGGAGTAGTGCTGTCATTATCACTTTGAAATTGTTCATAAGTACATATTTTGGGTTTTATTGAGGCCTGCAAAGTTAGGAATATTATTAAAAAGAGATGTGGATGATGTTTTTGACAAATCTTCTAGCTGACTTTGATGTATGCTGAACATAAAGTTGTCCTACATTTAGCAGAAGCAGAACACCTAAAATCCCACAGTGTGAGTTTCCTAATGCTATGGCCAATTTTGTAACCTACTCAGCTGGGTAAAGGGACACTCAGAGACTGCCCTAACATTATTTCTGGATGTGTCCATGAAGATGACTCACGCCGACTGCCAAGGGGGTGGTGAACTTTTCCACAATGAAGATCAGAAAGAGAAAGAATGTGGACTATAAGAAATTCCTTAGGGCACCTCTTCATATTGCCATGTTCTGTGATTAGGTTTCATAGAACACTATAACAGCCCAATCAAGCAGGACTGCACATGGTCTAGACTCTGGAGAATAGAGATTTAGGTCAGTTTTGCAGGCAAAAAGGAGGGGGGAGGACATGACGTTGGGAGGGAGGTGGACACTAAGAAGAATTGGAAGGAGGGAGTTGTGGATGGTTATGAATATACGTTGTATAAATGAATGCAGCTTTCAAAGAATAAAAAGAAATCTTTTAAGGAGAGAAGCAAGGAGTCCAGCTGTCAGGAGTATTTCCTATTTATCTTTATCATGAATCCATGCTATGAAGTAAATACCTTTGCTCTCTTGCTTTTCTCCTTTCCTTATCATGTAACTTAAGATATACTGGCTTATGTCATTATTTAAGTCTTACCAGTTTTGCTTTTTATGACCCTTATTCCTTGGTGCATTTATAAGGATATTTTGGGGAGAGGTTGTCATTTGAATCAGTAGGCTAAATATAGATCACCCTTACTGCTGAAGATAGGGCAATATCTAGCACACAGAGGAACCCAAAAGAACAAAGAATGGAGGAAAAGCTAGTTCACTCTAAGTTTTGGAACTGTGGCACCATCTTTCTTCAGGCCTTGGGCACATGTTTTCAGACTGCAGAATTTTCACTCATACCTCTTTTGCCCTTATTCAGGATCTCAAGGCTTCAAGGTTCAGACTGCCTTCTATCACCAGCTCTCCTGGTTCTCTCGTTTGAAGATCATGTATAGTGATACTTAGCTTCTGTGACCATGAGGAAATTCCCAAAATAATCCTTTTCACGTCTCTTTAAATAGCTTATTGATTCTGTTTCTCTAAAAAACTTTGACTAATATACTTACCTTACTTCTGGTCTCCTGGGACTTCTTTGCAAAACAAGCAACTTCTTTGCAACTCAAAACTCTATTACATACACTTTAAAAGCCCCTCCTGTAGATCCTTTGTAGCATTGGGCATTTCCCTGCATTTCCTTTGATTTCAGTTGTGATGGAGATTGTTCTCAAATTGGGACAACTCAAATATCCTGCTTTTCTCTCCCTGGGTTTTCTCTCAAGTCTCTGGATTTGCTTAGAAAAGGTATAGGCAGCATCAAATTCAGAGGACTCAAATGCCTCTGTGAGGGGTAATCCTTTACAATTCACAGGAGTGGAAAGCTATATTCCCTGGTTTTCTGTGATGAGATATCTATTTCTTCTAGTGTTTTTGTGTCCTCAGTGCCCACAGTGGGAATCAGATGGGTACCTCCCACCTTCCTTGGCTTTATGCCATTCTCCTGCTTCTTTCATATCATTTCTTTTATTACTTCCAAAATAAACCATGTAACATGAATGGGGCCTGCTTGTTGGGGTTTCTGTCCTGCCTGGTTCCCACAGCTATTTAGCCCCAAAGAAAATCACACAGAGGACTTCATAAGTTATAAAACTGATTGGCCCACTAGCTCAGGCTTCCTGTCAACTCTTGTAGCCTATATTAACCTATTGTTCTTATCTATGCTAGGCATATGTTTCGGTACCTTTCTCAGCAGGGTAGCTCACATCTTGCTTCTTCGGAATCTGGGCAGGAGAGAGAGAAATCAGCTTCCTCCTTCCTAGAATTCTCCTGTTCTCATTGCATCACCTCTACTTCCTGTCTGGTTTTCCCACCTATACTTCCTGACTGACCAATCCGTATTTATTTAAAACATGACTGACAGATTACAGACAATTCTCCTGCAAGACCACTTAAGAATTTTGCTCAGACCCAAACAGGCACAAGCTAATGTATTCATATTACAGAGTATAGAAGCTGGGGACTGGTGAGCTGGCTCAGTGACTGAAGATGCTTGCTGCCATGTCTGACAGCCTGATGTGGGACCCACATAATAGAAGTAGAGAATGGACAAGTGTCATGGTGCACACACACGCATAGATACACAAAAACACGTTAATTAAACGCTACCATGAATCAGAATTCCTGGGAAGAAGCTGTGCCTGCTTCTACTGTCAGAACTGTGCTATGTGAAGAGCCTGGAAAGCTACAGGCCCCACGACTAAATAATTACCTTACCTTGGACTAAGCTCTGGCCCTCCGGAGCAGCCATTCACTGTCCTCCTCAGTCAGAACTGACATGTGCCATTTGTTAAGACTCTGATTTCTCCTTGATTTGAATTTCATGCAACTCTCTAGTTTCAACACCTGAATGATTATCCATAAAACTAGAATAATGAGACTGTTGTATGAAATTCTCACCTTCTTCTAACCCCCTCCCTCTGATTATCTAATAATTTGCCTCATTCTCTGCCTTTAGTAATCATCATAGAAATGGGCACACACACACACACACATACCAATACTTAGCTGGAGAAGACTACACAGTTATTTTGACAGACAAGAAACTCCCAAAACCCACTGACATTCACAGTCTCATATTTATGAAGGACATGAAGATTGAGAGGAAAACAAATCTATGCAAAGTATGATCAACTATCTGGATGACAACTAAATGCAACATAATGGCCTTGTACTTCAGAGCCAAAGCCAAGTACTTAATGTAAAATGGCTTCCATTTGTATTGATTTGGGAAAGTGAAATGTTGCACCTGGGGATTGAGCTATAGATTTCAATCTATTTTCCTTTGTAATTTGGGACAAATTAAAATCTATGATCATGAACATAACCAGTAAGGGAATGTCTATTCTTCCCTTCTTTCAACAAGCAGCAATGATCAATTTGAAACTTTATGGTCTTTTTACACAGCAGTGGCTTCCAAAGGGGCCTTGATTGCTATTGGGGGAAGCAGAACAGGAAAATATGTTTGCTTTCCTAAGAGGACGAAGGAGGAATGTGCACAGTGTGGTCTGCTCTTCTGTGCTCATCAGTGGATTCTCTCAACAGGGCTGGTCTCACGTAACATGAGAGTAAGTAGCCACCTGTGAATGTTGCTTCAAGGGTTCATGCCAGGTTTCTGGCTTTAAATATGCCTTCCCTCTTTAGTTCTTCCTTCATGAAGTTCCTGAGGAGACAGAGCCGTGCCTTAGAAGTAAAGACAATGTCTACTGGAACTATCTTCTTCTTTTTTTTTTTTTTGTTTTTTTTCAAGACAGGGTTTCTCTGTGGCTTTGGAGCCTGTCCTGGAACTCGCTCTGTAGACCAGGCTGGTCTCGAACTCACAGAGATCCCCCTACCTCAGCCTCCCGAGTGCTGGGATTAAAGGCGTGTGCCACCATCGCCCGGCCTGGAACTATCTTCTTGAACATGTCCGGAATAGAGCCCCTAGTAGGGAGTGTAGAGACACACTTCTTCCCTCTCCAGTAATTATCTCTGTGAATTCTGGTAGGCACTATAGCCTCTCTGTGGTGTGGTCTTGTTAACAAGAGTCCCCAGAAAGGCACTGCCCCTTCACATGCAACCCTCTGCAAAGCTCATTAACTCATCTGAGCTGCAGCAATAGTTGAGAGTTTGTTATGGTTTAGGCCTAGAGCCTAATTGCATGTTGTCTCATGCTATGCTTAGCCCTCTAGATGGCCTCTTCTTGCCCACCTCTGGCTGAAAGTCATCTCAATCAGCATCTGCAACCTAGAGCTGGGATTTTTCTGCTTTGCTGCTACTGCCTACTTGATGTTTTCACCAATGTATCGGAAAACACCTTGATTTATGATTTTCTTTGTTCTGTTACTATAAAAATCTTCATGGAGCCGCTTCCATGTTGAAACATGAATTGGGGACAACCTAAATTTGTGTCTCCAGATCACTGTCACTCATATTTGGCTCTAGAATAAGCTATCTCGTCTCCCCTTTGAGGTCACAACTGTGTTTTGCATTGACATTTCTCCATTTATGAAATGAATTCAGGTGGGAGAGTTCTGTAATCCTTTGAAAGCTTTTATGAAAATGACAGATATATTCTGTTTACAGAGAATTTGTTGAGAAGAAAGTAGGCAAAAAGAGCAAGGGAAGGCCTGGTCTACCTGAGCCTGTTTCAGGGCTTCCCGTGACGGGATATCCAGTTTCTTGGTGTCTCAAGCAAAAAGTCAGACAAGGCACACAGTAGTAGTTAAGGTATGGATTTATTAAAAGCAAAAGTTGGAAACATAGAGTATGCCTCATAGAATATGCTGGAGCACACGTACTGCTCGAGAACCCCAAGTACATATTTAGGGGTCTTTACTCATCAGAGGATGGAGTCACTTTCTAGGCATGGGAATGAGATGGCTCCTTACTTTGATTGACATATTGGATGCAATGTGACTAAATAATCAGTGCATGCATGGACTTTATATGGTGTAATTTTAAGCATAAATACACTCATTCACGTACACACATGAGGAAGAGAATAGGGTTTCCTTCTGACAGGTGTCTTCTGAGACAGACTAGTTTTCAGTGAGCTTGTGCCCAACACTGGTCTAATGTGGCTTATTCTACATTTCTTTTCACTTGGATGTGTCTGAGTACAATTCCTCAGTAAGGGAGGTGCTAGGGGAAGGAGCAGTTACAGCAATGAATGATTCCCCTGGGGTAGCTGTCCTGGTCCCTGGGCATTCCTTAAGCCCACCTATCTCAACTGAGAGAATTTGAACGGGACTGAAAAAGAAATAAAGAAGAGCTGTGCTTCTTTAAAATTTTGCCTCTTGGGGATCGTACCAATTCATCTGTAGCTTGCATAAAATAATACAATGTGGCGGAGGAGGCTCAGAAAAGTCTAAACCAATGGCTTTCATTGCAAGGCAGAAATAGGTTCATAGCATGGTTCTGTCCCTGGCCAGTGATCACAGAAACTCTCAGGACCTCACTTTGTATGCCTAGAGAAAGGTGATAAGAATATCTGTATTATGCAGTGTGATCAGGTACACTAGAAAGCTGACTCCCAGGAGAGAAACAGTAACAAAGTAGGTTGTATCTCCAGTGTGGCTTCATGTCTGTCTGGTGGAAAAGATCAGAAAGAGTTCTGGTGTCTGCCCTTGAAAGACAAAGGGAATCTCCTGTTATGCTAATGCTCTGGTAGTCCACCTACAGTTAAGTTACACCACCATCACACAGTGCTGTTTTATTTCAAAGGAGACATTCAATGTCTAGGTCTTCCGAGTCTTAGCATTTTCTGTAGGCACGGATGCATCCTAGATGTCATCCAAAAGATGGTATTCTGGTTTGAGACTTTGGGGCTCAAGGATGGCACTGAGGAGGATTTTCTTTTGATAAGACACTTTAATATTAACACCACAGAAAGAGAGTATGGTGGGGCCTCTAGTGGAACTCAGGCCCATGTAGGCAAGCAAGGATCCCTTTCACAGAATTTAGAGGAAGAACAGAGGTCCGTGCCACATAGATGAGTAACCCACGGTACATGGTTGTAATTAGGCTATCTCTGGTTCTAGGACAGCTTGGAGAGAAGGTAGAGTCTTACATTTCAGGGAAGGACTGCCTGATCTCTAGGATGAGTGAACTGAAGAGGAGAGGCCCATTTAACTCACATACAGGATACAAAGTGGTCCTCATCTAGACCCAGCTAGAATGTGGAGTCTGTTGGCCTGGGCTCTGTTGCAGAGTTAGCCATAGGTTGGAGAGAGACACAGCTGCAGAAGTGTGTGACCTGAGCAGCAGCGTGGATGGATTCTAACATTATTAGTCTCTCCTTAAAGATGAGCTTAGATCTATAGACATAGAAAACAAAAAAAGTTATGAATTGTCATCATGTAGCCAGTGTTGTTATTGCTTACTATAATCCAACACCATTATTTTGAACATTATGATCTAAACTAAAACATATATATATATGTATATATATATATAGTGTTGTGAGAAAGCATAATATTTCTTATTTATATTTTGCTATCAATTTTCAACCACAGCAAAAAGAGAAAATATTTCAGAATATATCTCATAATTGTCCAAGGAAACTCAGAACTCTTTTTCTACCTTACACACTCTTTCTACTTTAAAGATGTGTTTGATAAAAACCCTTTTATAGTTCTAATATCTCCTGAAAGTACACAGGTTCCATGTGAACTGTTGATGCAAAAATAGAACGCTCCCCTCAAAGGGATAAAGGTCGGCTTATTCCAGAATCACATATCAGTAACCATGGCCCAGTAACAGATTTAAGTTTTCCCTGGTTCCATATTCCAACATGGTAACACTTTCATAAAGTTTTTACAGTAACAAAGCAAGAAAATTCATAAATCAAGGCACATTTCCAATACATTAGTGGCAAGCTCCAGCAAAGCTGGCAAATCAGGGCTACAGACCTGTGACGCTGCCTGAGGACATCCCTATCCTCTAGGCTGGTGGCAGCTAGCGGTCTGTTTACACCTTCCAAATAGTTTCACCTCATAGTCACAAGGATGTGAGTTGTGACACTGTAGCTGACAAGGAACGGCTATTAAAAAGACTAAAGCTAGCCTAAGATAAGCTGTAATTAGGCTCTGGTGGCAGCTTTCCCACCTCCCAATAAGCATTGAAGTTTTAATCAATTCGTTGGGCTTGCAGAAGGCTCAGAGACAGGTCGGGCTCTTTCCAGGAATTTCTGTGCACACAACAATTCCTTCAAGTTTTTCTACTTATGTATTCCACTATCTATAACTTCTGTGCACAGGACAGGATAGAAACATACAAGTAAATATTGCTAAGTATATGGGACTGGTTTAATATTGGAAAGAAAAATTCCTTAATTTTTCTTTAGACACGTAAACCCCAATCTTTTAGTTATCGTGTCCATAACTGCTCCAGACCAAAAGCAATTTGAGAGTGATTGCAACATTGAGGACAATTGACTTTGAAATTTCAAAATATTTTAGAGCAATTTGAACTGGGTATGCAAATCATTTAAATGAGAAGTTCTGCAAGTTTTCAACTTGGGCTATTATAGAGTCAACAAAATATATCCCCCCCCCCGCACAGTGGGGATAGTATTCAAATTTCATGCAGCTATTTCTTGCAATATTGAGGCTTAGGCACATTTTATATGCCTGTTATGAAAAACTAGTATGGGGAAATGAGCAGTACGGAAAAAGATTCAGGGAATCGTCTCTGCTGTGCTTATCAACCCATGATGCAGCTTAGTAAAATAATATGTAGATTATGAATATTATAGAAAAAAATATATATGTATATATATATATGTTTCTATGAAATTGTTCCTATAGAAGAAGGCTATACAGCTACACTCCTGGCCTGAAGATGATTTGGTGGTTAAGAGCATTGGTTTCTTTTCTAGATGACCCAGGTTTGACTCCCAGAACACACATGCTAACTCACAACTGTCTGTTCCAGAAGATCTGACTCACCCTTCTAGCCTCTGTAGGTACCAGACATGCATGTGATGTACAGACAAAACACTAAACACATAAAACAAAACAAAACAAAACTTCTTTTGTAATAATGAATGTCATGAAACACTAGCATCTAGGCCCATTCAGGGAATTACAGCTAGACATGAAAAGGAAGCTAGTTGTAGCATCCATACAATACTGCTTTATTGAGAAAAGAAGCCATTTATCACAGAAAAAGTGGTGGGCTGTTTACTTCTTGTTTCAGGGAAAAAACTACCCAGCACTTATTTAATTGCCTCAGAACACTTTTATTCTGAGGAACAACAGCATGATAATGGATGCTCTACCAGGAAAGGAACCATTCAGTCCCTACTGTAGAAGGGCTTGGACACGAGCAGTCAGTAGGAAGTTCCTGGGAGGGAACATGAATAAAAATGGCCCAGGAGCTTACAGCGCAGGCCATGCTCTTCATCCTCCTTTAATTTGCACTCTTTTCAAAGAGTATAAAACTGAGTCTGTGAGGGGAGACGGAACAGCCTGGGAGAGGATAGAAGACATGTCTGGGTATCCAGAAACAACGTGAAGTATTTCTCTGCCTTGCAGCTTCCTGAAGCCTTTAAGGGTTTTCTTACACATGGGCTGGGTCACTGTTCTGACTCTGAGGGACTCTAGCTGGGATCTTATCATACTGTGACCACCTTGACACTAGACACTGTACTGTATTAAAATTGTTATCGGTTCAATAGATCTTGACTGGACATGCCTTCTTTGTCAAGATACATTAGTGAGATATGTTTCTGTGTTTAGGCTGAGTGGGTATAAAAGATCAGGCAGCATAGCCACCAAATCAGAGGAAGCAGAGGGCAGAGGAGAGGTTCCTGAATGTGAGACTGGGTAGACTCCATCCAGGTCTCAACCTTCCTAAAGCTGTGTCCCTTTAATACAGTGCCCCATGTTGTGGTAACATCGCCCCAACCATAAAATTAGTACGTTGTTACTCCATAACTGTATTTTGCTACTGCTATAAATTGTAATGTGGTATCTATTATGCAGGATGTCTGATATGTGACCCCCAAAGGGGTCATGATCAAACAGGTTGATAATTGCTGAAGGAGAGGTTGGTGGGTCACAATGTAACAAGATCAGCGTCCCAAAGTTTGGCAGCTTCCCTAATGGTGAGATCTTGGGAGTAAGTGGTGTGTCTGCACAATGGGATCCATAGGTAAGCTAGATAAAGGTGTTTGCTTTTCCCTAGGCTCACTGCTCTAGGGTAAGGGTGCTACCTGTAGTGGCTTGTAGTCACATTGGAGCACAAAGATATGTCTAGAGTAAGAGGGAGGGATGTGCATGCCTTTTATGGCTGAGTGTGAGTGCCACTCATTTGGCAACACAGGGACTCCCATTCATTTGATACAGCTGCCATAATAATGTACCTCAA
>NW_004949099.1:21701858-21702829 GCF_000317375.1 Microtus ochrogaster | reverse complement strand
AAAAAGAAATCCAGTCTTTCATAGTTTTAGAGGCTTACAGTCTGAGAGGAAAGGATCAAAAGGTGGATTGGTTCAGCCGAAAACTGTGAGGAAGACCCTACGGCATGTCTCTTCACTGTAGGTTTCTTGGGGGTATGTTAGTAGTGTTGCTTCTTCATTGGCTTAGAGATGTGTAATCCTGACCTCAGTGTTTGTCATAGTTAGCTTTGTGCATATATATGTGTGTATCCTTTGTAGAGATGGGGAAGATGGTGGGAGAGTCAGGAAAAATCAAAAATCTTGGCAGAGCTTAGGTTTAAAGACATAAGAAGAATGGATAGGGATGTCAAGTAGATAATCACATAAGCTTAAGCTCAACTGAGCTGAGTCATTGTCACATAGATTTCGTTTAAAACCAAGGTGTAAATGAGATGAATTGAAAGAAAAATGTAGAGCTCAATAAAAATCAATTTAAAAATGACATATAAACAGAAGTCGGGCCTTGGCAAACCCTGGTCATTGGAAAGAAGAAAGGGACTAACAGTTACAGATGAGTGGACAGTAAGGTCACAGTCAAGCAAGGAGAAACCAAAAGATTTTAAAAAGGAGGGGAAACTGCACCCAAAGCTACCGAGGGGTAAAATAGGAAAAGATAGATCCTAATTTGAGTTGGGAATACAGAAGGCCCCTGGATAAGGCAAACAGTGGTAGGATGAAGGCAAAGGGCAGTGCACGGTGAGAAACAGATTGCTCAGTGGGAACTGACGAGAGGTTAGAGAAGAAGGTAACTATTAGAGACAACTTTCTCAAGAATTTTGATAGCAATTAGAGCATAAAAATATTGATGGAGTCACAATTCAGAGTCAGAACCCTATTCTAATCATATAACAAAACTGCTTTGTGTCTTGATCACATGTCATGGGATAGAGGTCAGCTGTGGTCCTTTATCATAGGTCTTCTCATTTCTGGATATAGGCTGAGAGCTTTAGCAA
>NW_004949099.1:21700258-21701297 GCF_000317375.1 Microtus ochrogaster | reverse complement strand
TGTCATACTAGGTCTCACTATATATCCTTGCTCAAATTCACTGAGATCTGCCTTTGCTGCCCAAGTGCTAGGATTACAGACATAGGCTACCATTCCCCAAATTCATTTTTACTTTAAAGTAAGCATTTCATAGCTATCCCAGGGCCAGGGAGACTAGATGTACAAATGACAGCTTCCTCTTGATGAATATTAAGTACACTAATTCTAAACATATCATCTTTACTTAGCTGTAAGAATACTCAACATGTTACAGAAAAGAAAGCTGCACTTTGAGCCAGGCAGTAGTGGTTCATGCCTTTAATCCTAGCATTTAGGAGGCAGAGGCAGACGGATCTCTGTGAATTTGAGGCTAGCCTGGTCTACAAAGTGAGTGCCAAGATAGTCAAGAATGTTACACAGAGAAACCCCATCTCAAAATCCAAACCAAAAAAACAAACAAACAAAAGAAAAGAAAAATAAGCATTGCACTTTGTTGTAATAGCTGCGGGCTGTGTTCCTGCCTCCCCGGCTCCTGGCCATCTGGCTAGCTTATGCCCCAAAATAATAACACACAAACTGTATTCTTTTAAACACTGCTTGGCCCATTATATCTAGCCTCTTCTTGGCTAATTCTCACACCTGGACTAGCCTGTTTCTAATAATATGTGTAGCACCCCAAGGTGCGCTTACCGGGAAGATTCTAGCCTACATCCATTCTGGGTCGGAGCTGAATCACGTCTGCCCGGGAGAGGGGAGCATGGCCTCTGCTCCAGAGAGCAGAGCTGTCAAGTCTGAGCTCACTTCACTGGGAGCTTGTCTTCTTGGCAGAACTGGCCTTGGGGTTAAGACAAGCCCATGTCTCAACTACTGACAAAGATATGAGACAGGATTGCCTTATCTTGCCAAGACAGGGTAGGATAATTCTAAGAAAGTTCTTTGAATTTATTAATGGTATGTCAGTTATGTTAGGCCTTAGCCAAAGTTGGTTGACTCAGCATTGCAAACGAGACTTTGGGTGATTGCCCAGGTAGTCAGTTGTCTCTGTCATTTGTTGCACATT
>NW_004949099.1:21690512-21700126 GCF_000317375.1 Microtus ochrogaster | reverse complement strand
TTTGTTATATTTATTATTTGTTATTATTGTATATAGTTGTATTTGGTTTAGTTCTGTCTTATTTAGACAAAAGGGGGAGATATAGGGATAAGTCCAGCCCCTTAGGGGGCGTGTCTGCTTCGGGCGAATGTTTACTTATAAATCGGGCAAGCGGGAGCCCGCATGCCCCTTCTGCTTTCCTGGTCTCTGCGGGGACGGTGGTTCTGTAAGTCTACTTCCCCATTAAAGCTGTATATATTTTTACAATCTGTCTGCATTCATTTACGCCGTTACAGCACTTTGAGGCTGGATAACTTTTTCAAGTTCCATAAAGGACCATGGTGTCTAAATTCAAAACAAGACAGCTTGCATTGGCGAGCTGATGTTCTTAACTACTGTGCTATGTGGCAAAGATGCAAAGCTATGGTCCTGCTTGCTTTTGTGAACACAGACACGGAATTGAGCAATGAAAGTAAATGGACCTGCGAAGTATTCAGCCATCTCAGAGGCACAAGCTCTCTGTTTTTTTTGCCAATGTGTTTACTTTGAAATTCAAGATCATGATGTGTCTATAAAACTTTCATCTCAAGTATTTGAAGTTTTGCTGATTTCAAAGGCATTGACAACAAAAACAGATACACATACTGTAATTTTAAAAATGTCAATATTTATCAGTCTATCTGTATGAAGATGCAGGATGGCATGTTACTATAGCAACAGAAGTCTTATCACATGCTTGCTATTGAGGAAATATTTCACTCGAGTCACCATTTACATTAAAAGGATGATTGGGTTATTTTAAATATTGTGATTTTTTAAAATGACTGCTATCATTAAGAATATACTTAACAGAAGATATGCTCATACTATTTTTATTAATCAAATGCCCATTTTAATAAAAACCAAAATATAATTTTATGAGTACATTATGAGAGGATGTGGTGTGTGAATGGTGCCCTAAGAGTGCCAATAAATCAAAAGGAACCAAATTAGAATAGTTTGTTTTTAATGGCTTGAAGTTTGGGTCAGATAAATGAGATTGGAATGTTTCGAAACAGTAGCATGCCACGGCTTTGAAGACCGGTGTGGCATCATAGCATTCGTCTGGAGTGTGTGCTATTAACTTGAAAGCAAAAATGGCTTCTGTAAAACACTGTCTTTTGTTAATTAGACAACTCACAGCCTTTGAACATGAATCATTAACTGCTGATATTGCCCTGAGGACAAATGTTTGTGATCTCCTGGGGCTGTTAGAGATAAAGATGGAAAAACAATGAGGACGAGAAAGTGCTTATTTCTCAGTTTTGGATTATCCAATTATTTCAAGTAGAGATATATCATTAATAGGGTCACTTAAAATAGAATAAGTGGAAAAATAAGAAGAAAACATCTCAGTTTCAGGCATGGAATCTTATAACAATTTTCACGAAGTGGCAATCTGTCATTTTAATGGTGTAGGAAACCAGTGGATAGCAAGCCTCCTCCCATGTTGGGAGAAGAATAGGCATGCACCAGTAACATCTGTCCTGTTGGAGAGGGAAGAGGCCTGCTTTCAAGCAAAGTCTGTCAGCTCTTAACAAAGAATCCTGTGAAGTTCTTGACAGCATGACACTATGTGGCTTGAAAGGGGAATTTCATTATGTGTTTAAACATTTAGATACTTGGCTTTATAGTTCACTGATCTTAAGCAGTCTCTTTTTTGGATTCGGGTTTGTTTTCTCTTCTTCTTTGATTATGTATTGGTGCTCACCTTCATAGTTATGGTGTTACATTGAAAGATCTTTCTCTTCCTTGTCCTCTCAATTTCTCTGGGTTGAATGCTTTGTCAAGGAATCCAGATGATGTGACCGATTTCCTGGGGTCATTTATGGCATTCTTTCTTTGAGGCTCTGGTTTCACTATCTACTGCACAGTGGCAGGGAAATTGTCCTTTATGATTCTGCAGAACTACAAAGCAGAGGCCCAGCCTGCTGTCTGTCCTTCACTCTTACAGCTCCTATGTGGTCTCTGCTCTTGGGGAAACAAGACATGCTACCCCTATTCCAGATTTTAACAGACTTCAGTACACGGAGGTTCCCACTGGCTGAGGGAAAGACAGTGATAAAGTAATGTCAAGAAAAAAGTGACACTTAAGCACTTTGAAAATGCTGTTTAAGGATTGTAAATCTTACTTTATCATGATATTCGTGTATATATGCAATGTATAGGTATGTGTGCCATGACACAACTATGGACACCAGAGGACAATCAAATCTGTTGGTTTTCATGTTTCACCTTGTTTAAGATAAGTCCTTTGTTTACCATGTTATCTGTCCCATAGGCTTCTCAGAATTCTCCTGTTTCTGCCTCCCATCTCTCCGTAGGAGTGCAGGGACTGTAGGTGCTTACTACTGCAATTAGCTTTACATGCATTCTGGGGATTTGAACTGAGGTCTCTATGCTTATGCAGCAAGTCCCTTATCCACTTAGCCATTTCTCAAGCCTAGGATTTTAGATATTATTGTTGTTTTGTTTCTTTCCCTGCCAATCAGGCTATATTTTTGCTTCCAACATGTTTTTCTTTACTCTTTTATCTTATGATGCCTCCTATGATAAAGGGCAGGTGAGCGATGGGTAAATATTCTAGGCACAACTTTCCCATGCCTCTCTTCCAAGTTCATCTTCCCCCCAAACCATAAGCAAATAGCAAACTCATGAAAAAAAAATTTGTCATTTTGTGCAATGATTTTTATGTGTGTGTTTCTCTCCCTGTGTGTGTGTGTGCATCATCCAAAGTGCATGTGTGTGAAGGCCAGAGGTAGACTTTTTCACTCTCCATCTTAGTTTTTGAGACAGGACCTCAAACTCAACTTTGAACATGCTGATTGAGGTAGCCTGGATCATCAGCAAGTCCAAAGATCTTTCTCTGTTTGTCCCCCGAGTACTGGGATTGCAGGTGTATACTGTTGTGCCCATCTTTTTATGAGGATGTTGGGGATTAGATTCAAGTCTTTAGGCTTATCTGTCAAGCTGGTAACTGGCTGACCCACCTCTCCAGTCCTTTGTCTAACACTGTCACATTATTCCTGTGCTCAAAGTTTGCATTCAGATCACAATTCTAGCACCCCGATCCTGAAATTCTGCAACCTGAATTCAGTAACACACCCTTATGCCATTCATTGCCTTTAGGGGGCCGGGGTTGGTTCCATTTTTGGAGGGTGTGTGCATGTGTCTTTTCTGTACTTTATTCAAATAAAACTTGTGGTTCTTTTTTTTTCTAGTTGGTGGCATTTCATGATAGTTTCCAGACAACAAAATAGAGAAACACATTTTCAATGGAAGTAACAGTCTATGTTCAGATTGTCAAGAGTTTAGCTAATGGTCTTTGGGCATAAGAGGTTATTAAATGTTTAATAATCATCACTATTAGAACTTTAAATGTCTTAGAGTTGGAGGGCTGTTTGAAATCTGGCTTTGTAAGATGAGGCATCTTAGTGAGCCCCATCATTTTGTCCATTTGAGATAAGAAACTAAGCATGGTATTAGTTTTTGACTTAAGACCTCCTGCGGGGCTAGGAGGGAGGGAGTGGTGTTCTACCAACACTTATTAGGAACTGATAGGCAAACATACAGAGGCACATTCTTGAATGTTTAGAAAAAAAGATTGTACAAATGGTTAAAGAAAAAAAACCTTTTTATAGGTGAATTTTTGGAGACAATATGTAGTTTCTTAAAAATTTTGGGATTTCTCTTTGTTTCTCTACTACCCACAGAAAGACCTGCTCTATAAGGAATCTTTAGTTCAGTGAATGAATGCAGAATATATACACAGAAAATAAAATGATAAAACTGCCAATGGTGTTGCTTTTCCCTTTTGCATGACTTTTACAGGACAAGTGAATGAATGTGAAAAATCTTTTTAAATGATTTTCTGAGGGCACCTGCATTTCTTTCTGAATGTGGTAAACCTCTCCCAACACCTTGGAACCCCTCCCACTTCTTCCTTAGTGTAACACAATTAATAAAAACCCAGAGACAGAAATTGGGGTTTAAACTGAAGGTCAGGAAAATAAAACAGCCAGTCACTGGCTCTTACCTCTACTTCAGTTAGAAATGATAACCCTGCCTCCAGGAAGCCTCAGAATGAGTCTGTGTCTGAGAGCTGTTTCCTCATGTTTTATAATCTCTCTAGGGCTGGGATTAAAGGCATGTACCACTGAGGTTAAAGGCATGTACTGCTTGATTTTTATGGCAAACTAATATGGCTACTGGGATTACCGTGTATGTCACCACCGCCTGGTCTGGAGGCTGACCAGTGCAGCTGTTTTATTCTCTGATCTTCAGGCAAACTTTATTTATTAAAATACAAAATGAAATATTACTACATTTAGGGCACTTTCATTTTCTATTTCATTGTGAGTGTCTCTTGCATTCTGTAAAGTATAGTGACTTCTCAGGGCAGGTCAACTACTTATTGTCTCTTTCACTCAGGTAGCAAATTGTTTGAGGAAGAGTCCATTTCTGTGATTTGTTTGGAGAATAAACATAGTCCCGGGGAACAAATCCAGACTCTGCAGTAGTAGCTAGCTTGGAGTTTAACTGTAGACACTTTACAGTATCTGTGAGTTGTCTTTTCCAATAACTCACTCAACTTTTCTGTACCTTATTTTATTTCCTTAAAAGAACCTTTCCAGATTAAATCATCTGTGTATGACAAGAAAAGAAAAGAAACAGAGAGACAGAACTCTCATACTACAACTATTTTGGCATTGTTCCACTGGAGAGATTTACCTTGGATAATTACTACTGTTTTATTGAATGCTTGTCTTACCTTCCACTACACATTCAGCTGAAGATTTACGTGAACAAAAGTCCAGCCTCAAGTGGACAGTAAGGACATTTATTCTCTCACATAGCAGGAAGATGAGCAATGGTGCTGGCTTTGTATCTCAGTGCCGGCAGCTTTACCCAGGAGCCTCCCGTCTCTCTGCTTTCAGAGATAGCAGCTGCATCCCTGTGCTGTTTCTTCCTGTGACTGGAAACTGACATATTCACTTGTTTTTTTTATAGCTAGTGAGAGAAGAAAGTCTCTGAGCCAATTACATACCACAACTCCTTTTCCCCAACCTGTCTGGATAGACTGATGATCCATGCTTGCTTGTCTTTGGATCATCTAAGTGCTTAAGGGAGTTAAATAGGGAGCCTGGATTAGTCTGGTCATCTTGGGTAGAAGCCATAGTGTGTATATAGGTTAGTAATCATTTATGCATTTGGCATCAGGGAAGAGGACATAGAAATCTATTTTGAGGTCTCTGTGGACTTTCTTATGCAGTTAGCTGTTGTGCATTTGTGTGTTGGTTTGCTTTTATGTTGGAGAAGGCTGCTTGTTGGTTTCCAGCCACCCAGCCAGCTTAGACCTGAAATGATCACATAGAAACTGTATCAGTTAAATCACTGCTTATCCCATTAGCTTTAGCTTCATATTTTCTAACTTCTATATTAATTTAACCCATTTCTATTAACCTGTATATTGCCACGTGGCTGTGACTTACCAGGCAAAGTTCCCAGTGTCTATCTCTGGAGGCTCCATCACTTCTCTCTGACTCTGCGCTTCTTTCTCCCAAAATACAGCCTAGCTTTCCCAGTCTAGTTCTGTTCTTCCCTGACATAGGCTCAAAGTAGCTCTTTATTCATTAACCAATAAAAGCAACACACAGACAGAAGGACCCTTCACACCACTTTTACGTTACTGTGATAAACACTTTGACTAAAAGCGACTTAGAAGAGTTTATTTTAGCTTATCCTTTCAGATCATGCACCATTATTGGAGGAAATCAAGGCAGAAACTCAGGGAAGAACTGAAGCAGAAGTCATGGATAGATGCTGCTTTCTGGCTTGCTCCCCTGGCTTATACCGAGTTAGCCTTTTGTACACAGTGTATACCCTGACACCCCTGCCTAGGGATATTGTGGAGGGACTGGGTCCTCCCACACCAATCATCAGTAAAGACAATGTCCTTTAGACGTGTCCATAGGTTAATGTGATCAATATAATTCTTCACTTGGGATTGCTTCTTCCCTGACAACAAATACAAACCAGTACAACTTATTACTGTAAATGTGACACACCTAGAATCTGGTTTCAAGTTGATTATTAGATAAACATCAACGTTGATGCATTTTAACTCATCCTTACATTTTCAAATTCGTCAATTTAAATTGACAAATGAGATATGTTTTTTTACATCATGTGTAACATCAATCCATTTTTTGACATCAAGTAGAAAATCTAGATGAAATAGTGTAGTAATATGAGCGGCGGGGCTGCGTCCCCAGCACCCCGGGCCACCTGCTAGCTTATGCCCTGAAATAACAACACACAAATTGTATTCATTTAAACATTGCTTGGCCCTTTAGCTCTAGCCCTTACTGGCTAATTCTGATATCCCGATCAACCCATCTCTAATAATCTGTGAGCACCAATCTTACTGGGAAGATTCTAGCTTACGTCCATCCTGGGTCGGAGCTTCATCGCGCGTGCCTCAGAGAGCAGAGCTATCCCCACATCTGCCCAGGAGCCGGGAGCATGACGTCTCTGTCTGAGGCGTCTTACCTCACTTCCTCTTCCTCCCAGCATTCTATTCTGTTTACTCCTCCCACCTATGTTTTAAGATATGAGGCCAAGCAGTTTCTTTTTATTGCTTAACCAATGAAATCAACAGATTGATATACGACACTCCCACATCAAAATAGCAGGTCAGTTCTTGTTCTCTAGGAGGTTAGACTGTGCAAGAGGAGGAAGACTCAATGCTTGGAAAGGTGAGTTAGAATGCAAGTCCAAAGGCATTCAAATGCTAAAGAACCACGGAAATCAGGAACTAATTACTTTCCATGTAGTGTTCTAGACATTGTGTTAGACCCTTTCTGTATATGATCACACTTAATGGCTACAAAACCCCTACTAGCTGAATTGTACTGCTACCACTTGATGAAGGAGAAAAGTGAAGATTAGAAAGATTAAATTCCAAGCTTCAGATGACCCAGAGGTGGGATTTGAGCCCAAAGCTCTGTTTTCAAACCCTGTTCTTATTCCACTATATCATTCTTTGAGCAATAAGTGAAATCAAAACCAGAATTTCTAATCAAATGTCTTATATTAAGTTACTTGGGAGCTCCTGGGAGTGAGGGAAGAGTAATATAGTCACAGAATGAAAAGAAAGAGTTGTCACAGAATAGGGTCTCTGGAAGCAGTCTAAAATGTAGTTTGTGTGTTGAGGTTGAGCCTTTGTGGTAGAGTGGGACTTAGCATGCAGAAGGCCCTAAGTTAACTCAGTTGTAGAGGCAGGAGGCATTGGGAAAGGGGTGTGGACACACCCGATGTCGAGCCTAAAGTGATGTATGTTCACTGCAGTTGCACTTGAGACGACGAGGACACACAAAAAAAACAGAGGAAAAAGTCTGTCTGGTCTAAGTCTAGCCTAAGAGTATTGGCCTAGTAGGAAGTGATGGGGTAATTATTGCCTAGCACAGTGTTCATCACTGGGATGAGTACCCTCGCCAATATAGCACTACTTGGCCTACCCATTGGTCACAGGTTACCCTGAGAAGAAAGAGCTCTGTCTCTTGGTTCTTTGCTGCTATGGAAGGCCCTATAGAAACTGAGAGCAGGAGGCTACCTATGGTCTGTTTTCTGCCCAGCAAGGAATAAAGGCCTTTCTTGAAGGGGTTCTGGGCCATGCCTTTCTGTGGCTGCTACAGTGGTACCAATGGCAAATTTTGTTCATTTCCCGGTTCTGTCCATCTCCTAGGTAATGTTTATTAGTGGAAATAAAAGTGTTGATGAGGGCCCTGTTAGAGTGAAATGGGAAAGGGCTTGGGGATGCTAAGCCCACAAATGTTTATTTTCATGCCTGATAAAATGCTTACAGCAGGGCACTTTTCAGCTTGGCCTCATTGCTTTCCAAACAGAGAAACAAATGTTTAAGTGGACCATATCTTATCTTATCATCAGGGGCCATGCTTTCTTGTCACAGTAGTGAACATGGCCAGATTGGGCCATAGCACTTCCTTCTTCTTCACAAGTTTGCAGGTTTCTCGGGTTGGTCTCTGCTGAGGTAGCTACTGACTGGTTTATAGACAGCTTCTCAAGGCCAGAAATGAACTTTTCTCATTTTGAAGTCGTGCCTTACTCCCTGACTCATTGGCAGTGGCCTTGGTTACCAAAGTGATGTGGTGCTGTTTTCTCTTGCATTCAGTCTACCTGTGTTTCTGTGCAACAGCAAAGAGATGTGGTAGAATTCAAGTTATAATAATGCCCGAATAAAGCAGATTTAGAAGGATAGGCTCTTTGTTCTTAGTGAACTATCCTATCTAATAACATTTTAGGTTACTAGGTAATGATCAGAGGGTTTGCTGTAGCCCTTCCTGGCTGTCTAAGATGCTGGGGTAAGGATAAGGGAGAATGAAAATCTAGGATGGGTTACTTGCAGAATTTGTGAGCAGATGGCACGTACCTTTGAGAAAATTCTCCCATGGGGTAGTGCAGTTTTCAATGGACTCTGCCCCCCCCACACTTTGTTGATTGTTCCTGCCTAATGTGTTGCTGTATTTCTTAGAGCCCCATCAAAATCCTGAGTTGCCAGGTGGATGTGAAACGCCTTTGTCCACTCCATCTGGGCCTCCAGCCATGAAGCCACATAAACCCTCAGCTGGGAGCAGGGTGGGCTGTCTTTTGGCAGATTTCCACCTCAGCAATACTGGAGTGAAAATTGGAGGGGATATCATTAGGTAGCTCTAACGGCTTTCTTAAATGTGCCTACTTAAATTTATTTAATTCTAGGGATTCTCTGAGCAGCCATAACTATATTTCAAGTAGTGATTTCTGTAAATTAGAAATGCCATTTTTCTTTAGCTAAAGAATTTCAATGAACTAATTATTCAAAAGCAAATGTAATTAAGTACCTTTTTTTTTCCTTTAGCAAATGTATGTTCCCTGGATCTGCAAGGAAACAGGATATTGCCAACGGATTGGTTGAACAGAACTGATAGATGGACTTGTCAGACTTCATTGCTAATTTGGCATCTAAGCTTCCCAGGGACATGACCCAGCAGGGGTGCTGTGTATAATAATAGTTAATATCTGGTCTTGAAGTCAAACTTTAGTTTTTCAGTTTGGTAAATACTGTTAGTTTTCAAAGCACTCTCAACTTGGTTGATTTCTTTGGATGGAAGTTTGCAGGTATAACAGCTGTTTCAGATTATTCTCTTTTTGTTCTTGTTTCTTCTATGTGCTGGGACTGGTGTGTGTGTGTGTGTGTGTGTGTGTGTACATGTACACACTGTTTTAAGTAACCACCTTTCACTGTAGAATAGACAACATACTTTATCAAATAGGGATTAAAATTCTGTCCATGATGTAGGACTTTCTGGAAGTTTCCAGAAGAGTGGGGAATGCAAATAATTAGGGCATTACTTTCCTCTTGGCTTATCATACAAAGTAAATCACCATAAAGTAGAAAGTAACCATATATGGTGGCTACTGTTAGCCTCCATCCGAGGTGCGACTGTTAGCATCCACCTGAGGTCCTACTGTTAGCATCAATCTCAGGAGCTACTGTTAGCATCCACCTGAGGTCCTACTGTTAGCATCCACCTGAG
>NW_004949099.1:21678738-21690412 GCF_000317375.1 Microtus ochrogaster | reverse complement strand
CTACTGTTAGCATCCACCTGAGGTCCTACTGTTAGCATCCACCTGAGGTCCTACTGTTAGCATCCATCTGAGGTCCTATTGTTAGCATCCATCGAGGTGGCTATTATTAGCATCCATCCTAGATGCTACTGTTAGCATCCATCTAAGGTGGCTACTGTTAGCATCCATCTGATGTGGCTACTGTTAACATCCATCCGAGGTGCTACTGTTGGCATTCATCCAAGGTGACTACTGTTGTCATCCATTCGATGTGCTACTGTTAGCATCTATCCGAGGCGACTACTGTTAGCATCCATCTGAGCTGCTACTGTTAACATCCACCCTGCCACCAAGAACTAGATGTAATAACAATCAAAGAGTAAGGCCTTGCTTTTGTGGCTATCATAATCAAAATCTGACCTAGAAATGGGGATGTAGTTCTTTCATTGATGTGTATGCCTAGCTTGTACAAGGTCCTGTGTTCAATACTCAGTATATCTGGAATCCAATCATTTGTAAAGTAGAGGAAAACATGATCAGAAGTTCAAAGTCCTTGGCTAGATAGGAAGTTGGAGGCCAACCTAGATTCATGAGAAAAATAATCTTATTTTGAAATATTTTCAACATAAATTCTATAATTTAGGGTTTATTCATTTTCAAAACAATACTTGTTTTTTTTTTTGTTCTCATATCCAGGGAACTCTAAGGTGAATCTAACAGGGATAAGAATTATGTTACTTTGGATCCTAACTATATTTTATTTGTTTTAAAAGTGGTAAATATATCTTGAGTCATAATATATTCTAAGTAGAAGGGTAAAGATCCAGGCCAGCACCTTCAGTATGCAGAAGAGAAGAGTAAGAACAAGAGCCAGGAAATAACTCACCTGTGCCACAACCCCAGCTCATGCAAAGCTTAGATCAATATACTTCACATAGTTTATATGATAAACTTAATAGATTTGGACTCTAAGTTCCATGTGTATGTATGAGTTTGGGAATACAGCATGACCCTATGCTATTACCCCCACCTCAGGCCTTTAGGACTTCTGCTGGCCCAGTATCTGGGAAGAACACTGAGAAATTTCCCTTGATATTGTAGCGATTCCCTCCTTAACCTGATACAACATGTTTAGGATACTTCTCCACCATCATTAACTATTGTGATAACTAATATTTACAGGCACTGTTTTAGGTACTGTGTGCATGTCTTATATAAGGCTTGCATTCACACTGAGATCTAGGCGATATCAGAATCCTAACTCCAGAGCTCACACACATTTGCCACACACATGCTTAGTCTGCCTGAGGGCAACATGATGCCTCTTCTCTTTATCTGTAAGTTAGGGGTCCTGGGCTGGGTCTCCAACACTCTTCCCACTGTAACATCTTTTGATTTACACGTATTTGGTGCTTCATGTAAAAGAAAACGACAGTAGGATGCACAGGAGTGTGACTTATCTCCCAAACTCCTTTCACTTGCCCCTGGATGACCTGGCAGTGGCTTGCACAATTGTGTGCATGTGATTTTTGTCTTTTTTCTCATTTTTCAAATTTTCAACTGCTCAAAATAGGTCACCCACACAATTCAGGCATTGCTGGTTTTTGTGTTTAATTCTGGCCCCAGGGGATGCCTGAGAGCATCCTCTCTGGGGTGTTTGACAAGCCATGTTTGAAACAAGGTAGTATTTTGTTGAGTAAAATATTTCCAGCCTTGTTAGTGCTGAGGGTTGAAAACAATAGGCGATAAGTGACCTTCTACCAAACACTCCAGGATGTCTGAGTTCCTGGGAGTACACGATGGAAATGTGTGCTGTAATTGTATTCAGGTTTAGCATGCTGTTCCTGCAGGCTAGATCAGAAATCAGAAAGCTGCAGGGCAGGGAACCCTGATCGCTCTTTGGGCTGATGAGAAAGGGGGACTGGATTGGAGGAGGGGGAGGGAAATGGGAGGCAGTGGCGGGGAAGAGACAGAAATCTTTAATAAATAAATAAATTAAAAAAAAGAAATCAGAAAGCTGTGAACTCTGGAAAGTGAGAAAGTATTAGCTGTTTTCTCATAAATGGAACGTGGCATCAAGGTGTAAAGACACAGCAAACAGAAAAGGAAGGTAACCTAGAAAGCTTCCAGTCTAGCCCATGGGCTATCTTATCTACCTGAGAGATTTTCCTCCTTTTTGTAGGATGGTGTCCGTGAAACCTACCCTAAGACAGATATCCCTGACTAAAACAATAACCCAGAGTGTTCTTGACAGTGATCCAGTATGAGGAACTAAAAATGGACTATAAACAAATATACAACTTTTGTTTCTATACTCAATTTTTCTTTAATAATCTCAGAAGAATCACATGGAACTCAGCTGGCCTATTCAAAGGCTACCTACTGAACTCCCCATCTTTCACCTGATTAGGGCTCACTAAAGTGAATTAGATTGCTCCCCTTCTATGACAACCAAATACACTACAGGACATGTTTTCAAATACCCTTCATGGTTGTATATTTTCCTTAATTAAGGTACAATGGTTCCAGGAAGGTGAACATCATACCTGTTTTGATAAATATGGTACTGCGGCACCTCCCACAGCACCAGGAACACAGGTGCTGCTCAATTAAATAGTGTCTTACAAATTATGCCTTCTAGCTACCTTTAGGGTATGGCTTGTATGGAAGAGAAGGCCCAAAAATTGACATACTGGTGAATCAAAATGAACTCACAGTGACACAATATCTCCAACTAAGCAGGTTGTTGTACACTTTATTTCTCTTGGTCTTTTTTTATATGTAAGAGAAAAGACAGCAAACTGGGCTGGAGAATAACAGTGCATACTAGGAACTCAGCTTGGGCAGGTTGAATATTTTCTTGGCATATATCACTCTACTAATGTAATTCCATATATATTTTGGGAATTTGAAGCTGAAATTCATAAAAAAAGAGAACATTTTATAGAATGATATAACCATACCATTGTAAAAACATTTGTCTCTATTAATAGAATGTAGCATCTTTTCTTCATTGCAAAAAAGATACTGTATCTAATGGCCTTGGCAGAAATCTGTGTCTAGGGTCAGGTTTGTCTATGTAGGATTGTGTCTTAACTGTGGACATCTGATGCAAACTTACTTTAGTTTCTTTTCTGAAATAAAACAGAAATTGTTAAATCACAAAGGTGAGTGAGAGGCACTGGAAAACTGTCATTCAAGCTGGACGGCCTGGTTTCTTGTCTATTAGACCCTTTTAAAATCAGAGAAAGTAGTTTCTGGAACCCTCTGATATCTAATGATGTAGGTGGGTCTTCTATCTATCTGTTGCTTTCATTGGTTAATAAAGAAACTGCTTTGGCCTTTGATAGGGCAGAATTTAGATAGGCAGAGTAGACCAAACAGAATGCTGGGAGGAAGAAGGCAGTGAAGCAGATGCTATAGCTCTCTTCTCCAAGATGGACACAGCTTAAGATCCTTCCTGGTAAGCACCACCTCGTGGTGTCACACAGATTATTAGAAATGGGTTAATCAAGATGTGAGAATTAGCCAGTAAGAGGCTAGAGCTAACGGGCCAGGCAGTGTTTAAAAGAATACAATTTGTGTGTTGTTATTTCTGGTATAAAGCTAGTCATGAGGGAGCTGGGCAGGAATGCAGTCTGCCGCTCCTCACTTCAATCTAATGTGAACATACCCACACAGGACTTTATGTGGAGGAAATATAAGAATCAGAACTGAGGAATGAAAGACAGCACAATTCTCATCATTGGTACTCATACATTTTCCAAATACAAGGTTTGTGCATTGGACTCCTGTAAGGACAAAATGAAAACAGTAAAATTATAATGTTCTGTTTATTAACCACTCTTTTTCTGGTGGCAAAATAATACATGTTTAGTTTTCTTCAGGGCACAGAGGATTTTGCTGGGAGAAAATAGCAGTTAAGGAAACAGTAGAGAAGGCTGTGATGTCATTCTGAGCCACACACGTATTTCAGAGCTCAAGTGCACACAATGAATTCTGTGACCAACAGCTGTAACATCTTCTGCCTTTATCACTCAGATAGGTTCTCTCTTCTCATCTACTCAGTTTTCTGGAATTTCTTGCTCTCTCTCTCTCTCTCTCTCTCTCTCTCTCTCTCTCTCTCTCTCTCTCTTTCATCTGTCTTTTTATCTCTCCCAAATTCTTTCTCTCTCTGACTCTCAGCCCCCACAAAGTCTAACTGAAAGGAATAGCTAAGTCCCTGCCCAAATGAATTATTCAGTACAGTTCTTAAGGTAAACTCATATTACCACATTTAAGATTCTACCTCAGCCACCTGAGGGTAATTTTGGCCTAGAGGAATGACAAAAACATGCCACCCTATGTAACTGTCAGTAAACTGAACTGTAAACTTCAAAGTTTGATGACTATTTGATATATTCTCCAATTCAGAAAGAAGCCTTTTCCTATTCCCTGCATTAGTGCAGGGAGAATGTTCCTCGGAAATGTTAGAGTAAGGGGCACAGCTGTCAGGTGTGCAAGCTGCTCACTCTCTTCCTGTCCAGGATTCCGGGGACTGTGTTTGAAGCTGTGTGATGCTACCTTGTAGAAGTAAAAGAGGCCGAGGAAGCAATTACAAGGCGTTTCACCTGAAATAGTTGGCCAGCATAAGTAAGACACAATAGCATCTAGATAGCCCTGAGTAATAAATATTTGCTCAAGTTAACTCGTTTTTTTATTAGTTCTAGAAGCCAATTTTTCTGTAAGTAACTAAACTTTTCTCTTTCTTTTCTTTTCTTTTCTTTTCTTTTCTTTTCTTTTCTTTTCCTTCCAATTCTTCGAAATGGAGCATTTAGATCTTGTGGTGATACTTACTATTATTGACTGCTATATTTATAGATGAATATCTCATTTTAAATCCAGGACAAGCAGGGGTGAAATATTTAGACTCTTAAGCACCTAGCATAGACGGCATGCTGTTCAGCAGCCGCTTTCATAGCTACTTCCCACAGGAAAGCTTGCAGACCATTCCAAAGTCACTTTGTTTCTGGCATTGCTCTTTCTCTCTGCTCACCTTGGTTTCCAACAACTCATACAACTGCTTTTGTGCATGATTTTCATTCTTACCAACCAACTCTAACGCTTTTTCCTCCTTGTGTGCAGCTAATTCTCCTGTCATTCCGAATATTGCCTGCTTAGTGGATAATACTGCTACAAGAGGAACAAAGATGTTTCTAGACCCTACTTAACAGTTTTCCACATGGTCTCTCCTATGGAGTCCAGTGGTACAGTTGAACATCTGATGACTGGCTTTGTTTAGTTCCTAGTTTGCCAGTTACCAAAGTAAAGACAGGGGTGCTAAGTCTGATAGTGGGGACACAGCCACCCCATTTTCATTTTCACTCTGCTTTTTTTTAATCTTACATTTTTACCTATTGCAGTTCTGGCCCAGTATGCATTATTTTGATGTTGATGAATAATGATAACATTTACTCATGATGGGAAATATCACATCAAATAATACGGCAGGACTTGCAGAATGATTGAGTCAATTCTTGAGCACCAATGGCATTGCCAATATGGCTGCTGAATTAATAAAAAAATTAAAATGAAGTTTGCAGAGGTCGAGTGAGACTAAAATTTTTAATTTGACATTAGGTGATTCATCACCATTTTTCCCTTCATTTTAACATATTTGATATTAAGAAATGTCTGAAAAGGTAAACCATTTAAGATCAATAGTTACTGTTAGAATAGACATTGCTCAGACTGAGGTGTCCGGTGATCTGTGTTGGGATCCTTGCCTAGTGACTGTAGGCATTCATTGAACCATAAGACCTTTTTTGTGGGTAGGATTTTTTTCTTAACCTATAAAAGTCAGGAAATAATTTTACTTTATCTGGGCTATCAAATAATCTGATAAACATGAAAGCATTCAATCTGTAAAATGACAATGTTTTATTTTCAGTTTGCTTTAAAGTATCATTTTTTTGATTAAAACTTTCTTAAACAAAAACCTCTGCAATTAACTGTATTGGTTCATTCATGATGGTACTTCTAAAGTATATTTCATAGAGATTCTAAACATGACTGAAAATTTTTCTTTTGAACAAAGTGATTCATATGGCAGAAAGATTGACTAGAATTCTGATAGATGTGCATCTACATGCATCATATGGGAATATTAGTTATTTCTTGCTGTCAAATAAATTATTCTACAATTTATAGCTTCAGATGAAGACACTTAATATCAATTGCTTTTCTAAATCAGAATTCTTCTTAGGTGATAGCTCTCACTCAGTGTCTTCCTGGAGCTGAAGTTGAGATGTCAGCCTGGGTTAGAATTATATAAGAACCATGTGGATGTTGAGAAGCAGCCCCAACTCTCATCTATTTCTATCTAAATAAATCAGGTTTTCACTTATGGGTATTTCTATAGAGTTTCTACAGAATATTTCTATAAAACAGTAGCTGACTTTCCCCAGGATAAGGGATCTGTGAGAGAAAAGAGAATAAGGCACAGTATTATCTCATGACTTAACTTCTGAAAGCATGCACTGCTGCTTCGACTTGCAGGATCAGATATAATTCAGAATACCGGTTTAAATTTGAATTTCAGATGAGCAACAATTGTGCCTCATACTACTTGAATATAATCACTCATTGTCTGCAATTCAGGTTTAATTAGGCACCCTCATTTTTGTGTTGAAATAGACACAGGTTTTCCTTCCTCTTTGTTAGTAACTAGTTATTAAATCCAGCCTACATCAAAGAAGGAAAGGATCAAGAGTCCTGTCAAATACTATGAGGACATTTTAAAATTTTTAAAATCTATGACGGTAGTGTAGTGAAGAATATAGACATTTAAGTATGATTGCAGTAGTTTGAATAACAATTGCCTCCATAGGCTCATATATTTGAAGGTTTAAGTTAGCAGACCTTGGGACAGTTTGGAAGGAATAGGAGGTATGGATTTGTTGGTAGAAGTATGTCACTGGGGGTAGCCTTTGAGATTTCAAAAGGCCATGCCAGGTCCAGTCTCTCATTCTGTCTGTGGATCAGCATGTAACTCTCAGCTAGTGCTGCATACAGTACCATATGTGCTTCTATGTTCCTCAACCTGATGATCCTGGAGCAACCTCTGAAACTGTGAGCAAGCCCCCCATTGAATGTTTGCTTTCTTAAGAGTTGCCTTGGTCATGGCATCTCTTCATAACAATAGAACGGTGATTAAGACCATGGTAAACAGTGGTTTTAAATCCTTCCCAATTCATTTATGACCTTATTAGCTATGGAAAGCAATTCACCTCTCCTCTCAAAACCTTTTGTTTTGTTGTGAATAAATTAGGAATGATAATGCAGTCCTTCTGCAAGTTTAGACAAAAGCTGTCTCCACCCCTCTTCTTTCTCCCTTGCTAGAACTAACCTCAGGGGTAAAACATTCAGTATTTATTCTAGTCTCTCTTCGCTGTTGGGGATGGCTGTGGACTTCCATTCTTTTACACACAGAGAAGGTCTCTAAAGGAAAACTTCTCTCTTCCTTATAGAAGAGACAGGCCTTAGGTGCCACCATCTATCTGATCAGTAGAGTCTGATCACATTCTAGTGCCCTGGCAGGAAGGGAACTTCACAGAAGGAGAAGCTAACATTTTAAGCCTCTGGTGGATAAGGAAATCATTAACTATTATGTACCGGCATCAAATTTTGGGAGAGGTTTTTGATCCTGAGCAGTCATGGTAAGTCACAGAGGCTTCTTATGAACTCTAGAAAATGAAATGATGTGTATCTGCTAAACAAACAGGATTTGCCTCCATGGTTTCTACAAAGATTTTAGAGCAGTTGATATTTGCTTTTAATAATAAATAATAAATAATAACAATAATAGAACAATCCCTCTTCAAATTATGGTGTTGTGGTGCTATGGTTTGGACCTATAGCTTTTCTCCTTCTATACTTATCAGTACTGCTAATATTTGAGTTTAAAATGTAGAGTCAGTTAGAAGTAAAGAAACCCACAGAAAACTTAGGCAAGAGTAGTTGATGTTTTTTAGGTAACTATAGTTCTTGAAGGTTAGTGTTATTATCAGACATTTTCTATCTTGACCCCAAATTCTATTTATAGTGCAACTGTTCTTAATAAGAAAAACACAGGCTGCCTCTAAGTCTGGAAGCATACACAAATGATCATAATGTGTTATATATAGTGTTTTCCAGTTTTATAAACTCCTGTAGTTAAATGTCAGTTTGAACAAAGAGTAACTGTATGCTATATGCTTACTACAGTACTATTTATCATAAGCAAGCTTTGTTATCTACATAAATACCCATAAAAGCTGGATGGATAAAGGTAGTTCAATATGTATCCCCAGAAGTATACTATTCAGTCATTAAGAAAGAATGCAATCCTGTCAGTTTTGAGACCATTTGTGAATCTGAAATATATAAGAAGTAGAATAAGCCAGGTGCAGATGTATTCTGCATGATCTCAAAATATGTGGGATGGGCATACAATGATCACACTGAAAGAGAGCTAAACAGTGCTTACCAAAGAGAGCCTTCTAGACATGAGAAGGTAGGGAGGGGTGAGGATGGTCAGGAGGTACAGATTTATAGTGTGTTCTGTGGCATGGTGAAGGAACAATAGTTAGTGATGATAGTACTGCGTTACATATTTTAAAATATCTAGAAAAGAGAGATGTAAATGTTCCTACCACAAAACAATGCCAAATGGGCCAATGACCATGATCTGATCATTGCATAATATATGCATGCGTATGGTGTAGGTGGGCCTTCTGTCTATGTGTTACTTTCATTGGTAAATAAAGAAACTGCCTTGGCCTTTTGATAGGGCAGAATTTAGATAGGCAGAGTAGACTGAACAGAATGTTGGGAGGAAGGCAATGAGGCAGATGCCATAGTTCTCCTCTCTGAGATGGACGCAGGTTAGAATCTTCCCAGTAAGCCACCACCTCATGGTGCTACACACATTAATAGAAATGGGTTAACCAAGATGTGAGAGTTAGCCAGTAACAGGTTAGAACTAATGGGCCAGGCAGTGTTTAAGAGAACACAGTTTGTGTGTTGTTATTTGGGTTGTAAAGTTAGCTGTGTGGGAGCTGGGTGGGAACACAGCCCGCTACTCCTTCTACATGTGTAGAAGCGTAGCACTCTATAAACATGTGTAATTATCATATGTTAATTTAAAAATTAAAAGTCAAGTAGGGTGGTGGCAGCACATGCCTTTAATCCCAGTGTAGTAATAAGAGCGGTGGGGCTGCGTCCCCAGCACCCTGGCCGCCTGGCTAGCTTATACCCCAAAATAATTACACGGACACTGTATTCTTTTAAACACTGCTTGGCCCATTCTGCTTGGCCCATTAGCTCTAGCCCTTACTGGCTAATTCTGATATCCAGATCAACCCATCTCTAATAAACTGTGTAACTCCGGTCTTAACGGGAAAGATTCAGCATGTCTGACCTGGCGGCTTGCTTCATTGTGTGCGTCTGCCCGGGAGAGAGGAGCATGGTGTCTCTGAGCTCACTTCCTCTTCCTCCCAGCATTCTTTTCTGTTTACTCCTCCCTCCTATGTTTTAACCTATCAGGGCCAAGCAGTTTCTTTATTGCTTAACCAAAGAAATCAACAGATTGATATATGACACTCCCACATCAATTCCAGCAATCAGAAGGCAGAGGCAGTCAGATCTCTGTGAGTTCAAGGCCAGCCTAGTCTAGAGTGAGTTTCAGGACAGTCAGGACAATACAGCAAAATCATGTCGAAAAACAAATAAACAAACAAAAGAATAGACAAAAATTAAATTAAAAGTCAAGATTAGAGACAATGCTTGAAGAAAAAGCAACATATTGGGTGAATGTCTATCTGTCAAGTTAACCAATAGGAATAGTTTTGTTGGTCCCAGAAATGAAGTCAAGATGGAGGCAATATATCATTTACTGTACCCTTTATCCTTTGTACTTCCTGTTCTGGCTGTTTGACTTTGGACAAGTAATTTATCTTAGATTGCCTTGATCTTCTTTTCTGTAAAATGGAGCTTGTGATTGTAAAAGAGTAAAGTTTTCATAAGATCAAATAAATGTTCTATATTGTAGTCCTATAAGGTTGTTGGTTGCTATTATTTAAGACTTATGGAATTAATAGACATGTGTAAATGTGCCCAATAGAGGAAGTGCAGCTCTCAAATAGAAATTTGACTCCTACATGTCCACACTGTATGTGCTACTCAACAGAAGAATCTGATTGGCTGATTGATATGTCTTGTATGAAGCATTTTAGGCAGATCATAGCCTGATTGTGCCCCACAGCCTATGTGTATTAAACTTTTAGCAGTTCAGGGAGGTCATGAACTGCTGTAGGAAGCCTGGGTTTCCTTCAGCTCATGCCACAACCTAACAAGGGACTCCAAGGACAGTGCTTCACAATAATAAGATTTATTCTGACTCATGCATGTCTAGCTTCTTCTCTGGGCTGAAGCCTGGCTGGGAGTTTTTAATTTTTCTTGAATTGGGTACTAGTTGTGTAAGACCATTTTTTTTCTTATGGAAATGGGCAGCAGAATAAGAGACAAACTAAACCATGCAGCAACAACTCATTGGTTAGGATAAGTCACATAATCAAGTTCAATGTCTAGGAAATAGGAATGTGTATTCCACCATGAGGCTATGCCAAGATATTGATGCATTCTGTCTCTATGGATAACTGGAGAATTACTGTCATCACTGGCTCCCCCACTGATCATTTTGATGATTTCTGCTGTTTCTGTAATAGACATTGTACTAGTCTGAGCTAGTTTGTTTGTACAGAGTAGGTTGACTCATCTCAGAGATTCTCAGCCTTGGACCTAAATTAAAATCACTCAAGTGAAGCTTTTTTAAAAAACAATTGATAATGTAGAGTCCCAAAACAAAGGGCAGTGAAATCACAGTCTTTGGAGGTAAGGCTAGAGTACCATTGTGTTTATTAAGCTTTCTAGACAGCTGTAAGTTTCAAGTGGGTTGAGAACTGTTTTGTTGGATGGTTTCTGTGATGGTGATTTTTGATTTTCAACTTGGGGAGATTTAGAATCACAGAATACCCACGAGCATCTCTGTTAGAGTGTCTCCAGAGAGATTTAACCAGATAGGAAAGGCTCCCCCTGACTGTGGGAAGGACCATTCTATGGGCTGAAATCCCAGAATAAGTAAAAAGTTGAAGTCAGTGAAGTACCTATATTTATTCTCTCTGTTTCCTGGCTGTGGATGCAGCTGCCTCCAGTATCTGCAGCCAGGGCTTCCATGCCACGATAGCTCACACTGTGAGCCAAAATAAAGCCTTTCTCCTTCAGCTGTTTCTTGTCAGTTATTTGGCCACAGAAAGAAGAAAAGCAACTGGGGCTGGTGCCATGGCTCAGTGGGCAAAGTGCTTTAAATGAAAATTTGAAGACAGAGTTCAGATCCCAAGCACCCATGTAAACATCAGTGGGCATAGCAACCCATCTGTAATCCCAGGACTCTGAAGATCTATCCATGGAATCCCTAGAGCAAGTTATCAAGCCAGAATAGCTGAATAGGGAGCTCAGGACTCAAGTGAGAGAGCCTGCATCAACGTATAAGGTGAAGAGTGACTCAAGAGGAAACCATGTCTACCTCTGGCCTCTACATGTCCGTGTACAACTCTGTATGCAATACACATGAAACTTTCCTACATGTGCATGTCACACACACACACACACACACACA
>NW_004949099.1:21676426-21678476 GCF_000317375.1 Microtus ochrogaster | reverse complement strand
CCCACCTATTGCTGGAATACTTGTGCCAAAACATTTGCTGCAAAAACTGAGATCTCCTTTTGCTTCTCATCCTTATCCCCCATTCTACTCCTTCCTCTTCCTCTATTTTCCTGCTATTTCTCTTTCCTCCTCCTCCTTTTCCTTCTCCTCCTCCTCTTCTCCATCATTGATTCTTCACGTCTTGTCTATTCTTCCATGCTATTTCCCCCTCCCCCAGCCACTCAGAGCCACAGCACCCACTTTCCCCTCAAGCCTGGCAAGGGTGATTAGCATGCCCCTGCCTCAGGCTACTCTCTTCCCACCCACCTCAGTACTGGAGTGGGATTTACATTCTCATAAGAGCAACTTCAAGACTTTTTGAGAGGGACCTTGGGATGAAATGTGCCCAAAATATCACCTGTGTAATTGAGAGATGCTGTAGAAGAGGCATTCATTGACTTTGGGTGGGAGCTGGGCTGATTGCTCATAAAAACTCAATCTCTAATCTGTGAGTGTTATGGAAGATTTGTCCTAATTCAATATGATCTTATTCTGTGATAATTTATTAGGAGCTTCCTTAATGTTTCTTCCTTGCCAAGAAGAATTACAATTTGGGGTTTGTACGTGGAAGAAAAATTCACAGTTCTCAGGCCACTGAGAATCTATTTTGGTAAAAAATTATTCTATTTTTCTCCCTTTTTCTTATCTTTTATCTTTTGCCATTATACTGTTTTTAAGCCATTCTAGCTCATGGATTCCAAAACAAGTCCCCTGCCCTGAATTTTACTTCTGTGCAGTAGGGATGTGTCTCATCACTGTTGGTTGCTTACAGAGAATCGACAGTATTTTTCTCCTTGGAGGCATGCACAGTAATGGTGCATTTTATAACAGGCAGCTTCTTGAGGGCAATGAGATTAGATAACACCCACGACGACTCATGCTGTGTCTACTGCATACATTTTCTCATTAAAACCTAAGAAAATCCATTGATTAATCAACACATTAATTTCTAACAAGTATCAAATGAGTTAATATCATTAATATTAATATTAACATGTACTGAGCCAGTTCTTTCTAAGGGCATTACATATATATTCGCTACTTACTACTCAGAATGGCCCCGGGAAGTAGATACTGATATTATTCACATTTAATAGGCCAGCAAAGGAGACACATAGGAACTGAAAAATGTCAAATTACAGAGTTGGTAGGAGGCAAGGCACGATTCAACCCCAAGTTGTTCAGCCTCCAAAGCCCATGCTGTTAGACACGCCCCTTCATTGCTCCAAATGTTTATTATTATGATGATTAACAGCAGTGCAGTACTTTATCACACACAATAGGTTTCCCCAAACATCTAATTTAATCCTAGCCTAACGACCTGGCACAATGCAATTTCTTTTATATATTTTGCATTTAAAGTTGCATAAAACACTACTAAAATACATCCCTAAAAGACTTGCTTAAAAAGGTTTTAGCAACCAAGAGGGAAAAAATCATCAAGGCAAACTAGAAATCTGGAACTATTTCACTTCATTAGGGCTGAGAAGAGCAAAGCCGAACCAGTGCTCATGCTAATTGGTATCCAAAGGACAATTGTCCACTTGGTTTTGTAAAAACAAGCTATTATAACATATGAGCCTTTGCTTTGAAGTCTAACTTTGCATTCCAACCAATTAACAGAAATATCATCCACATCAACTGGATTTTTAAAGCAATAGATAAAAAATTAGTTTGTAAAATGGATCATGAACACTGATAAATATGATTAATGAACTCTGGCCAGTGTCTCTTGGATATAGCTTTATCTTTATAGAGAATGACCCCAAAAATTCAAGATATTGATGTATTTAGGTAAAATCTTATATTCTAGTGATTTATTCTTAGAGTAATATTCTTACTGGAATCTATTTTTCTACATATTAAATAATCTAGATGTGTCATAAAGTCACAGAACCATGAGTTAGAAGGAACTGGGGGGTTAAGTGTTCCCCACCTGTGTAGATAGAAGCCAGAAGCCTCTTAGATACTATCACTATTTCATTTCACTTCTTCCTTGCTATGTGTCTTC
>NW_004949099.1:21669841-21676307 GCF_000317375.1 Microtus ochrogaster | reverse complement strand
TGTGTAGGCAGGTATTTAAGGAGAGTTTAGGTGCCCGTGGAGACTGGAGGTATGAAATCCCCCTGGAACTGGAGTTACAGATGATGGGAACAGTCCAATACTTGGAAGCAAAGTCATGCCCACTGCAAGAGTAAATATGTGTTCATAACCACGGAGCCATCTCTTCAGTCCAGGATGTCTTTTTGTTCTTTTCAGTATCAACGTCTTTTACAAGCTTTTGTGATACCTCACTGGGATTTTTGGTTTAGAAAATTCCTACTTTCTGTAACAACTCCATTATTATCTCTTCTGACCACTGATAGGAAAATGCAATATCTGACTTTGATGAAGGGCTAGATTATGGGCATCCTTCTCCAGAATGCCCCCAAGTCCCATGCAGGAGGGGATGATTAGTCTTCACTGACTCTACCCACTAATTAAAGTGTTAGTAACCAAGGTAGGAAATGTAAATCTTCCTTTAATCTGACTTCAAGTATTTCCTACTTTCTGTCCACATTCCCTGGGATATTAACAGATCCTAGTGAAAAGGCTTTAGCGCCCCCAAACCAGGCAAGGATCTCAATGTTTTGAAGGATTCTAGTAACCTGAAAGGTTCCAGCCAATCTTTTAGTTTGCAAATGAGAGATATTTTTACCTGACTGATTAAATGATTAGCCCAACAACATATAACCTATTAGTGGCAGAAGGAAGGTGAGAAACTTCGCTGTTGCTATAGGAGTGCCACAGGAAGAAAAGTTTATGCAGAACACTTATATAGAAAATGTTCTCTGTTCTAGAGACTGAAAAGTCTAAGATCAAGCCATGTATAGCTGGGGAGGTTGGTTCCTGCTTTCAAGATGGCAGCTTTAATATTTTAAACCAACACTGGGGCCCTATATCATGTCAATAGACTTTCTGAAAGCAAAGCCCTTGTGTCCACACCTGCCTTTTCATGAGTGATCTGCCATCAGGGTCAATGAAGCACCAACCACTGATCAAACTGTCAGTTACTAAGGCTGGTGAGGGAAGTCTTAGTTTCTTCTCTCTCAGCACGATAGCACTGGGGATTGTGTTTCCAACACATGGATTATCCTGGACAGTTTCAGTGCACAGCACCAGTCTGATTTTACTCTCCACCCCAAATCCCAAATGTTTTCACTTAATATCGAAAACTTTGGGTTTTTTTTTTTTGCATGTGAGAGCACCCTTCAAGAAATTCTTGAGCAAAAACAGCAAAAGGTCCTAAGTTCAAAAGGTTTTTCTCTAAGACAAGGCTTCAGAAATGACCTTCAAGGGCTTCTCCCTTCTTTCTGATTAGTGGGTGTAGTAACCTTTAGCTGAAGAAAAGGACACCCAAAGAGCAAAGCAATAATAGAGGAATTACTTTAGCAATTACTAGTGCAATTATGAGTCCACCTTTGAAAATAGATGAAGAAATCAGTGATGGGAAAACTTAGCACCACAGCCTATGAGAAAAAAAATAGTAGAATCGGTTATATTTTTGTTTCTTTATTTGTTTGTTTTGTTTTTGTTTTTTATTCTTTTTTTTTATTGAGAAAAGGAAAAAAAAACAAGTTTCCACCTCCTCCCAGCCTCCCATTTCCCTCCCCTCCTCCCACCCTTCCCCCCTCCTCCCACCCTTCTCCCCCTCCCTCTCCAGTCCAATGGGCAGTCAGGGTTCCCTGCCCTGTGGTAAGTCCTAGGTCCTCCCCCCTCCGTCCATATCTAGGAAGGTGAACATCCAAACTGGCTAGGCTCCCACAAAGCCAGCACATTACGTAGGATCAAAACCCCGTACCATTGTCCTTAGCTTCTCATCAGTCCTCATTGTTTGCCATGTTCAGAGAGACCAGTTATATCCCATGCTTTTTCCTTCACAGTCCAGCTGGCCTTGGTGAGCTCCCAATAGATCAGCTCCACTGTCTCAATGGGTGGGTGCACCCCTCGTGGTCCCGACTTCTTTGCTCATGTTCTCCCTCCTTCTACTCCTCATTGGGACCTTGGGAGCTCAGTCCAGTGCTCCAGTGTGGGTCTCTGTCTCTATTGCCATCCATCCCCAGATGAAGGTTCTATGATGATATGCAAGATATTCGTCAGTATTGCTATAGGATAGGGTCATTTCAGGTTCTTTATCCTCAGCTGTCCAAGGAACTAACTGGGGACCTCGGCTTGGGCTCCTGGGAGCCACTCTAGGTTCAAGTCTCTTGCCAACCCTAAGGTGGCTCCCTTAACTAAGAATTGTGCTTCCGTGCTCCCCTATCCAACCTTCCTTTATCCCAATCCTCCTTTTCCCCCAAGTTCCCCCATCCTCCCCTTCTGCCTTATCTCTACATATTTGTTTGTTTTGTTTTGAGACAGGGTTTCTCTGTGTAACAGCCTTAGCTGTCCTGGTGGTAGCTTTGTAGACTAGGCTGGTCTCTAACTCACAGAGATTCACCAGTCTTTGCCTTCCTGAGTGCTGGGCATGTACCATCATCACCCAGTTTTTGTTGTTCTGTTTTTGTGGACTTCTTGGGTTGAAATATTATTGGCATCATTAAAGTAAATTTTTGTTTAGTTTTGTTTGCAGTACAGGGAGTGGTGTCACTAGTATTATTAAACCAGTTGAGTCACCTAGTATCTGTTAATTAGTTTGAACTTTAACCTTGTCATCTCTTACATGGAAATAACCCAACTAACTATTTTACCTCATAAGATAACCATAAGCTTGAAAACTATGAAGACTGAAAAAATCAATTTGGTGTGAAGTGAATTATCTGAGCTCTGTTGGAGCTTCTCTTCAAGGAGAGGAGCTTTTAGTTGTGTCTGATGGTTGATCATTATTGTTGGGACTGGCAAGACAAAATGGCTCAGTGGTCAAGAACACTGACTGCTCCTGCAGAAGCCCTGGATTTGGATCTCAGCAACCATAGGGTGGCTCACAAACATCTGTAACTTCAGTTCCCAGGGATCTAGTGCCCTCTTCTGACTTCCACGGGCACCAAGCATACACATGGTACACTTACATACATGAAAGCAAGGCACATTAAGAACAATGAACTTTTATTGCCTGTTGCTTTTATATAAATCTCTAACATTCTATTTTATCCATAAAGACTGGGGAGTCAGGTGCTGGAGTGAAAACGAGATAGCTCAGAGAGATAGAGAAAACATCCAGCTGCTTCCTTCTCTTCCTTCATCCCAGAAAAAGCACTTCTGTCTGATAGAAAAACTCCTCCACTGGATGTCCCTCCCTTCTACTTCCTGTATGTCTCTCTCCATTCTCCTAAATTTCTCTTTCTCTCTATGGTTATTTCCTTCCAACTGATTGCTTTTTTGCCCCCTGAGCTTAGGTTGATTTTATTTAATCCTTTTTACAACATTCAAACAGAAAGCTTTTGGAATAAAGATGTATGCTAGGGTTGAGCCACATGGTAACTTAGAGGCAGGTTTTTCCAGTAATAGTGAAATTTTGGGGTTCACAATACGATCATCAAATATCCTGCAACAGTTGTCAATGTGGCTGTATTTAGAACAACTTCTGGGCATGTCTGTGTAGGTGCCTCCAGTGGGGGATTAACTGAGAAGGGAAGGTACTTCCTGAATACAGATTTGGTAGACTGGGGTTGTGGACTTTATGAAAAAGGAAAAACTAAGCTGAGTCACAGTATTCATTTCTCTCGGCTTCCTGACAGTGGACACAGTTGACTTCTCCTCCACACTCCTACCAAGCTTTCCTGTTTTGTTGGGCTGTATCATCTTAAACAGGGAGCCGAAATGAAACTACATTTCCTGAAGTTGGTTTTGTCAGGTATTTTGTCACTGCACTGAGAAAATTAACCAATGCTAAGCTCTGTCTAAGGTCTGTGCAGGATATGGAGAAAAAGAACAACTGTCCTTCTTGGGCCAAGAAAGGCCTCTGGTCATCTTTATTCAACCTGGTCAGATTAGCCTAATAAAATGAGAGGAACTGCCAGATGTATTTGTGAGCACATCAATATTTTACAGAGCATAAGCTTTGCCCTGTGCATGATGAGCAAAGCTGCTTATGAAGTGAATCATAAGGAGACCCCACTTAGCCTAGCAGATCACTAGCTGGATCCATCAAGCCCTTTATTTAAGTTATTTAATGTTCTTTAACTTTAAAAAAAAACCCTTCAGAATGCAACAAAGGAAAAATATCTAGATTTTTTTATGACCAAATTTTTCTATTTTCTTTGTAATTAAATTTTTTGGTTGTGGTGCCATGAAATATCAGCAATTAAAAAGTTCTTCCAGTGTTTAATTCACATTTTCATTTCAGATGACAGAAGTTTGCCTCAAAAGTTCCTCTTCTGTTTGCCTCATTTTAAAGACACTGGAATCAGCGTGTTTGGCCAGTCGTTCATCTCCCATTATGGACATCCCAAGAAATAATTTAATCCACAGTATGCTGAAGTAATCATAAGAGCTCACATCTCTGATAACTGAAATAGCATTCAGAGTCTTAATACAGACCTAGAGACCCATGCACCTCCTCTCCAATGCCAAGCTACCCTGTGATTCAAAAGACACTAAGGTTTGGCTCAACCCTGTTCTCTATCACCAGTTCTTTCCTGCCTCTAAAATGGACAATGTCATATTTTATAACTTAACCATAATCCCTTAGCTAGTGCCTCACCTCAAATTTAGAGGCAAACTTAACCAGGATAGTTTTTAAAAATATATAAAATGGGTTATTTCTACCTGTGTAGCATCATTTCAGATACAAAAGTACATCCTTATTTATGAGCAGAAAAATCAAGTGAAGATTTTGAGTTTTATGCTCTTTATAGACCTCAAGCACTGCCATTGAGACATCAACCATTGAGGGATGAGCCTGTTCTGTCACTGGATTAGAACTGTCTGTTCCAGTTTTTCCCTCTGGAGAAAGGGTCACGACTATAAACTTGATATAAATGGTTTAATGAAGCCACCACTAGAATCGTCTTATTCCCTGGTCTGAAAATGTGTCACTTGAATGAAATCCATTAGTTATCATATGACCCCGTGAGTTGCTCTGCATGCCTTTATGAATGCATTTTCACCTCTAGTTCTCTGGCCATTTCTTTATCAAATTGAATTATTTTTACTCTTTTTCATTAGTAGTCCTTGACCTCCATCAGGATCCTTGATTTCATGTTAAGGACTTGATATGCTGTGAATGTTTGGTGTATTTGGGGGTTCTAGTTCAACTTGAGAATTTCTGAAATTGCCTTAAGCTGTAATGAGAGCAAAGAAGCAAATGGCAAAACATTTTTGTTGTCTGTAATAGAAAGATCAGAGAAATATGTGTGTATGTATTATATATATATATACACATGTTGAGGGTGTCAAATGGCTACTCTTTGTAACAGTTGCCTGTCCCTTTTGTTTCAAAAACTGAGAATGAAAATTACATATATTTCCCAATTATTTTACCTCCCTAACCTCGGTCTTACAACCAGTCGGGAGAAACAGTGCTTCCAGAAGAATGTTTTAATTTTGGTTTCTCTGGAAACAAGACCTGGAAAACTAAATTGGATGAAAAGTTTACTTGGCAGGGAATGATTCCAGGAAACTCATTGTGAAGTTCATGTGGTGCTGAGAACAGAATCTGGGCCTTCATGCATGTTAGGCAAGGACTCTGTCAACATTCTCAGTCCCTATCTTCTCCTAAACACAGAGAAAGCACTCACAAATATTTGACTCTTGATTCTGGTACCCTCCCAAGAATCTTTGAGACTGCTCAGGTCAATCTTATTTTTCTCTCATCTACCTGGATATAGTTCAGTGAAGTAAAATGTGACCAGACTGTCTTGATCCCTTCTCAACAGAACCTGGTGATTTTAGAGTATATGGCTCTCTGGAATTCAATTCATGAGAATACAGGTAGCAATATGGGAAGAAAGATTGACTTTTTAGAATGATCTTTTAGAGATAATTGACTGTGCAGTATCAAATTTCAGCTCAATTCACTTATAGCTCTGAGCTAGTAGTGAGAAGGCTCAATTTTAGTTGCAGCTTTCCTGTTAATTAGCTGTGTGGATTTGGGCAAGCCTTTCCCTCCCTCTGTTAATAATGATTGTCATTTAGTTGACTAAGTGCTGTGTATTTTGCTAAGAGCAGTATATTCATTTTCTCCTTTAATTCTTACATAACCCTGTGAGGTGAGTCTATGACTTGCCCTATTTTCAAATAAGTAAAATTTAAGTGACTCTCTCAGAGTCAAAGAACTAATAAGTGACAGAACCAGAGCTCAAAGTCAAGGTTGTAGAGTTTCAAAGTTTCCAAAAATAACCATTGTGCTTTACTGCTTCATCTTTTAAACATATTTAATTTTGAGCTTTAAATAGACTTGTTACAGGATTTGTAGGAAACTGTCCATGTTTGCAAAGACATTCCTGAGACTCCATGTTATAGCAGCTCTGAAGTGTGTATGTAACCCTCCCATCATCTAGCTCTAGATAATATTACTCTGATTCAGGGCTGGAGAGATGGCTCAGAGGTT
>NW_004949099.1:21662934-21664732 GCF_000317375.1 Microtus ochrogaster | reverse complement strand
TATTTCAATACAGGAGAGCTTTCTGTCTATGTTTTGCTTCTTTTGGTCAGTGATTAAAGAAACTGCATTGGCCTGTCGATAGGGCAGAACTTAGGTAAACGAGGAAATCTAAACTGAATGCTGGGAGGAAGAAGGGTGGAGTCAGAGAGAAATGCCTTGGAGCTGCCAGAATTAGACATGCCAAAACTTTGCCAGTAAGCCACTGTCACATGGCAATACACAGATTAGTAGAAATGGGTTAAATTCAGATGTAAGAGTTAGACAATAAGAAGCTAAAGCTAATGGGCCAAGCAGTAATTTAATTAATATAGCTTCTGTGTGATTATTTGGGGTCTAAGCTAGCCAGGTGACCGAGAACCAACAAGTGGCTTTCTCCTTGCAATAATTTGGTGTGCCAACATGGTGGACTAAATCCATGTAAAACCTAAAAAGTCTTGACAAGAAACTCGAGACACAAAAAACAAAACAAAAAAAAAAAAAAAACAAAGTTTAGCCTCATTTTTCTTTCAGCTGGTGGCGTGCTGCAGTTTCCTTAAGGGAGGTTTTCCTGATTCACTGGTAGCAGAAAATAAAAATCTGTGCTTTTAAAAAAAAGACAGTATCATTGCAAACTTCTGCTATGGATCATTTAAATGACATTTGAGGGCCCGGGTATTTGTGTGCCTACTTGGGGTCAGGAGGAAAGTAGTTGAGACCATGCCCACAGCTCAGTGTTCTTCGCCTGGGCAGGTGGCGGGATTAGGTCTACTAGGTGTGCACAGGCAGGAGAGCATGGCAGATTCCTGCCACCATACACAGAGATATTTCCAGGCTGTGCAGTGCTCTTCTGCATGGCAGATTTAGCTATTGCTCAGATAAAAAGGGTTTATGTGCTGCACACTCATTCTCAGAGTGAAAGTGCTGTGTAAGACTCTTATCTGGTGGCCTCAGAGCCTTCACCATTTTAAAAATGGAGAGAGGAGAAGCCAGCACACAGAACCGCTGAAACCAAGATGCTTACCATTTTAAAAGCTCTTAAAGACAGTAAAGGATTATAGATATGCAATAAAGACAAATCCAGATAAAAAGGGCCTCTAAATGGATCGCAGTGTTGGATAAATATACAAAGGCTTGGGAGAGAGAAAAAAGAGAGTATACAAAGTCATAAAATGAAGTTAATGCTTTTTATTTTTTTTAAAGGGTAAAGTCTTTAAAGCAACAGAGTACAGAAGTAATAGAGTAAAAATAAATAAGCCATAAAAGTGGAAAATTCACAGAGTCTGGATTATGTATATTATTGTGTTATTTTATATTTTTGACTGTGAATGAGCTAAATACAGAGAAATATTTCATTGTATGGGCTGCTAAGATAAACCAACATGTATATTATAAAGGCATCATAACTTCAAAATTTGGGTCTAAGGATATGTTGCTTGGAAAACAGGTTCTTCTCTGGTTTCCACAGAGGATGAGAACCTGTGAATTGCTTCCAGGCTAATATGGTTGGATAGAGCACGACCCCCTGAAAGGTCACCATGAACACCCTCCAAAATTTACTTCACCCAAATGCTGAGATGAACCTAGTACACAGGATACACCATGAAAGACCTGATTAACAGTGTCCTCAAACAGCGGGAAGCAGTATAGACAGAACTATGCCCATATTCTCAAATATTGTTTATATCTCTTTGTTTATATTTAAAGGGGGATATGTTATAGAGATGAATAATTTGCTTTGGTATAGATTTTAATTTATTAATGCAAGTTTAAGGTAAATTTGTTATATTGTATATGCATATTTCTGGCCTTGATTAAGATA
>NW_004949099.1:21643512-21662619 GCF_000317375.1 Microtus ochrogaster | reverse complement strand
TTCATGAAAGAGTCTGCCAGACATTCTGCAGGATACAGAAGAAAGTGACTGGCAAACTGCCAATATAGGCAGAGCTATCTTTGAAATTTCCTCCTTTGTGGCAAACTCTGCTGGGTACTATGGGCCTATAGGCTGAAGATGGATGCCCCAATAGTACAGGAAACTTTGGGTGACTGTCCAGGTAGTAAGATGTCTCTGTAATTTCTAGTGTTTTAGAAGTTGCTTACAATGTACTTCCTACTTAGGTAATATCATATCCTTCTGGAGTCTTCAATGGAGTTGAAGAATTTATAATAATAGTTATAGTTTTCCTTAGTTATGATAAGAGATAAACTAGATATAAATATTGTAACTTTAATTCTTGCTTGATACCTATTTTGTTATATGTAATTTTACTATGTTAAAGTTAAAACCTTCCTTTTCATTTAAATAGAAAAGAGGAAATGATGTGGGAGGTCCTTTTGTTTATTTGTTGCTTTTATTGGTTAATGGATAAAGAAAATGCCTTGGTCTCTTGATAGGGCAGAACTTAAGTAGGTGGGAAAAACTAAACTGAATGATGGGAGGAAGAAGGGCAGATTCAGAGAGAGATGCCATGGAGCTGCCAGAGTCAGACATGCTGAAACTTTGCTAATACGCCACTGCCACGTGGTGATACACAGATCAATAGAAATGGATTAAATTCAGATGAAAGAGTTAGACAATAAGAAGCTAGAGCTAATGGACCAAGCAGTAATTTAATTAATACAGTTTCTGTGTGGTTATTTGGAGTCTAAGCTAGCTGGTTGGATGGGAGGAACAAGCAAACCTTCCTTCTACACAGGAAGATGTAGATCCATTATTGTAAGCAGTCAGCCACATTATGGTCACAGTCATAAGGAAGATAGGACAAATAGCCAACAAGTAAGTCTTCTGAGATACTGTTAACTGCCTGATTGATAATCTTCTCCAGCTGTGCAACTGATAGAGGATTAATGTCTGAGATATGCAGAGAACTTGAAAAAGTAAACACAAAGAAAGTGAACCCATTTTAAAATAGGCTGATTGGGACAAAATAGAGAGCTCTTGATAGAAGAAATGCAAGTGGCTAGGAGACATTTGGAAAAACATTTAACATCTGTATCCATTAGAGAAATGCAAATTAAAATTCCTTGAGTTTTCATCTTAGCCTTGTCAGGTAGAAATAACACCAAGAAATTTGACAACAAATCAACAAATGCTTGTGAGCATGTAGGGTAGAGGAATCCTCATTTAATTTTGGATAGGAGTGCACACCCAATACTGCACTGTGGAAATCAGTACATAAGTTCCTCAAAAGGCTAGAAATTGGTGTAGCACACAATTCAGCTAAACCATTCTTGAACAGATACACAAAGGTCTGTTTCTTATCACAGAGACTCATTTTCATCCATTGTTCTTGCTATTGTATTCACAACAGGACACAGAAACAGCTTGAATGATACAGTCTAGATCAAGAGATACCATCAACCAATGAATAGATAATGAAAATGTGGTGCCCATATACAGTGGGATTTATATCAGCTTTAAAAAGAAATGAAATGTTGAAAATTTCAGTAAACAAATGGAACTAGAAATAATTTATACTGAGGGAGATAACCCACACCCAGAAAGACAACTACTGTATATTTTCAGTCATGATCCTAGAGCTGAATGCTTAGATTCATGTGGGTGGTGGTAATAAAGCAATTAGGACCAGGCCTGTGTAGAGGAAGACAGGCCTTGAATCATTTCTAATTATTGCATGGTATATATTATTACAGTGGATGGAAAAGTACCTAATTCATCACGTGATAAAATTTTGGTTAAATAATCATACAAAACTTTCTGACTCTCTCTTGCCAGAAGGCTTTCTGATCATTTGCTGCCTTCCAGAAGATGTTAATTGCTAATTGTCAATGTTCGATTCAAGGCAGAGAACTGCTGCCTCTGATGCCTGTGAGCCTTATGAGCCATCTCCCTCATTTCTTTGTAATTACATTTGAACTTTGGAACTGAAAGAATCATTTAGGTTGAGGCGATATGACATGATTGAATGAATTATCTCCATGTAAGTCATTATATTTCATTGACTTGTAAGATTTGAAGGTTGGAAGAAGCCTTTGGAGAATAGCTTTTCCAGCCCCCTCATTTAGCAGGCAGCGGGGTGGCAGGAAGGCATTGGTATGAGTCACATGGTAGTTACGGGCTGTCAGGAACTAGATTCAAGGTCTGTTCATACCACATAAGGGTACTTTTTCCTACACTACCTCCACTCTCCTGACCCTGAATGAACTGATACATTACATGACTGTAAATTAGAAGTACTCGAGAGGCGAGTGAGTAAAACTCAGTCAGGAGATAATTTACCTGGCTTTTAATTTCTCCTCCTCTTTTTCCTGCTGCCTCTCTTTTTTTCAGATGGGCTGAAGGGGGAAAAAAATGCCTCCTGGATAGCCATCCAGGCCAGGAACTTCTCTAGTAGTTAACATAAAGAACAGTCAAATCTTAGTCATTTGTTTCTAGGTGGTAAGAGAATTTGTGATGAAATTTTGGTCGCTGAAAAAATAAGTTTTTGTGTGACTTCAGAACACTCACTTTCTATGCTCTTATTTTTTCATTACTTGAGATGCGACACTTGTTTGTTCCTTCGAGACCTTTCTACTGTGGGATGCTGTTACTGATGCTATACTTCTACATTGTCTTAATTTATTGTCCTTTTTCTGTGATGAAACTTCCTGACAGCAGCAAATTAAGAGAGAAAGGGCTTATTATGACTCACTGTTCAAGGTATGATTCATCATGGCAAGGAAGTCAAGGCTGGTAACTTCATTTTTATAAGGAGAAAGCAGAGGGCCATGCAATGAACTCTGGTATTCAGCTCCCTTTCTAGATTTTATATATTCCAGGATCTTCTACCCATGGGATGGTCCCACTTGAATTAATAAAATAATGAGAATCCATCACAGGCATCCCCACAGATCCATCTCCCAAGTGATATTCTATCTTATCCTTCACAATAATTTTCATGAAATATCATACCTATTTGTCTCATTTGTGCTTTTTCCCACAGGTTTCAACATTTTTTTTCACTTCCAGGAATTTTTTTGAATTTCTCTGATTACTTTTTGGCACAATTTATTGTCCAAAGGAAGTTTGTTTACTATGTATTGTATAGTATCAAAAATCTTCTTGTTATTGACTTCTTAATTGCATCACCTGACTTTGGAAAATATTAATTGATAGAAACTTGTTTTTTTATTCATAAAGATAATAAATAATAAAAATCAACTAAGATTAAATAAAATTAAACGAATAATAAATAACATAAAGATCAATGAAACAAAGGGCTGGTTGTTCAAAAGAATAAATAAAATTTATAAATCCTTAGTAAACTGTGGAAAAGAGACATATACTCAAATAGATAAAATTAGAGGTGAAAAGAGACATATCACAGGGAACACCACACAATAAGAGTCATTAAAGATTATTATGAGCAGCTATATTATAACAAATTTAATAACCTGGAAGAAACGGATGAAATCTTGACCCATTATACCATACCAAGATTGAATATGAAGAGGCAGAGACTATGAGCAAACTGAGTAATAAAATTAAATCATCAATAAAAAGTTTCCCTTCAGAAAAAAAGAAAACTCACTTTGTAATTATAGATGATTCTCGAGTTTTCATTATAGCAGATTTTTAAATGACACATACTATTTTTGTATATTTTTGCATTCAGAATGAGTTCTATGATCAGATCAGAGTGATCAGCACACATATCATTTCAAACATTTATCATGTATTTGTGTTGGGGTAATTGAAAGTATTCTGTACAAGCTAATTTGAAATATTCAATTTTGTAAGTTACTCACAGCTATTGAATTGTGCTACTTAACATGTGCAATTATTCTTTCTATACAGGGACACTCCTATACTCAGTAATCACCCTCTCTCTATCTCCCAGTTTTGCCTGCCTCTCACTGTTAGAACCTCAGTTTGTGCCATTAGCTGCCCTTGATGACAAGAGGATGCATACATCCACTGCATTCTGTAAGCTTGTGCATTTCTCTGCTTCGGACTCACTCAGTATATCAACATTCGACTCTATAAGGTTTACAACCAACGGGAGAGAATATTAAATTTATTTTAGGGGTCACTGTGTCCATTATGGATGAAAGCCACTAAGCAATTAACCAAATTACAGCAATTTTATCTTAGATTAATTCATCATGATTTCTTTTTCATTTCCTAAAGACATAATGAGTCCATTACTATTAGTAATTTCATAGAACAAGAAACCAGAGAATAATCAGGAGGGCCAAGAGGAGGCTCAGAAGCTCAGCAGCTTCTTAGAATGCTTATTTTAAAGATGGCTTTTACTCTAGTGACACTAAATAACTAGAAGTGTCAACAGCTGCCCTGAGATTGGTTAATAGAGGGAAAGGTCACCACTCAGCCTCCCAAAGTAAAGAGAGTTGGCAGGAAAAAAAATTCCCCTTTGAAAATGGACTTGGGTAAGTGATGCCCATGCTCTATGGTCCAGCAGCATAGTACCACACTTGAAAGTCTAGCCCTTAAGACTCTGAGCTCTTGATTGACTGACACAGTGGCAGAAACTAGGAGCCATAGTTCAGAATTAGAAATGTGTTACCCATTTGGGGAGCAAACTGAAATGTAACCCTGAAACGAGAAAATGACCATCTGCTCTATTGTTGATGACTATTAGCAGTAGTTTTGTCACAATGAGGAAAAATAATTTTGGCAGGATTCTAAGTAAGACCGGGTGTGATTTTCCCTATAGAAAGATTGGTGAGAAGCAATTTTACCTTTTTCTTAAATTAATAAGCAAGTGATAATGAGTAAGTTAATGATAACATTGATCTTGATAAGGCAGATTTTTTGGTGATGAAACTAATCTTAGCACCCAGTTTTATTTTATGAGAGATCTATCTGTTTGGAGCTGAGGGGATGCCCTTTAGAAAACATTAAAGTCAAGAACTCCCCACTCTCTGGTAGTAACGTGTATTTTATGGGCTAGAATGTTAAAGGTGAGTGGGCAAGTTTACTGCTGGCTCAGTGCCTCATCTCTGCAGTTTCCTAAAACTTCATATAGTAAAGGAAGGAAGAGCCTATTAATGGGAACTGTCCTTTTGGAGCCATGAATGAGGTGGAAAGAGAGCAAGAAATTGAGCAGGGATAGTCGTTTCACAAAGGTGACAGGTGTCATGAAGATAGTCAGGTTAACTCTATGAGAATTTCCCCCAGAGCCTTTTCACAAAAGCACTACTTCAAAATAGCAACCTCCACAGCAAACCACTTCAGGCCATGGAGAGAATGAAGAACTAGACAGCGGACAGAGGAGTATGATGCCAGCTTTCCTTCAGTATCTTCACATCTTTCAGGGATCCAGGGCTCACAATTCTATGAGACCAAGTAATAGCACAATTGGCTTCTTTCTGATGCTAAGCAATTGTGTTGTATGTCAACTTGTATGGCTATTTGATCTCAGAATAGAGAAGAAAATCAGGCATTTATGGGCTGTAGATTGGAATACACCTGTAGCAATTAGAACCCAGCAATTGGAGTGCATGAGAATGTGTGGATGAAGAAGTAATGTATAGAGATGGCTCAGTGGTTAAGAGCATCGCCTGCTCTTCCAAAGGTCCTGAGTTCAATTCCCAGCAACCACATGGTGGCTCATAGCCATCTGTAACGAGGTCTGGTGACCTCTTCTGGCCTGTAGACATACACACAGACAGAATATTGTATACATAATAAATAAATAAATATTTTAAAAAAAGTAATACACAAACTGAACAAGAGGCACTCTCCTTTAATGAGTAGAAGAGAGAGAGGAAACCAGTAAAGAAAACCAACAACTGGTCTGTAAGGTAGGAGGAAAACATAAGAGAAGTAACCTTCCTGTAGAGGAGTAATCAGATGTCTCATCCAGTCCTGTCCTGTTCCCTACTGCTGCTCACCATTCAAGTAAGATGATTTCAAATCACTCACTTAGTTTAACAGCATGAGGCCATTGATATATTTGTCAAGACCACTTTCAGGGAAGTAGATAGATTCAAAAGAGAGATTAGGGAAAGTCATTTTGCTTTAAAGAGCAGTTGAGAAGTGAGGTTATAGCCACAGGGATAACTAGGTCAAGACTGTGATGTTTTTCTCAAGATGGGAGAAATCATAGCACACTTGAATGCTGACACAGATTATTCAATAAAAGGAAAAGAAATTAATTATGCATGAAAGAGAGGCAACAAATGTTAGGGAATATCCTGAAGTAGGCAAGAGAGGAATGGGCTGTAATGTACACCCAGAGGGGATGGATTTAAGTGAAAGCAGCCAGTCATGGAACAGAGTAACAGAGGGAAGGCAGAGTATGCAAACACAAGATGCAATGGATGGTTAGAAGTGACTTGAGAACAGATGACTTGTCTCTACTGATGCCTTCCATTTCCCACTGGAAAATGAAATAAAATCCTTCATCAATCCAGAGTGAGGGAATGGAAGGAGGTGGATATTAGGGTCCACGAAAAGTCCCCCAAAGACCACCAGTCACGATACAATCAGCAAGGGCATTTTTATTATGCCTCATGCATGTGAGGTCATACACACCTGTACAAAATGCTGATCACCTGGAGGAGGACGTGGAAGCTCCTTATAAGCACAGCTACAGGAATTTTAAAAGCAATGTGACCATTTACTTAGGATTGGCTTACACAAGTGACAATCATATTAGTACATATCTAATTGATCAGAGCTAACAAGGATGGGCTAAGGGTATAGTGTTTTTTTCATTCTTGGGAAAGTCTGGAGAAGTTCTAGTCTTTGCCTTTATTTGATTACCACCTGTAGAGGGGAGATTTGGCCCGAGCCTAGTACATGCAGGAAGTGAGGCCTAGTTCTTAAAAGAGTTATTAGGGGCCTGTCGTGATATTTGCCTGGCACTCTCAGTGGACAGCTGGAGGAAGTCACATGAAGTAGCTCTTAGGATAGGGAACACATAGAAAGTGCCAGTACACTACTGGCCATGCCTGGGAATCTTTTGTCTTGAAACTTTGTGTGTGTGTGTTGGAATTTGAGGTTGTACTGGAGTCTTTTGTTGTGGTAGAGCATTTTAATGGTTACAGTTTTACTCCCAGACATTTATCCAAGTATAAATTTAAAGTTCATAGAGAGTTGAGTTTGCCTAGTAGAGGGTTTAATTAGAACAAAAAAAAATTTGGAGCTTGGGGGTGAGGGTGATGTCACCAAATGTAACAATACAACGGCAATGTTAACCAAGCATGGGAGATGTGAGTGGGACTGGGGAGGTAGCTCAGTGATCAGAGGGTCACTATACAAGCATGAAGACCTGAGTTCATATTCTCAGCACCCATGTAAAATGCTGAGCATGGCAGTGTAGGCTTGTAACCCACCATTCAGAGTCTGGGAAAGATGGATCCCTGAAGCTTGTCGGTTGTCAAGTCTAGTCATAGTGGTGAGCTTCCAGTTCAATGAGAATCTCTGTTTCAAGGCTTTATGGAACAGAGTGATAGAAGGTGACATTTATGACCTCTACATCAATGCATACACACAATACTCACACATAGCACCACGTTTTTTTTTTTTTTTAAACAAGAAAGATGAGAAGACATGGGTGATATTACGGATAAGAACAGAGCTTTAGCTCTAATAGATTCCTTGCTCTGGGTTGGTGTGAATGACAGACGTGAGTGTGACTAGGAGGAGGGGATGGATGGGTCTCCTTTCCTCAGGCACTTGAAACTAGAGTATGGAAGGATGAGGAATACAATGGTGTGAATGACTGAGGTTGCTATGGGTGGGACTAATAGACAGATGTGAAGGACAAGACAATGCCAATCGGAAAGATTATCTACATGGATATTGAAGTCGTCAGGTGTTATGACAGAAGAATTAGAGAAAGTAACTGAAAATCAAGAACTAAGTTTTCCAGGATAATGAGAAGTGGCATGTAGCTATGTAGAAGCCTGAATGAAAGGGGACTATTAGAAAGCTGCATAGCCAGATATCAGGGTGTTTTATGGCGGAGTGAAGAAAGATTGGTAAGTAGAACAAAACATTCGACCACTCCAGATCCTATTATTTCTCTAAGTGCTTTTATCCTCACCTATCTACTTTAAACAGAGGCTATGAAAACACTGGGGTCTACTTTCCAAGAGCATAGCATTGCCCATGACTTGATGCTGTGTGATTACAGTATTCCTTGGTCTCAAGACTGAATAGACACATGATAATAGAATGCTAAAGGAAAGTGTTCCAAGTTACACCCCTAGCCCCAGAGATGCTATAAGCAATGTGGTCATCTCCAGTCTTTCTTTTTTTACCTGTTTATTGTGTCCCACTAGACAAAGAAATAACCCTAGTTTTGCCCTTAAAGTTCTCATCTGTGCCACTGTTAGTAAGATCTATACTTTATGGTGAGGGGAAGGTTGGACAGAAGGGTACTGGTTAAGAGCAGTCTGGGGGCTCCTCTAGAGGACTTGGGACCCACCTGACAGCACACAACTGTCCAGATGGATCCAGTTCAAGGGACTCCATTGTACCAGACATGCATGTAATACACAAATCTGTATATTCAGGCAAAATACCCATACATACAAATAAAAATAAATATTTTTTAAAAAAGATCTACTTTATGAAATTGTCGCAAGGGGGCTTCAATGTAAGGATGTATTTGCTAAACTTTTGCTGTTTACAGCAGAATAACATTGGTTGTTTTTTTTTTTTTTAAACTTGGCAATTACAGTCATTGGTTACCTTGGTTAGTTTCTTCCAGGCATTATACTAGAGTGTCAGGAAATGGCCAGCTGGTAGGGATGGCCCATTATATCTTCCTGATTGACTTCCTCCACATTGTGCCACAGTAAATTATCTGCCACGTAATTGTGAACTCTGTAGAGAATTTTCTTGCGACCTTGAGCATTTAATATTCTGAACTGGAGTTTCTGTATCTAGACACTAAGATAATTATACCTTTCTTACTTAATTCAGGATTTTACACAGAATCATATGACAAATGTGAGCTCCATTATGGATGATATTTATGTAAATGCAGGGTCTTGATGTTACTAGCACTAACCTGTATTCATTTCTAACCTCTGACAAAACTGATCGCTTTGCAGAGTGGGTTCATGCAGTTTTGCCCTGTGTTCCTATAAACGGTTTGCATAGCTATTAGCTGAAACCTCTCATGACACCCTCGAAGCTAATATTTCCAGATAGGAGCTGAGTGTCATGAGTTAAAATAAACTATGATTATTCCTGGTTTCATTCTTACTGCGTGCTCAAGACACAGTAAATGTCCAAACGGTGTTTGTTGATGCAGCTACTCCATAAATAAACTGGAGAAATACTCCCTTCACAGACCCATTGCAGATTCAGGTCTGTGCTCTAATTACACCGAGCCATTTACATTTCTAGAGATATTTTACTCCTTTTCCTTGTCTACACTGTTATAGCCACTGGAATTTTATTCACATTTTTGCTTTTTAATGTGAAAAAGGCTCAATCGTAAACTAATGACCCTTGGGCTTACGATGTAGCTTAGTAGAGTAAGTACTTATCGTGCACCAGGCCTAGCTGCAGTTCCGAGCACTGAAAAAAATAACTTCACGTTCTCTGTTGGCATATATTGTTCTATTCATATTGACCATACTGTCACATTATAGTGAGGATATGGGTGTGTTTTTATCATTATGTGATGGACTCTTAATGGAAAAAGATGAATTTTACTTTGTTTTCAATGGCCAGTGGCTACTTCAATACCATAAAATAGAACACTCATTCCTGAGAAATGTTGCTTGGTTATGTAGGTTGGAAAGCAACCTCTGTGTTTATTACTTTAAAAGCATTGTCTTTAGCATCCCATGGGAGGACAATTACTAGTATTGTATCTCTTCTGTAGGTGAGAGAAAAGACTTACAGAGGTAAAGTTCTCTTCTAAGTAAGTGACAGACTGTGTATGTGATCTTAGATAGTTTGACTCCAGATTTCATGCTCCCAATAATTCAGCTGTTAAGCTGAAGGTTTAAAATATAGCACTCTTGCTATGGGTACCTGCATTTGTTGTTTCCAGATGCCTGTTATGCAGATAATTTTATGAAGAGCAGAACTCATTGAAAATGTGCCATGGAGAAGTTGGCCAGTTTTTCTTCCATCAGTACAGTTACTGCTGCCTCTCACCTTGGTTCCTTTTAGCAAGCTAAATTCATTTCTTTTAATCTTTTCTTCAAAATTTAATTTTCTACTCCCAACACTACTGTGACTTTAGAGAGCAGCGGGAAAAGAAGCAAGTGTGAAAGAAAAATAAAAAAGAATGGGATAATTAGAAGAAAGTAATGTAGCTTATTTTGTGATTCAGTTTGGTATAAAGCAAACTCAGGGTGTGGGAAACAGCAAGCGGTTCAGGCAAGAGTCACCAGTGGGTGCAGCAGTCAACCGGTAGGAGTTGGAGAAAGCTAACAGGACAGTTACTCTCAAAGCATTCTCTGGTAGGGGAACTATAAAAGCAAAGGATGACGTTATGTAGAGATAGATACCCAAATGACATGGCTCTGAAGCAGGGCACATTTGGAGCAGGCACCTTCTGAAGGAGTCTCTGAGAGCAGGGCCGCTGCAATGGTATTCCTGCCGGAATGATGTGGGATCTAATCATGAAAAAAGACCGTTCAACACCAGATTGAAAGGCACTCTATAAAACAACAAGCCTGATCTCTTCAAAAATGTCAGTCTCATAAAATAAACAGAAGATCCAGGAACTATTCCATAAAAAGAAGAGGAAATAAAAGACAGAAAAACTAGATGAAGTACATAATCTTGGACTTTTTTTTTAATAAAAATGTTGCTATGATAATCAGAAAAATTGAAATAAAATCCCCTTATTGGGTAACATTTGACTCATTGTTTTGGTTTTTTAAATAGTGTTGTGGTCACATAAGAAAATAGTCTTTGTTTTGGGATGTACACAGGAACCTTGAAAGTATAAAGAAATACTGTGTCCGTAAATTATTCTTCAAGAAGAAAGAAAGGCTACTTTCTTCTACAGAATCTGTATAGAACATATGTAAAGTACCTGAGAATTATTTACAGAGAATTTTCTACTGTTCTTACAACGTTCTTGTATGTCTTTAATTATGATAAAGTTGAAAATGTAAACAGTGTAAGTCATTTCACCCTGCTTATTGCGATCATGCTACCCTGTCATTATGAAATAAGTAAAATGACCTTGGCCTACTTATGCCACCGTCTTGTTGACTTCATTTGTCCATCGGGAAATCACAGATGCCTGTCCCCAGAGCACTGAGCTTTGCAATCAAGAAACTGCCACTGGAGTCTTGTGTCCTAGCTCTGAAACCTTTGTGCACCACTTCACTTTTCTTGGCCTCAACCTGTAACTTTAAGGATTTGTACTACGCAATCTTTAATCTTTCCAGAGCATTCATTCCGAGTTTTCTAATGTCTTTTGGGCACTTCAGCAACAATGTAATCTTCTGGGCATGGTTTGTGATGACTCTGCATTATGATAGATTTCCCTCCATATGGTAACGTGAATTCACACAAGACAAATTCCACTATAGGATTTTTATTGTTTTCTCTTTAAGAGGAGGAAAGTGGGCCATGGCTCATCAGTAAAGCTAATTGCTGCCAATCCTGTGATCCCTAGGATGCCTGTGATGGAAGAGAGAGCCAACACTTGCAAATTATCTTCTTGCTGTCACATGCCTACTGCTCTACTTGAGCACCTGAAGATCACATACACATTCACACACACTCACTACATTTATTTTTTAATTTTTGGATAAATATACTGATAACCACAGGGGAAATTTGGCTAGCAGATTTTCCTTTTTCCTTCTGAGTTGGAAAAGAGCTGATACAGTTCCAAAAGTTTCAAGTGTTTTAGCCTCTACCTTACACTGAAGGATGGGATATATGCTCTAATTGGAAAGTTAGAAGCAAAGGGTCCAAGTTTGGTTTCGCCATAAGCCCTACTGCTCCTGAACGCTTGGTTGAAGGTGCTTCTCTAGTCACTGACTTCCCTCTTTCTTAAATAGAGGTAATGAGGCTTGAACCTCTCCCTTGCCTCTCAGAGGTGTTCCTGTGATGAATGGAAGTGCCATTTGCAAACTGCTGTGAGTCCTCTGCTATAGAGTACTTAAGCCACAAAGCATCCTCCTCAGCATACAGCCAGCAACTGCGACAAAGTCAGACCCATGAGACTGAGGCTCTTCATATTAGCACAATCTAGAATATGCAGTGGATAGCTGTGCATGGGGAATGGAGTAGATTACTTCCCTTTCCTGCACCAGCCAGTCTCATCTCATTTCTGCTTTCCATAGCAAGTATAGACTGTAAATGAGCTAATTACTCATCCCTAGTCCAATTGTCCTTCAATAATGCAAATACAAACTGGGCAGGGCCCATGTCAGTGCTATACTCCTGATATCAAATCACAAACAGTAGGAGCTCAATAAGGACTAAATTAGATATGACATATTATGGAAAAACTTGAAACACATTTCTGTTTTCATTAACATATATTCACCATACACAGTTATGTATAACCTAAGAACATTTTCATGTAAGTGTATAATTTATTTTGCTCTTACTCTCCCATCATCCCTGTTTCTCCCACCTAATTCCCCATTAGTCCCCTTTGTTCCCTTGCCTGGCTGGTATCTACTTTTGTGTCATATATACATCCATGTTTTTTTATCTATCTATATAAAATGTGGACACCACAGATGAGAGAATGCTGATGGTATTTATCTTTATGAGACTCATTTATTTCATTTAACATCACATCTGGTTGAATCCACTTTCCTGAAAATGGCATAACTTCATTTGTCTTTATGATTGAAAAAAAATTATTGTGCATATGCACCACTCTTTCTTTATCTGTCCCCCTACTTGTGACTATCTAGGTTGGTTCCATGATTCAGCTACCATGAATAGTGAGGCAATAACCATGGAGGTGCAAGTGGCTCTCTGATACAGGATGTGGAGTCTTTCGGGTCAATGCCAGGAATGGCATAGCTGGGTTACCTAGTACGTCTACTCTTAGTATTTTTGAGGACCCTCCATGCTGGTTTCCATAGTGACTGGAGCAGTTTACGTGCCCACGAGCCATGCACATCCATACCAGTTTCACCATTTGTCTTCTAAGTCACTGCCTATCTGATCTCCATGAGATGGAGTCTCAAAGCAATTTCGGCTTGCATTTCTCTGATGGTTGGTGAGGTTGAATATTTTCCATATATTCATTAGTCATTTGTACCTCATCATTTAAGAGTTATTTATCCTATCATCCCATTTATGCATGATTTTGATTTCTCATTAGTTAGGGTTTTTAATTATTTGTACATTCTATCTATCATCCCTCTGTCAGATGTATGGCTATTAAAGATCCTTCTTGTATTCTTTAGTCTGTTTGTTCACTAGTTGTTTTCTTTGTTTACACAGAAGTATCTCGATTTTATGAAGTGTCATTTGTTATTTGGTATTATTTTCTAAGCACCTGGAACTGTTTTTAGGAAGCCTTGACTATATCTATAACTTGAAATATTTTCCTTAATTTTTTTTCTCTAAAAGTTTCAGAGTGCCAGCCTATCTGCATGCAGAAGAATGAAACTAGATCCCTATAAAACCTCTCCCTCATTTTGCAAAAATCAACCTAAAATAGGTCAAAGACCTTAATCGAAAACATGGTACAACCTTGATATTTATGACAAATTTGATCTTGTTTGCAAGTTACTCATGATCACGCACAAGCATTTGTATTTTCAGAGACAAAAAGTAATTTTCCATGAATGTGGCTTTTTAAATCCCAGTTATGGGCAGCAAATAAATTAGTTAGCAAGTGTTATCTTATAAAATGGTAGCTCATATGTGACTGTGAACTTCTTCAGGAAATACACAGTCTAGACTGGTAGAAAAGAAAGAGAAAAGGAAGTTCTTATAGTCAGAATGGAACTTGCATGTGTGTTCTTCCTGTCAACAACTCATATTTGGTTGAGTTTCATTGCGGGATGAAATCCATTGGTTTTATTTTAAAAAGATGCTGGTCTTTTGATTTTCTGAAGATGACATTGTTCAAACCTCTTTGGAAGCTCCTTGATGCCTGCAGAATGAAGTTCAGGCCTTCACTCTGGTTTTCAGTTTTCTTCATCATTGAATTCTTTAATAGTACAGTGATTATAAGACGGGTTGCAAGGTTAAACAATTCTTCTGCAGTTTAGGTATCTTTGAGAAAATGGCTTAATTTGCTAATCCTCCAATTTTCTTCTCTTTACAATGTGTGTGTGTGTGTGTGTGTGTGTGTGTGTGTGTGTGTGTGTGTGAAATTTGTCTCCTGGGATTACTTTGAAGATAGAATGAAATTCTGTATATAAAGCACCCACCATTATGCATAGAACATTATCAAGGCTCTAAATATTTATTTAGCCACCTGCCTTCTGATTCAGTAACTGAGTTCCTGGCGTAAGTACTGTAGTACTTACAGTATACACCTGATACTTTTCATTCTCCTTCAGACTTCTGTTGCCTTATGCTGTCTGTCACTTCTCCACTTTCCCAAGTCTAAAATTTTCTTAATTTTTGAGTCCCTGCCATAGTATTGTCTCCTCTATGTTTCATACTATAAAACTTGAAATAAACAACCCCATCCTGTTTTCTGTTTTTTACAGTTTTAAGTGATATTTTCTCTATATTCCCTTAAAGCCTTTTCTGAGGTTAGTATGACAGCCATTTGAACTGAGGGTGCTCCTCTCGCCTCCCAAGTGAATAGCTGAGATCTTCAATATGTTTCTCCTTTTTCTATGAACCTCTGTGATGCTCATTGTCAGCCAGCCTCTTTTCCCTGCTACTCATCCTGACCACTACAGACCCACACTGTGATCATGTGCTATAGACAGTAGATGCTCATTGAGTGAGTGGCTGCCTCATGATTTTGAAACCTGAAAAATCTAGCTTCATCCTAAACCAAACTTCACTTGACATGCCAAACTGGGGCTCCCAAAGCCTGGGAGCTTTGGGGCTTTGAGAAGATTAGTTACATGCCAGATATATTTTATGGCTCAAATATTTAAGTTAGTTTGGTGAAATCTGTATGTAGGATATAAATCTAGTTCTTTCCTTCAGGTTGTTATCATGCTGACTTGTCACAGTGGTTAAAAATGACTGCATGGTAATGTGTATGCTAATCAGCTTGATTTAATCATTCTTCAATGTAAACATATTTTATAATAATCGCCTGTGGTTATTTCTTGATTTAAAAAAAATTAAATGGAAAGCATGGAGTTTGGTTTGAAAAGCTTGTGAGTGATTGCTTCTATCTTACCATCATCTTCCCACACAAGATGACAGGAAAAAGATGAGGTCTGCCACATTTTAAGGGGAAAAAATGTCCTAATCAAGATGTACAGAAGTGTGTCAGATGTACCACTGGGAAGGTGATACAGCTTCGGCTTGTCCTGCCCAATGGATCTAGGCAGAGTGATGGGGTGACAAGGGAAACACATAGTATGAGAGCTCAGAGCAAGACTTTCAGGGTCAACATTGTATCTGATCGTAGTTTACACATCCCTAGGACTATCAGTAACAAGGCTCAGGAAATTTTCTTGATGTGTGGTGGGTAATCTTTTGGTGGACGTGGGCTCCCATGTTCCTATTTCTGAGATTTAGAAGTTAGTTGTACTTTAACCTCTTCTGCTCAGTAGTCAGGAGGACTTGACCAAGTTATTCTCTCCTGTTAAGCCCCAGTTTCTCCATCTATTGTGAAAGAAATTGGTGGAACTGAATGCTTTGTATAGATTCTTTTTACACTTATTAACAAGCCTTGATGAGATAATAGCACAAAACAAATGAAGAAAGAGAGCTCATACTGTCACTGTAACAAATACACCCTACCCAGAGTGCAGAGTAAGCTTTGAAAATAGGGCAATTATGGGTGAACTGTGTGCCCTCCTCCAACTCATGACCCATAATACCTAAGAATGCACTTTTGTTTGTAGAGATAATCAAGTTTCAATGATGTCACTGCTTTGATCCTCATCCAAAATACTAATGGCCTTTTAAGAAGAAAAGGGACACAGGGGAAGACAGTGGAACCTCAGGAGTTCATCCTGGCCCAATTTACCCTCTGCTGTTACTATCTCATATTGTGGAAATTTTAGGGAGCCTACTGCCTGCTACTCAGCACCTATTTTTTGTTTGGGTTTTGTCTGTGTTTGCTGCCACTGCTTTTAAGTTCCACACGGTTTGCTTAACTTATTTCCTTTTCTTCCCTGATGTATTATTCTTCCCCAAACACCTCCCCTTCCTGTAGCTGCAGAATACAAAGGAGATTGCATATGAATTTGTGCTTGGTTTTTTAAAGTACAAGAGCTGCTAGAGTCACAAAGATGGCTGGCTGCTTTGAATATGGCTTAAGAGTTTGGGGAAGTGTGAGGCATCTTACTGGAGAGTCTTCGTATCTACAGAGTCCATCGAGATCTGCAAGATGCCCAGTAAGAGTAAGCTGTTTTACTGTGAGTTTGAATAGCATCTTGGGACTGGATACAAATCTGCACAGTCCTAGATCTTCACAAGTGGTAGAGCTTCTGCAGATCATGGAAAGTGCTCTGGATTCGTGACTACCACAATATGGGACTAACTAAGGCAAGTCCTCAACATGGAAGGGATAATAGCATTGTAGCTTGTTTCCCCAATCAGCCAAATGCCAGTGTGTTCTCTGCAACTCTCCAAAAATCTATTACCAGACACAACCTCGAAATAGAAAGATATGTTTGTTTTCAGCAAAGTTTTGTTATTTCCTGCATAGCTGAAGTTCTGAATGGCTTTACCCATCCAGCAAACCCCTTGGCTTTCCGATTCTCTAATACGTTGTGAGTGTGTGTTTGTGTATACACAAATGGTTTGTCTCCCTTATGTAGTCAATATGAACTAATTATAACTTATCTTTCCAACAAGAGAAATGGATGAAAATTAAGATATTTATTTAAATCTTTCTCCACAGAGAAACTAGCAATTCAGAGAATGAGTTGATGGGATCTTCAGTAAGATCTAGACTCTTCTCTCTGTGATGAAAACATCATCCAATACTACGACTGACAAAATACTGGTTAAGGATTGCAATGGGTGTTGAAACATTTCTGTCATTCTCTGCTGGTATAATTTCTTAGTATCAGGAGGTAATCCAAGTAAGAACACTGAAGAAGGGTCTGGGGCAATGACTTAGTTGGTGCAGTATTTGCTGTATAAGCAATAAAATGCAAAAGTGTCCTTGGTTCTAGTTGCATTGGCAAATTCTAGATTCAGAGGCCCTATATGAAAATAAGGACGTGCATGACTAAGGAAAGCACTAGACACCAACCTTCTGAGTTCATGGACACGTGAACACAAGTGCACACACACATACACACACATACACATACACACACACACACACACTATCAAAATAATCCCACAGTATTAGAGTTTTGTTTCAGAAATATTTTGTAGTAGGCCATACTACAGTGTTACTTTTTTCAAATAAAAGGGAAGCAATATGTGGGCTTGAAGGTGCAGGTATCAAAGTATAGCTTGTTCTTGTTCTATTTAATTATTTGTGTGTGTGTGTGTGTGTGTGTGCGTGCGTGCGTGCGTGCATGCACGCACGCACACATGCACGCGCGCGCACACACACACACACAGACACAGAAGCGAGCACTTGTGATACCATACATGTGTGGATAACAAAGGATAATTGGTAGGAGTTGTTCTCCTTTCATTATGCAGGATCTAAGGATGAAACTGTCAGGTTGGGCAGCAAGTGTCGTGACCTGCTGAGCCATCTTACTAGCCCTTGTTCTGTGTTAGTATTTGTTACTACACCATATACAAATCAGAAGTTTGTTCCAGCAAGTGAACTAGAAGGATTCTGAATGGACAGGGGACAAGTCAAGGATACAGTTGATTTTTGCTTTAGCAACCCCACTCCATATTATTTGCTTCAATTTTCCCAAGAAGCACTATTCCTTTTTTTTTTTTTTTTAGAGCAGACACTAAGGGAAACTTATATTAACTGCAGGCCACTGGCTGGAAGAGACAAAGGCAATTGAAGAAGACTCACATCTGTTTCATGCTTGTGTCTTACAGATTACTGCAGCAGAGATTCCACACTGATGCTCTAGGGCTTAGAAAGGCCAATCAAGCTGCTTTTGCAAGCATCTTTCATCTCACTAGGAAGGCATGCCACCAGTGATTATGATGGATGGGAACAAAGAAAGGAAGCAGAAGTTCACCTGGGACTACAGGGCCTTTCTGGCCCAGGTTCTCTTCATCTTGGTACAAAAACTTGTCATAATTTCTCCCTTGTCTCCCATGCTAGTCACTCTTGACTTCTTGAGCCCTCTCTTCTTCCTCTGAGAATACCAACAGAATCTCCAAGTTCTCCTTATGTCCTTGATCCGAATTAGGGTTTAAAACTTACATGTCTTCCAAAGGTCCTCTTGCAAAGGGCTTGGTCCTCAGTGTGTGGCACTCCTGGGAGAGGATGGGACCTTTGAGAGGCAGGACCTAGTTAAACTAGCAAGTTACATTTGTGCCACAACCCGAGGAGGTGATGGGACCGTGGTATCTCTTCTTTGGTTCTCCAGCTGCTAGGTGGTTGCAGTAACATGTCCTTCTCATACCAGGTAATTCCTCAAGCTTAGGAAAGCTGCAGCCAGGGAAATAAACTAAAATTTCTCTCATTGTGAGCCCAAGTTAGTCTTGTCTTATGAAACTGATAAGCTCAGCTGTTTGTTACAAAGGCAGAAGCCAAATAATGCATGTTGTCATATATTCCCAATTGCCCCTGGATGTTTCTTATGGGAATTTTTACCACAAGTTTCAGTTCTGAGTTTCTGTAGTTTACTCTGAAATTTTATCAGGGCACATTTTGTTTTGTACGGTATTTCATATTTCTTCAGATGAACATCTGCCTTTCTCCATGACTGCCATTAAAGAGCATGGAAAACAGACTCATATTCATCAACCTAGTACTTGATGTAGAAAGCATTTCTAGAATATGTCCCAGGGAAGATATATATA
>NW_004949099.1:21626553-21643386 GCF_000317375.1 Microtus ochrogaster | reverse complement strand
AGATGATTGCTTTTTTCATCATGGAACAAAGTACACAACATCACGCCATGCCATGATTTTGATTTCATATTCATGAGTGCATATTTTACAGCTGTATGTGTACACACATGTGTATATGTATATACACACATATATGTATACACACATTTACAGAGATAAAGAGAACAATACCAAATGCTCACTTTTTGCACCATGGAATCACACACTTTTATTATTAATGTGCTCTCTACAGTGACCATGCTATTGTTGTATTGAGAGGAAATAGGGGCCAGTTAAATGGCTCAGTGGGTAAAGGTGCTTGCATCCAAGTCTGATGACTCCCGGGATCCACATCATGGAAGGAGAAAAACAACTCCTTCAAGTTGTCCCCGACTTCCACCTGTGTGCCACGCATACTCATGTTTAAATACATCAAGGATAACACCACATCTAAATATGGCAGAGAAGACTTATCTCATGGTGGGGTCAATACCCTAAGCCAGTTATACTAAAATTGTTGAAATCAAGTGTTACTGATGAGTGTGTGGGATTCCTATCAAGATTTTCTAGTAGGGTATTGCTCTTAGTTTCATCAATAATGTGGGAGATAGATAGTACAAGCAATTTGACTCTAAAAGGTGGGAAGGGCGATAAGAGTTTAAAAATCCAATCCACTGAGATCACAAAACTGCGTTCTCAGGGTCCTGCTGTGTTTCAGGAGAATAGGCACAAGCTCCTTTGTATAAAACTCTTCCTACAGTTCCCATGGGAGTTCATCATCTCAAACCAGTGCTGTCCTGAAACGATAAGACTACTTAGGGCAGAAGAACAGTCCTTTGCCTGGATAATACTATACACCTTAATGTTTTAAATTTGTGTGTGTGTGTGTGTGTGTGTGTGAGTGTGTGTGTGTGTTTGAGCATGAAATGTATGTGCAACCACAGCTACCATAGTGTGTGGAGGAAAGAGGGTGACTTTGTGGAGTCAATTCTCTCCTTCCTTTACATGGGCTGTGGGGAATGAACTCAGCTAGCTGGGGCTTGCATGTCAGCCATCTGCATCCGCTGAGTCATCGCATCTTTCCTTATTTGCCTACGGCATGAAAGACCACATTAAGGAAGCTTTTGTGGGAGACCCCCTTCAAGATGGTGGACTCACTTTTCACTACATTTGTCACACAAATGAGATGCCTGCTCCAGACGCTGGTACCTCTTATCTAGAAAGGAGACAGTTGTGGACACTTCAGGCTGTTGGGGGCTGTGAACTCAGACCCTGAATTTCCTGTAAACAACTTGTTATGCTTGCAGCTGCTCTGAGCAAAACGTGTCTTTCCTGTGTTTGTAGCTCATCTGAGCATGAGATCCTCAGGAGTTCCTGATGGCAGGGGATTGGTTTCTGGTGGGTGTGGCTGGGGCATGGCTATCAGTTAAGGATCCCTATATAAGTGGTTCTGGTAGACAATAAAGGGGGCATTCTTGTTTCAAGGATGACCCATGTCTCTGTTTGTGTGCCTTTGTGTGTTTAAATCTCCAGGCCTTTGCCAGGCTCACAAATGGTTCTGTAGTGCAGGCTCTACATGTAGTAGTACGGACAGTACATCAGGCTAAAAGCCAAGGTGGGAATTTTGGCTTTGTCACTTATAAGGTTGAACTGAGTGGGTTTCTTCATGTGAAAAATAGTTAGGAGTATTTTTTATAATTACTGGAAGATTCCACATGACAACAAAGTCAAGAGATCACTATATGGAATTTACTTTTATTTCTATGACCACTCACTTTATTTTTCTTTTCATTACTTTCTCCCAACCCTGTAGCTCCAGTTTCTCCCACTTCTTCTTAAGGAGTTAGTGTCACAAACCGTTGAGTGATATTTGATCTTTCCCTAATGGCTTATGTTGACTTACAGTCATCCCCCGTGTCTTCAGGGAATGGTTCTAGGACACCGCAGACACTGAACTCCTCAGGGATTTGCCTGCCCTATGAAATGGCTCAGGATTTGCACAAAGCAGTGCACATTCTCTCATGTACTTGAGTCTTCAGGTGTTCAGTATGTATGCAACATTTTAGAATTCCACATTGACCCTCCTCATCCAAAATGCTAAACAAAGCTGGTTTTGGTCAAAGTTAGAAAGTGATTTGAGCACTGAAAGAATGCTCAAACTTTTTTTTAAAGTGGTGCATTTGGGTTATGGGTGATTGTTCATTGCAAAAACAACAACAACAACAAAAACCAAAAACTAAAAACAAAACAAAACAACAACAAAAACCTGAAACACTGTGATGTGATCCGGTGTTAAACATTTTGGACAAGGGACACTGTACCTAACCTGTAGTTCTGATCCAGGGTTTGTTGAAGATGTAGAATAAATGGATTTGGAGGGCTGAGTATCCTAAGTTAGGCCCTCTACTGGCCTCCCTGCAGGACGCTGCTGTCTTCAGTGCCACTGTTCCTGCTTCAGGTACCCAGATATGCTTGAATGAACTCATAGACCATTATGCAGTTGAAAAACTATACACTTTAGTCATGTACTTTAAGTTCCCAGTTTTGTCTCTTATAAGCTCTTGGGTTTCAGAGCAGTTGCTCCACTCTGAGGCACATTCACAAATACTTACATTAGAGGACATGGAATTTAAGTAAATGAGATGTGTCGTTCCTTGCAGATATCTAGAAAGAAAGTAGATCATTCTCATGTTGTGTTCTTTGCTGAGTTGTTGCAATAAATTATACATTCTTGTCCACTAAGACAGGGTCTTTAGTTTCCTAGTGCTCATTATGTCTTTGTCTATTAGTGAGATGGGCTAATATGCACTCATTCAAACGCCACCTTTTAAGATATCAGCTTATAAGGAGTCTTATAAGAACTCTCCTCAGTGTAATCAGATCAGCTCTTCTTGGCCACTGGTTCTGTTTTTACCTATATGCCTCATCTGCCAGTCAATAGATGTTCCTCTTGCCACCTGGGTACTGTCAAAGAGAGAAAAATTGCAAGTGAACCCTGACATGGTCAGCTTGTCTGTCTGCTGCATACCTGCAGAAGTCTTGCCATGGACTCTAAATTGGAAAGAATAGTGTGCAATTTACCTGGGTGTTCTCAGAATCCATGTTTCAGGAAGGTCCCTGAAATACACTTGTGGTAGACTTTATATGAATAATGCCAAGTCTGAGAAGTTCTGTGAGACAAGAAACTCACTTAGATCGGTAAAGTTCTGCTGAAATCCCCAGGGTAAAAACATCATTATTTACCCTTCTATCCCCTTATTTCTTAACACCATGACTTCCAGTACTAAGAGAAGCTGATGTGTGTGTGTGTGTGTGTGTGTGTGTGTGTGTGTGTGTGTGTGTGTGTGTGTGTGTTTTGGAGACAGTGCTAGTTGTAAGGGAATAACATGTACCCATTAAAGTTGTCAAGCTACCTACAGGTTCTAGGTTAAAGTCATTGAGATTTCTGAATGGTGATACTAAATCTTGGATATAGAAAATCCTTCTCTTGGGGCTGGAGAGATGGCTCAGCACTGACAGGTATGTACTGCTCTTTCAGAGGACTTTAAATTCCCATTGTCTATACGGAGGGGGGTTAATGACCTCTTTTAATTTCGGTTCCAGTCCTCTTCTGACCTCCACAGGTACTAGTGCACACACACACGAGAGAGAGAGAGAGAGAGAGAGAGAGAGAGAGAGAGAGAGAGAGAGAGAGAAAGAGAGAAAGAGAGAGAGAGAGCCTTTTCTTTCTCTTTTTTTTTAATTTTGCAAAGGTTAATTTGCAAACAGGTTGAGATAGAAATGAGATGAGAAAGCATTTTCCAGTTGTATCTCGACTATATCAGAAGTCAAATTTCCATCTCATTGCACAAAAAGGCAGAAAGTATGGTTCTCTCAGCAGTATCAGAAACACAAAGGGCTTTTATTCCCCCAGGGGTGAAAACAGTAAGGAAAAAAGGAAAATTCTTGGGAAAATAAATGCTAAGACAGAAAGCAAACACCACAATGGTGCTGTCTTCAGAAAGCAATTGAAAAAAAGTGGACTTGGGTCCTATTTGCCAAGGATTGGTCAACGATTCCTTTGTGCTTTGCAAAGACAAAAGTAGAAACAGTGATATCAAACACAATGTCTCTTTTTTTTATTCATAGCTCCAGTTTTCTTTGTTATTAATTAAATGAGCAAATTAGGGAATGCCCATTTTAAGACACTTCTCCAAAAATAGCCCCATAGAATCAGGTCAGAGGACAACATGAAGCAAAAGGGAAGATGTGAGACGAGAATATGACCTACAGCAGCCATCTCACAAGTAAAATGGAGAGGACCTCCTCTGTCCGTGAGGATCTAGCTGGATGTTCCGTTTAACTGGCTCCCTAACATATCAAACAAGGCAGAGATGAGTAAATCCTTGACTCAAAAAAGAGAACTTCTGTCATCTTGCTTCCCATCAAGAAAAAAAGCAACCCAATAACATGGTCAGGATAAAATAAGTTTTAGTAAATTTTCAAGCTCAATTACAAGAAGTAATTGCCCAAAACGGGTCCGGGAAATGATATCCTTCGAATAAACATTTGGATTCCCTTGTGCCTGCTCTGTATTCAGAATGGGAGAATGGTTGAGCTGTCTTTTCAAACCCATGTTCTGTGCCAGCTCTAAGCACAGCTTTATGGGTAAATGAAGTCTTCTTGCAAAAGCGGACAGCCCTAGGCCTTCTGCTTTATTGCTGACATGCCTTGTGACTTCAAAATGTACATGATCTGTTTCTCAGCAGATGTCTGAAGACAAGAATGTCCATGGTTGCAGACAGAGCACCTTCACTTCTGTCCCAAGTGTACTTGGTAGTAAAACAATGCAAGATACTTCGCTAGTCCTCTCGTTTGCATTTGTTCTAAATCTTATTCCAGATAAATGGGAATTTGAGGATGTCCTGCATGTTTGAAGCAAGAATATACAAGGTAAGAGCTGTCAGATCACCACTGGACCTAGAGAACTGACAGATGATGGAGGAGGCTGCCTGAAAGGATTCACCTTTCCTGTGCCCTTTGCTTTTCTCATCAGCAAATGAAGCCTCGGAAAAATGATTTTTCATTATGATACTGGCCCTATTTTGGTTGCAGTTTGCCTGCAGAATCTAGAATTCTCTCGCCACTCCTCTTTGGGCTGGGGATGAAAAGGATGGTCTTCTGAAGGGTGATTCACAAAACAAAGCATTTGACAATGAACGTCCTCTCGTTTCCCACCTCATCTGGATTTTCTGTTTGTTCCCTTATCCGTTTTTCTTCTCACCTGGCACCTGCTCCCTCTTAGTCCTTTCCTAACATCCCATCATTCCATAGTGGCAACTGTCATCTGGAACAGCCTTCCTTCCTTCCTTCCTTCCTTCCTTCCTTCCTTCCTTCCTTCCTTCCTTCCTTCCTTCCTTCCTTCCTTCCATCTGCATTATCAATGAGGGTTTTCTGATGGGTCTTCTGTTGTCTGCCTGTACTTTTCAGTCTGCTCCCTCTAAATGGTCACAGAACTCTGCCTCCCTCCTTCCCTCCCTCCCTCCCTCCTTCCTTCCTTCCTTCCTTCCTTCCTTCCTTCCTTCCTTCCATCTGCATTATCAATGAGGGTTTTCTGATGGGTCTTCTGTTGTCTGCCTGTACTTTTCAGTCTGCTCCCTCTAAATGGTCACAGAACTCTGCAAAACTAACTCCTCCCATTTTGAACTTCACAGATGTAATTCCCGTGTAATCTTGAAGTTGTTAATTGAGATAAACTGTGTGTAATATTTTGATGACAATGGACAACCTTAAGAAATCACTCTGCCTTCCTTCCGTCAATTGTCTGTTTCAGCAGACATCTCCATGGCAGTATACACCCTATAAACATATAGATAGCTGTTGAAAGCAGTACTATAAAAGTTTTGAACCATTCCTTAGCTCTGTGTTTTAGACTTTGATGATGAATGGGCATACTGTAAAATAAAGATAACGGTACATCCATTGTGTAATTATGCCAGTGTTATAGTAGTATGTGGTTTTGTTTTCTCTTTATATGAATACCGCCTCCATCGGGTTTTAGTCAGCAATATTGAAAATATGAAAATGCTATTCATTAGAATGTCCATTAATTAGTTTTTTCTAATGCATTTATTTATTTTATATACATGTGAGTGTGGTACATGTGTGTGTCTGTGCATACATGGAGCATGTGTAGAGGTGAGATGACAAATTAAAGTCAGTTCTTTCCTTCCATAACACGGAATGGGATTCTGATCAGGTTTGGTAGTAGGCACCTTTACTCACTGGGCCATCTCACTGGTCCAGAATGTCTTAGTTAAAATGGATACCTTTCTCTTTACAAAAAGAACTCAAAAGATTTTACGGCTTGACTGTAAAAGATAGCATGCACATATATACTTTGGTTGTCGACTCCATTGGTGTGAAAGATATTACCTCTGCAACTAGCAAGAACTATAAATGATACAGTATCGCAAGTGTTCTAAAAAATCAGAACAAACTAATTTATTGTACTTCTGTCTTCATTATACACCAAGTTGGTGAGTTAAACACAACAAAATTATCTTTTCTTTTTTAAAAGTGTCTACTAAAGATAAAAAGAATATAGTAACAATTAACATGTAGTTCATTACATTAGAAAATCTGATATACATATTTCTATTGCCTGTTAGCTTGTTCTAAGCCTCTTCAACTATTACAAAAGAAAAGAGGAAGAAAAGGAAAGTGGTTGCTGAAAGGCAAACATTCAATTCAGTTGATACAACATTACAGTACAGCCAACTACCATCATTCAACAAAGTAGCAAGTTTAGTCTTAGCTTGAGTTAAAAGTCTGTAGACCAGGTTGCTACGGAGGATTTAATGCTGCTTCTGTACCATATGTTAGCTTTTGAGAGGACACAGTTCTTTGTATTGATGGCTTCAGAAGAAGGGGTCAAGCACTGAGGAGCCCCCACCTGTCATTTATCATTTTATTGAGCGTTGTAGTTAAGACAGCATTATTGAGTTTAGCACATCAACTAAAATAAGATAATAATAATATAATAATATAATAATCATAATAATGATAAGGATAAAAACCAAACACAAACTGGAAGCTGAGAGCCACTACCAGCCGTGTCAATCCCTTGCGATACGCTATACTAAAAAACTTTGAAATATCCACCCATCCTCTCCACTCTGCCACAAACTAGCAAAGTCAAAAGTACAAAAGTCTTCACCTTGTTATTTTTGCAGAATAAAGCAAAAATGTCTTTGTGCTCCTTACTACCAGAAGCAAAATACCCGCTGAGTTACCACATATAATAGCTTCTGGATGTGTCGACCTGGGTTGGCTTGGTGTCTGCTGAGCCCTCTTTGTCCTTCTCGCTGTCACCTTCCCAGAGGTTAATGAGCGGGGGGTATAGCTCATTCAGTGGGATGGAAGAGGTTTTTTGCATATACTTTTTTAGCGAATGGTGGTAATTTTTCCTCTTAAACCGTTTGGCAATGTACACAGCGATGGACGCGAGGCTGATGACGGCAAACATAGACCCCATCACCGCAGCCAGGGCTGTGCTGGTTTCATGGTCGGAGATGTCCAGGGTGAAAGCAGCGTTTTTGGTTGTGACATTGACACATGACCTTTGGGTCTGCTGGTGGATGTTGGACACCGTGAGACACACTTCATAATCCGTAGAAGGCTGCAGATGTGTTAGGTTATATTCATGGACATCTACCGGAACCCTGGCGGTGTATGTTATGTGGGGGTTGTCAATCTTCATAGTGGCAGATGACCATTTTAAGTTTGATGTCATGACATTGGAATTAACTTTCCAGGACACCAAAATGGAATGAGATTCTGTCTGTTTGACGTATATTTTCAGCACCTGGGCACCATCTAGAAGGGTTCCATTAACCTTGATGGCTGCCACTCGAGTGTCAGCCCCTTGGACATTCTGGGCAACACAGGTGTACCTTCCCGAGTCTTCAATCTGGATATTTGCTATTTCCAAAGTGCCCTCATTACTCAGCTTGTATTTATCCGAAAGCGTCTCCACGGTTATCTTATTTCCAATGGGAGTGACCCAGTAGATTTCTGGCTCTGGCTCAGCCATGGCCCGACAGTCTAGGAAGACTGTTGTGCCGACGTCCATGTTTAAATGATTTGGGAATGTGTCGTGTGATATCATAGGGAGGCACTGTTCACTGGAGTCCTGGATTAACACCTCTTTCACCTGCTGCCCTCTGTACTCAGGCGGCATGGCGCAGAACATAGAGAGGGGCTCCATGAAGCGGATGTTGGTTTTGTTGGAGTTAATCCAGTGGATGACACAGTCACACCTCAGGGGATTGCTGTGGATGCTGATCTCACGTAGGTTGGGAAGAGACTCTACTGTCTTTTGGTAAACAGCATTCAAGGCATTGTTGTTCAACATCAAGCTTTCTAGAGCTGGGACACTTCGAAAAGCCAAACGGTGGATGTAGGACAGCTTGGGGTTGTTGGTTGCTTCTAGCTTTGTCAGTTCCGGCAAGTTATCCAGGGCATAGCGGTCTACAGAAACCAGCTCTCCCATGTTGTTGATTCCCAGTTCTTTCAACCGAAGCATATTTTTAAAGTCCCCTTCTTGGATTTTATGAATGGGATTTTTATTGAGGTCTAAGAATTTCAAATTTGGAACTTTCTGCAGAGCAAGTTGTGGGACTTTGATCAGTTTATTGTCGTAGAAAGACAGGCTCTCAAGGCTATCCAAGCCTACCAAAGCATTTCCGGGAACATCAGTGAGGTACATCCCTGCCAAAACTAGGCTTCTCAAGTTAGAGAGAGGTCTGAAGTTCATGTCCAGGATTCCAATCACAGGGTTTTCCCCAATCATGAGAATTTCCAGGTTGGGTGTAGAATCAAACCAGCGGCTATCAATCACTTTCAATTTATTGGAATTCAAGTGCAGCCTTAGGAGATTTTTTAAGCCAGAAAAAGCATTAGCTGAGATTGTACTGATCTGGTTATGGTTGATGTAGAGTTCTTGAAGGTTGCTGAGGTCTTGCAGACAGTAATCTGTCATCTCTGAAATCTGATTTTCCTCTAGATGTAGGGTTGTGAGCTGGGTCAAGTTTGCCAGCCCCACCTCTTTGATGTTTGTGAAGTTGTTCTGGGAGAAATCCAGCTCCGTCAAGTTGAAGAGCTGTTGCAGTTCATCCACCGTCTTGGCGATGTTATTGCTCTGTAGGAGAAGCACTTGTGTGTCACTGGAAAGGTTGCCAGGGATCCTTGTTAGACGGAGATCATTGCAATCAACAGTAGTAGCTTCTCTGTATGTGGATTGTGGGGTAAACCAAGGTCGAATTTCACATACACAAAGCTGGGGACACTCACTATTCAGTATGGAAGACTCAGTGAATGAAGCCATCAGCAAGCCCAGCACCAATCGACAAGCTGCTATCCCAACGCTCCATCTGGCCATGGTGGCTTGCGGAACACACTCAGTTCCTGATCAAGATCTGAGCACTATTTAGTGGCAAGGAGAACAGCAAGCAGATAGTGTAAACATCCAAGCTAGTCTCAGTTGAACAGAATTCCAGAGTCTGAAATGATGGTTTTCTGAACTTCCCAAGAGGCACAAAGCAATCTGAAATCCCTTAACCGTGTCACTCAATTCCAGGCATGCTCACAGGTCCTTGTTGGAGCTACTTCGACCAAGTCTGGAGACGTGTCTGAAAATTAAATCAGGGAAGATGTTATGCTTATTCTGTACACTCTCTATTGTTTACTACAATGGTATAATGACTCACACAGCTGAAAAATGTGTTCAGAATATACTCAGAGTATCCAAGCAGACTTTGAGTCTTAGGATGCTCTTATTATAGTCCACTTGCTACACTGATGCTGTCTAGAACTCCTTTAGTTTTTTAATTACAACTGCACATAGACCGGCATAGTCATTAAACACACATGCATACTCCAGAAAATCCTAAAGATGACATTTATTTAAAAACAAAGTTTACTTTAGAAACTGCATGTTTATGCTTCTAAAAAGGTACATGCAGCCAAATGCTCTACCATCAAGCTATCAGGATGGCCCAGTTGTGGGAGAAGATGGAGAGGGAGAGCAATGAAAGAGATATCTTGATAGAGGGAGCCATTATGGGGTTAGGGAGAAACCTGGTGCTGGGGAAAGTCCCAGGAAACCACAAGGATGATCCCAGCTAAGACTCCTGCCAATAGTGGAGAGGGTGCCTTAACTGGTCTTCTCCTGCAATCAGATTGGTGACTATCATAACTGTCATCACATAACCTTCACCCCGAAGAAAACAGATGCAGAGATCCATGGACAAACACTGGGCTGACCTCTGGGAGTCCAATTGAAGAGAGGGAGGAAGGACTATATGAGGAAGGGTGGTCAAGATCATGATAGGGAAATCCAATGAGACAGCTGGCCTGAGCTCATAGGAGCTCACAGACTCTAGACCAACAGCTAGGGAGCTGCATGGGATTGACCTAGGCCCTCTGCATGTGGGTGACAGCTGTGTAGCCTGGTCTGCTTATGGGGCTCCTAGCATTAGGACCAGGATCTGTCCCTGGTACATAAGCTGGCCTTTTGGAAGCTATTCCCTATGGTGGGATGCTTTGCTCAGCCTTGATACAGGGGGGAAGAGCTTGGTCCTGTCTCAATTTGATATGCCATGCTTTGTTGACTTCCATGGGATGCCTTACCCTTTCTGAGGAGTGGATGTGGGGGGCAGGTAGAAAGGAGGTAAGGGAGGAAATGGGGGGAGAGGAGGGAGGAGAAAACTATGATTAATATGTAAAATAAAATTTAAAATATAATAAAAATAAAATCAAATTAAAAAATAAAAAAGATACTCTTAATAAAAGCAAAACATGGGCAGTACTTCACAAAAGACTCAGCACATCTTAAATTATCTGTGGTATTTCCATTAATATGATATTTGTTTTCAGGGATTCTTTCTATTCCAAATGCTGCATTCTGTAGAAATTTCTAGCCATAGTGTTTCAAGTTCAATCACTTCTATGAAAGAAGTCAATTTAACAAATCTATAGAAGAAAAATATCAGCTTTTCCTATATTCTAATAGTCATATGATTTTGGCTGAATAAAGTAATGATTGTTCTGCTTCACTACAAGTCTTTATTTAAAACACAAATATATTCAACACCTGCATATGGAAACATGTCTCAGGCAAGAAACAGAGTTGTGTGGTACAACACTGGCCTAAACTATATGCACGAGACTCTAACTTCAATCCCTCAGTCTGAAAAAGAAAATGTGTATCTACTTAACATCTATGTTTTCATTACACTTCTTTGAATATTACAGGCTACTTAGCAGCCACAGTCCATGGGTATGTTGTATCGTCTCTCAATTTTTTTTCAAATTACAAAATAGGGTTGCTCATAAATGTTTCTTACAGTATTATTGAAGAATTTAATCTATGTTAAAAACAAACCTCAAGAATCTATATGAAACTCTGTATACAGTGTTTGGCACATATCAAATGCTCATAAAGGTGTGTTTTCCATCTACTCTCATGATCCCGTGTTTCTACACATTGTAGTCTTTGCTCAGCAGTGGTTCTCAGAGGACAAATGGCCAATCCTGTTGACTTAAGTATTTATTTTAACAAGATGCCACGTAGATAAAAAAAGGTAACATGTATGTCTTGCTAGCTTATATAATACCAGTAGTTACTAGTTTTAGTGTTCTGAATTCCAACCAGGTATAAAGAACCATTATACATCTAACTGGAGTTAATCTTGCTTTCCTAAGAACAGACTGGGCATTTGCTAATACACTTAACTATACTTACATATTTTCTGCATAACAGAACAATACATGTCAACTTTGAGTACTGAAGAACTCAGTGACTGGTTTTTCTAGAAACATTCACTAAGAACAGTGTCCATAACCCCAGTGTTCAAAACACAGCAAGCGCTCACTTTATGTCCACACTTTTTATTATCTTTTTACTTTGTAAATCATATGCTTGCCTTTGATCAAAATCCATGATAACACAAGGAGCCAATAAAACAGTTAAGTCATATGTTAGCAGAAACTTTTAAAAGACCCTAAACCTGTCTGGTTGTTTTATTAACTATGAAAGTCTTGTTACTAGTCTCACAAAATAAAATTATGTCCTACTGTGACAAGTCTGAGGTGAAATGAATTTGTGTGGCTTTGATGCTAGAAGCTTGCTGGTCTATGAAAAAAATATGTTTGGCATTGTTCTTGCCTTCACCGCCGAATCTGGTTACTCTGTCATTTATTATGTGTTTAATAATGTTTCAAGAGTATTAAACCACCTGATTTTGATGTTTATTGATAAATTCTGTAACATGCAAACATGCAGGATAATGTTATTTAAATATCATTAACTCCATGTTTTTCCTATGTTTGCTTCTATTTAGATCAATTTGAAAGCTAGTTCAAGGGACTTACAAACTTCAAAAACATTCTGCTGGAGTTCACTCCTCAATCTTAATTCATATTATAAAGCCAAGTGTCTAAATGTACCTTTAAGAACTCTAAGATGGAATTACAGCAGACTTTTATGTATTAATTGAGTTAAAAATCTATTAGGAAGAAAAGTATGCATTAAACTTGTTTGGGAAATGCCACAAATAGTGTATTACTATTGATAGGATAACTTTAATGGATCTATGGTCTCACTGGTGTTATGAAAAATACATCATTTAGCTTAAATTATAGGATGAGACAATTATATTGAAGACTTTGAGTTTGTCTTTGCATATACACAGCCTCAACCATCTGACTGATCATGAACCTCAGGAAACAGAAGGTCAGATTTCATATCAAATGTCTACCAACCCTGAATCTGGCTCTTTTGGAAGCAGAGAAGGAAACTCCTAGAAGACAAAGGATGAATGTAAGACATACAGACCAATGGGACACTGAACTCAGAAATAAAGGAAAGTAATTTCTGACAAAGACTGCACAGCTGAAAAAGCACAGATCACATTGGTAGAAATGGATAGATAGCCACATGGGGAGAGTGAGGCAGTGTCCTTACCTTACATCATCTACAAAGATTAATTCAAATCACAGTGAGAACCTAAGTGGCGCACACAAAATAATGAAGTTCCAAGAAGAAAGTAAAGAGGGAAAATTTCAATTTCGGGTTTCACAGTTATTTGTTAGACACAACATCAAAAGCTTTGGTATAAAAGCAAAAATAGACAAGTAGGATAATTTCACATGTATAGCCTTCTGTGCATGAAAAGAAATCAACAAAATACAAAGGCAGCCTAAAGCGTGTGAGAAAATATTTTGGAGTTATATATTGGTTAAAAATCAGTATTAGTAAGTCCAACAATTGAATAACAGCAGTAAGAACAAAATAAAATAAAACAAAACCATAACTGAACAAAAACTGGACAAAGGACTAAAAAAAAAAAAAACAAAACAAAAAACCAGGGAGTTCTTCTTTGAATATACTCAAGGGACCAATAAACGATGAAAACACCCCAGCTTAACATCATTGGTCATAAGATAAATATAGATGATATTTGAGAGTATATATTATGGATTTGATATAAGAAGAGATAATAACTCATTATCATCATTAGAATGGTCTGTACCAAAAAATAGAAAACAAGAAATTATGGTAAATACGGAGAAATCAAAACCCTTATGCCTTGGTGAGGATGTATAATAGGGTGGCCATTACAGATAACAATGTAGGAGGTTCTCAAGAAAGTGTAAGCACAGTATGAAATTCTCAGGAATACAACTTGCTTTCAGTATCTATGGGTTTCACACCCTGAGTCAATCAACCTGGGATGCAAAGTATTCAAGAAAAAAATGTGTCTGTATTGAAGTACAAATGCTTGATATTATTTACACAAAATTACATAGTATTTTCATAGAATTTAAACCAAATTGGTATTGTAAGCAATCTAGAGATAGTTTAATGTATTCTTCACAGGAAGGTATGTACAAAAATTACAGGTAAATACTCATACTCTTATCATTTTTCGTTAGGCATACCCTGGGTAGGTGATCCTTACTAGAGTATTTTCTCTGAATTTGTCAAATGCAAAAGGACTAAACATTGTTGATGTATTTATTGCCTATATATATTGTATACAGTCTTGTACTTAATTATATTTAGTTTTTCTTATATTATTTGTAGCCTTTTTATTTTAGACAAAAATGGAAATACGGTGGTATATTGTTTGTATTTTAATAAATAAATCTTGCCTGAAGACCAGAGGCAAAGCCACTAGAGGTCAGGTAATGGTGACACACACCTTTAATCTCAGGATTTGGGAAACAGAGGCAGATAGATCTCTGGAGTTCAAGACCACCCTGGGCTACATAAGATCAATGCAGAAACAAATCCATGTGGTGGTGGCTCACACCTTTTATCCCAGTACTAGCGAGTCACACTTTTCATCCCAGCACTATGGAGAACATAAAGTGAGAGGAAAGACTTAGTCTGCTTAGTCTATGGTTGCCCAACCTTGGTAGAGGTAAGACTTCTCTAGTGGCTTGACTGCTTTGCTTTTCTGGTTTTCTGGTTGAATCCCAATATCTGACTCTGGGTTTTTTATTATTTTTGCTACACTTAAGAGGATAAGAAAGATTGAGGAATGTGAATCTGGAGAGCAAAATAGTAAACTAAACTATTCCCCTATGGTCTGTGCTTTAGTAGTCTGCCTTCAAGTTCCTGCTTTGGTTGAGCTGCTTTGGTTTCTCTTAAAGATGGAATGGGATCAGGATATGTAAGTCAAATATACCCTTTCTTCCCTGAATAGTTTTTGATCATGATCTTTATCACAGAAACAGAAATCAAACTGGAACAGTCAGCATAAAGCCAGGCATATGGTATAATACAGATGTTGATTTTTTGGTGACATTATGAAACAAACCAGTCACAAACAGACAAATACTGCATGAGCCCATCATTAATAACTGTCTAATGTTGTTAAAATTGCAGAACTAGGAAGCAGAATGATAACTGCCAAGAACCAGGTGAAGGAATTAGTGTATAAATGGTGTGTACATTTTCAGTTGTGAACAATGAGCAGTCTCAGTCTGAATATACTTGGTATAACTGGACTTGGAAATGGGGGAAGAGTCAATTTAAAATTATAAAAATGAAAGTAAGTGCATTACAATTTAGGATAACTTTTATCACACATATGAATTAACCACCTTCAATTCTATAAAAATGAAATGACTGGTGTGGATTAGTTAAAAAAATAAAACGACTTTATTTTGGGACTAGCTGGTTATATATGTCCAATGTGAGAAGAAAATGTTCTGCTAATTATGAGAATAATGTTCCACAAACAAAATCTGGCAGTTTTAGGAAACAATTCCTTAAGGAACAAACTATAGCCTTAAAGGCTCAGAATTGGCAAGGGACACATTTCAATAAAGGCCTTAAAACAAGGAGACAATTACATTTGATGCTCTTTTCTTTCAGTGAGATATCTTTGGGACACTCTGCTCCGAATATAAAATCCCAAGGGCAAGAGAATGCATAGCCATCACCCTGATAGAAATGACCTCAACTCTCACCTTCCCCTTTTACCTGCTTTAGTTTGGATGTTAAATAAAATGATGATACTTGGTGGGACTTAATCTGAATGTACGCATCAAATTCACAGTGGAGTGGGGAAAAATAAATACATATTTGTCATTGAGTCATGATGACATATATCCCCAGTTCTGCACAGAAAGTCAAGAAGCAAACGCAGGCTGTGGGACTACAGAAGGTGGTCTCTCTGAGGAAGAGGAAGAGGAAGAGGGGTTGAGTGATCTCTATCCAAAATCTGACTTTTCCGTTTTGTAGATGCATTGTCTGATGCAAACTACTGGATTTTTTTAAAAAAAAATCTTGTTCATAGTTAAAATTAAGATGCATTCATAATTTACATAATACTTTAGTAAATACAGTAACCTTTATGAAAGCATTTAAGCTAAAGTCTAGAAAACAGTGGAGAGCCCACGGTGGGCTCTCAAAACTTACTTGAGTCTCTGGGATTTCTGTGAGTCATTTCATTCCATTCTCAGCCCAGGAAAGGAAGCTACAGAATGAACAAAGCTGGGAAGACCCTGGGGTATGAGAAGTATCTCAGGGCATCCTTATAATTATTTACAACTTCTATTATATTTTTAACTAGTGTTAACTAGAATTAATAGCTAGAAATCTGCAGACCAAATATTGCATCAGAACTAAATGAAAGCCTCATGTAGACGCATGAAGTACAAACTGCAGGCTGAGAATGCAGCTTAGTGGAAGAGTGATGGCCTTGTATACATGGGCCATCCAAGGTTGATCCTCAGCACTGCAAATAGAACCATAAAAACAAATCTTTTTGACCCTCCAAGTTGGAATTACTATCACCCCTGGGCAGTCTAGTTATAAAAATAGAGAAATAAATTTGATCCCCAAATGAAGATGATTTAAGACATCTGCTTTTATATGCATACTCTCTTTGGTGGACAGTTTGTTACGATATAGAAAAGTCCTGGAAGGCTGCAGAGACGACCTATTAGTTAATAGCACTTGTTGCTCTTCCAGAAGTTCCTGGTTTGGTTCGCAGCACCCACATGGCAGCTCACAATGATCTGTAAGCTCCAGGAAACTGACTGCTGGTGCTGACTGGTTTTATGCCAACTTGACACATGTAGAGTTATCTGAGAAGAGGAAACCTCAAATGCAAAAATACCTGCACACAGTAGGGCTGTAGGCAGGCAAGTCTGGTGATTGGTATAGGAGGGTCCAGCCCATTTGAGTTGTGCCATTCCTGGGCTGGTGGTCCTGGGTTGTATAAGAAGGCAAACTAAGCAAGCCACAAGGAGAAAGGCAGTAAGCAGCATTCCTCCATGTTTTCTGCTTCAACTCCT